>NC_142882.1:52017000-52327250 GCF_051225735.1 Oryctolagus cuniculus | reverse complement strand
TCAGCACACCAGCTGTGGTGGCCACTGGAGGGTGAACCAATGGCAAAGGAAGACCTTTCTCTCTGTCTCTCTCTCTCTCTCACTGTCCACTCTGCCTGTCAAAAAAAAAAAAAAAAAAAAAGAATAACTCCTGGCCGGTGTCGCGGCTCACTAGACTAATCCTCCGCCTGCAGCGCCGGCCAGCTCTCTACTTTGGCCCAGGAAGGCAGTGGAGGATGGCCCAAGTGCTTGGGCTCCTGCACCCGCATGGGAGACCAGGAGGAAGCACCTGGCTCCTGGCTTCAGACTGGCACAGTGTGCCGGTCGTAGCAGCCCTTTAGGAGGTGAAACAACGGAAGGAGGACCTTTCTCTCACTGTATAACTCTGCCTGTCAAAAATTAAAAAAGAAAAAAGAAAAAAGAATAACTCCTGTGGCTGGATGCTCTGCCCTCCAGCACTGCAGGGAGGCCCTGCCTTGGCTGGGCAGGCGTTCAGCTCCCAAAGGTGCAGGTGGCCCAACCCCAGGACTCTTCCAGGCACAGCCCACACCACTCCTCCCATAGGTTTGAGTCTTGCACCTGTAGCTCTCCTGAGCTAGAACCACACACTAATGGCTCTGCCCTGGGGTCTCAGGGCCAGTGTGGCCCCCATGGCTCCACGGAATATTGTCCTAGGGGGCACTCTGCAGCCATTCTCTGCCTGGCTCTCAAAGCTCTGAGATCACTCTGAGATCTGGATGGAGACAGCCTCACCCCAACAGCAACAATACACCAGGACACAGCAACAGTGTGTAGGAGTGGAGCCCGGGAGGTGAGGCAGCAGCACTGGTGGCAATCCCACCATTATGCCCCCACCCATGGCCTTGATACTCTGGGCCTGTGACAGAAAGGTCAGCCCCCAGTGGCCTCCAAAATGCCTTTGGGGCCATCCTTTCATTGTCTTGGACTTCTATTGTAATGGTCAATCCATACTAATCTGCTTAACAGTCTGTCACTTGGCCGTACTCTTGTTCTCTCCCAAACACACTTTCTCACTGCTTTCAACATGAACAGGCAGAGAATTTTCCAAGTTCTTCAATTCTGCTTACCATTAGCTAAAGGATTCTATTTTTAAATATTTGCTCTCTTCTCAAATTTTACTACAGGCAGTCAAAAGAAGTCAAGCGGGACTTTGAATGCTTTGCTTAGAAATAAGCACAGCTTCAGCTAAATGTTCAATTTCATCACTCACAAGTCCAGTACTCCACAACACACGGGAAACAGACACAACTCAGCCAACTTCTCTGTCACCCTGTAACCAGGATTCTCTTCCCTCCAGATTCCCATAACGTGTCCCTCATTTCTGACCCCATCAGAATGACTTTTACCCTTCATAGTGCTCCTAGTATATTCCTCTTGACCTCCTGGGTGTTCTGTAAGAAGACTTTCTCTCCAGCTCTCCTCTCCTACGCTCTCACAAGAATCCCACTTAGCGCTCTGTTCACAGCAATACAAGCTTTTTTTCCCACATGCACCACCACATTCTTCCAGCCCAGCCCATTCATTGTCCAGTTCCAAAGCTACTTTGTTAGGGGAGCACCCCCACTTCTCAGAACCATGTCTCTGCCTTAGTCTGTTCAGCCTACTACAGCACAGTCCCATAAGCTGGGAGGCTTATAAACAATGAAATGTATTTCCCCCAGGCCTGGAGGCTGAGAAGGCCAAGGTCAAGGCACCAGCATATGCAGTGTCGGGGAGGGGCCACTGGAGGGTCACAGGTGCTGCCTTCTCATGGTGTCCTCACACTGGACAGGGCCATTGACCTCCCTCGGGCCTCTTTCCCAAGGGCACTCATCCCATTCACGAAGTCTCTGCCCTAGGGACCTGATCACCTCCCACAGACCCCCGTCTTCTAAAAAGACCTCAACACAGCATTTTGAGAAACAAATATGCAGACCACTGCACTGCAATAGCAGTCCCACGTGCATCTCTTGTACGAGTACTTACTCCAACTGGAACGTGACTTGTTTCCAATCCGAACAACTTTGATTTTTTTTTTTTTTTTATTTATTTATTTTTTTTATTTTTGACAGGCAGAGTAGACAGTGAGAGAGAGAGACAGAGAGAAAGGTCTTCCTTTGCCATTGGTTCACCCTCCAATGGCCGCCGCGGCCGGCACACTGCGGCCAACGCACCACGCTGATCCAAAGGCAGGAGCCAGGTACTTATCCTGGTCTCCCATGGGGTGCAGGGCCCAAGCACTTGGGCCATCCTCCACTGCACTCCCGGGCCACAGCAGAGAGCTGGCCTGGAAGAGGGGCAGCCGGGACAGAATCTGGCTCCCCAACCGGACTAGAACCTGGTATGCCGGCGCCGCAAGGCGGAGGATTAGCCTAGTGAGCCACATGCCGGCCCAAACAAATTTGATTTAAATGCGTACTTCTTAGAGCTTTCCACATTACATTACAATAGAACCTAGGTTCATTTTTTAAAAAGATTTATTTATTTATTATTTATTTATTTGAAAGGTAGACTTACAGAGAGAGGGAGGAAGAGAGAGAGTAAGAGAGGTCATTTAATTGCTTGTTTACTCCCCAAATGGCCAGAGCTGGGCCAGGCCAAAGCCAGGAGCCAGGAGCTTCTTCTGAGTCTGTCACATGGATGCAGAGTCCCAAGCACTTGGGCCATCTTCCGCTGCTTTCCCAGGCTCACTAGCAGGGAGCTGGATCAGAAGTGGAGCAGGCAGGGGCCGGCGCCGTGGCTCAATAGGCTAATCCTCCACCTTGCGGCGCCGGCACACCGGGTTCTAGTCCCGGTTGGGGCGCCGGATTCTGTCCCGGTTGCCCCTCTTCCAGGCCAGCTCTCTGCTATGGCCAGGGAGTGCAGTGGAGGATGGCCCAGGTGCTTGGGCCCTGCACCCCATGGGAGACCAGGAAAAGCACCTGGCTCCTGGCTCCTGCCAGGATCAGCGCGGTGCGCCGGCTGCAGCGGCGGCCATTGGAGGGTGAACCAACGGCAAAAGGAAGACCTTTCTCTCTCTCTCTCTCTCTCACTGTCCACTCTGCCTGTCAAAAAAAAAAAAAAAAAAAAAAAAAAAAAAAAAAAGAAGTGGAGCAGGCAGGACTCAAACCAGTGCCCAAGTAGAATGTTGCAATCACAGGCAGCTGCCTAACCCACTACACCACAACACTGGCCCCTACCTGGGTTCATTTTCTTCAATAATTTCTCTCCTCATTTTCCCTTGAATTCCTATGGTAACTTTAAATGTTATTATTCTTAGCTTTGGCCCACCTTCAATTTTTTATCACTTCTAAACCTCAGAGTTCCGTTTCTGGGCCCCACAATGCCTGAGAGAAAAGCAAAGTGGACCTGTGAACACCTTGAGCCTGCTAAAAACTAAAAACTAAACAAAAATTAAAAATAAATAAGCATCACCTCATTTTATATTCTGATAGGAAGTCATAATTGTGAGTATAAAATGTTAAGAATACACAGAGGAAAGAAGGAAAGAAAGAAAGAAAGAAAGAAAGAAAGAAAGAAAGAAAGAAAGAAAGAAAGAAAGAAAGAAAGAAAGGAAGGAAGGAAGGAAGGAAGGAAGGAAGGAAGAAAGAAAGGAAGAGAGAGAGAGAGAGAGAGAGAGAGAGGAAGGAAGGAAGGAAGGAAGGAAGGAAGGAAGGAAGGAAGGAAGCAAAACTGTGGCCTTGTAGGCTAAGCCTCCACCTGCAGCATCAGCATCCCACATGGCCTCCAGTTCGAGTCCCGGCAGCTCCTCTTCTGATCCAGCTCTCTGCTTATGGCTTAGGAAAGCCGTGAAAGATGGCCCAAGTGCTTAAGACTCTGTACCCATGTGGAAGACCCAGAAGAAGCTCCTGACTCCTGGCTTCCACCTGACCCAGCTCCAGCCATTGCAGCCATCTGGGGAGTAAACCAGCGGATGGAAGACCTCTTTATCTCTCTCTGTCTCTCACTCTGTCTATGATTCTGCCTCTCAAATAAATAAACCTTAAAAAAAATACACAGAGGAGAGAAATGTAAAAACTAAAGAGAGAGAGTGCCTACAACAGCAGAAACTGTACATGACGTAAACATGCTTTCTTTTTTTCTTTTGGTCTGTGTTTCTGCAGGAAAAGAAACACAGAATCTGTGCCCTCAAATCTGCTGACTGAGAAACACAGCTTGGGGCTCCACACTTGACTCCAGATGAAGACCCCATCTCCAAAGGAGGAGACTTCGTCCCCAGGGGAAGCGGGAGAAGCGCATGTCCCACACACAGGAGCCTTCTCAGAAAGTCTGGCCTGACTTGAGTGACCCTGGTGCTGAACTAGAGCCTTCTCTAGATGACCTGGGGGATGTACACAGAAGTCGTCCTCCTCCTCCTCAGAGGTTCCAGCTTCATTGCTCCTGGGTGCACCCAGAGCATTGGCAGCATCTTAAAGCCCTCCCATGGTTGTAAATGTGCAGCCATGGATGAGAAACACAAGGACCGTTCCTTGGTCAGGTTCAAGTTGGCTTCCATGAGCTAAGAGAGGGTATCCTCAGTCCAGGGGCTCCAGAGGTTGGACAGGGGAAGGGGAGAGAAAGGGGAGAGAAATTCATGGAAAATGGAAATAAAAGATATATTTATTGTGATACAAAAAGTTCTTAAGTTCCTGCCTAGTTGTTTCCTATAACACACATCCCACATGAATCATTTGAGGACCCCCCAGGCGTGGATTTCAATTTGTTCTGCAGCAAAATTAATTTGTCTCTTAATTCCATCTTCCATAAACTTTTTAAATAGTTATTTATTTATTTACTTATTTGAGAAGTGAGTTACAGACAGAGAGAGAAAAAAAGGTCTTCCATCCACTGCTTCACTCCCGAGTTGGCCACAATGGCCAGAGCTAAGCTGATCAAGAGCCAGGATCTTCTTCCAAGTCTCCCACATGGGTGCAGAGGCCCAAGCACTTGGGTCATCTCCTACTACTTTCCCGAGCCACAGCAGAGAGCTGGATGGGAACAGGAACATCTGGGACATAACCAGCACCCACATGGGATGTCAGCGCTGCAGGCGGAGGCTTAGCCTACTGCACCACAGCACTGGCCCCTTCCATGAACTCTTCAAAGTCCCCTCATATGTTATTCCCCATGGCATAGAGCAGGACACAGGGGTGAGGGCAGGAAAGGAGACTGGGCGAGATGTACTGACAGCCTTGATGGTGCCTGTCGCTTCAATACGAAAAAAGAGACATGGAAGGACATGCACACAATTAACTTTCTCTGGGTGGTAAGATTTCAGGTTGAAATTTCTTCCCCAGTTTTCACTATCTGTGTTTCCCTCTTTTGCACAATGAGCATGTAATGCTTTGGAGAATGGGATGTAAAAACAATGTCTAATTAAAAGTTTTGAGCCGGCGCCGTGGCTCAATAGGCTAATCCTCCACCTTGCGGCGCCGGCACACCGGGTTCTAGTCCCGGTCGGGGCGCCGGATTCTGTCCCGGTTGCCCCTCTTCCAGGCCAGCTCTCTGCTGTGGCCAGGGAGTGCAGTGGAGGATGGCCCAGGTGCTTGGGCCCTGCACCCCATGGGAGACCAGGAGAAGCACCTGGATCCTGGCTCCTGCCATCGGATCAGCGCGGTGCGCCGGCTGCAGCGGCGGCCATTGGAGGGTGAACCAACGGCAAAGGAAGACCTTTCTCTCTCTGTCTCTCTCTCTCACTGTCCACTCTGCCTATCAAAAATCAAAAAAAAAAAATAAATAAATAAAATAAATAAAAAAAAAGTTTTGCATCTTCTATGTGACTTTTAAGATTTATTTTATTTATTTGAAAGACATAGTTACAGAGAGAGGTAGAGGCAGAGAGAGAGAGAGAGAGAAAAGAGAGAAGTCTTACATCCACTGGGGTTCACTCCCCAAACGGCCACAATGGCTGGAGCTGAGCCAATCCAAACCCAGGAGCTTCTTCTGGGTCTCCCATGCGGTTGAAGGGGCCCAAGGATCTGGGCCATCTTCCACTGCTTTCCCAGGCATAACAGCAGGGAGCTGGGTCGGAAGTGGAGTAGCCAGAACTCAAACCGGCACCCATGTGGAATGCTGGCACTGCAGGCCAGGGCTTTAACCTGCTGTGTCACAGCACCGGCCCCTTCCACATGACTCTTAACACTCACATATGTCCCACTCTTACCTCCCCACCACTGCAGTTTTGCTTTCTGGGGCCCATAAGTCCTAAGCAACCAGACCTGCCAGCACATGGACCCCCTTGGAGAACGGAGCACAGAGCCTTGGTCTATGTTTCTCAGATACTGCAAGATCTTCTCAAACAGTAGAGTTGAGGGTACAGAGGTCCTCACTTCTCTGCCTGCAGATACACATGCACAACGACGGGGGTGGGGAGTCCGCCCACTTCCTAAACATAAAGCCTTGTTCCGTGGGACTGCTGCATTATGAAGCCTGAACCTGCAACAGCATGAACTCTGCAAACAGGGTCTGGGTGGAATCTGCTCGAACCTGGTCAAGTTCATGAACCTTTGTGTATCTCAGCATACGTGGCATGGAGAAGAAAAGCTACTCCGGGGACCAGGGATGGGGCGCTTGGGGTTTAGTGGGTTTCAGCCCCTGTTCTGCCCCTCGATAGCTGTATGATCTGGGATGCACATCAGCCTCTCTGAGCTCCAGCTTCAAAATCAAGGAAAGCAGGGTGAAAATTAGAACGTGCCCTGTCCCTTCGCGGTGTGAGGGGCACCTGTGACAGTGGACGGGGACCCTGAAGGGGGTTCTGATTTGCACAAAAGTTCCGATCTCATTTTGCCACACCTGCCCTATGCATCCCCTGCGACTGTACGGAGCCGTGACTGGGGCTGCACTGCCTGCACGTGCAGGGAAGCTCAGAGCCCCCAAGCCTGCAAAGGTGCTCATCACTGTCAAAACAGGAGAGACTTTGGCAGCGTCTCAACCCCGCGATGCGGGCTGAGCCCCAGGAACCTGGCACGGCACGGCCATCTGGCTGTATCCCAGTGATGACTGCTGAACTTCCGGGCTTGGAAAGAGAAACCCGCCAGCTCTGACAGGACAAGTGTGCTGTCCCAGTGGGTGACGGTATAACTCTTGCCCTCACTGGAGAGCTTGAAAATGCCACACGCCCACAGCTCAAATCCGATCCAAACTGCTCCCAACAGTCATCTGCAGGGCGCTGGTGGCAAATTCCAGCTCTGTCACCCTGAGACACCTGCTTGCCTCTGTGGGGTCTTTAAGGTCTCCCTGCAAGCAGGCCTTGGATACACAGGTCCTGGGCCACACAACCCAAGACCCTCCACTTCCTGAGGCTGTGCCATCAAGCTCTGACCTTCGACTTTGAGCTGGATTCCCTCGTGGGTGTCCTCAGAGAGCCCTGGCCCGGGTGGGGCAGAACACAAGACCCTGGATCCACACTAGAAACAAATGGGGACATTTTCTAAAGTCAGCTGTGCAGGGAGGCAGAAGATCAGGGTCTCTCATGGCCAGAGACTGGGCAACCTCTGCACCAAGTCCCTTAACACAGCAATAACATAGACTTCTGGGGCTTGCGTTGTGGCACAGTGGGTTAAGCCGCCACCTGCAGCGTGAGCATCCCATATGAGTACCAGTTTGAGTCCCGGATGCTCCACTTGCAATCCAGCTCCCTGGGAAGCAGCAGCCAACCAGTGGATAAAAGATGTGTGCATGTGTGTGTGTGTGTGTGTCTCATGCCCCCACCACCGTAACTCTGCCTTTTTTAAAAAAATAACTGCAGGGCCGGCGCCATGGCTCACTTGGTTAATCCTCTGCCTGCGGTGCTGGCATCCCATATGGGCACCGGGTTCTAGTCCCGGCTGCTCCTCTTCCAGTCAGCTCTCTGCTGTGGCCCAGGAAGGCAGTGGAGGATGGCCCAAGTGCTTGGGCCCTGCACCCACATGGGAGACCAGGAGGAAGCACCTGGCTCCTGACTTCAGATCAGCGCAGCGCACAAGCTGCAGCAGCCATTGAGGGGTGAACCAACAGAAGGAAGACCTTTCTCTCTGTCTGTCTCTTACTGTCTAACTCTATCTGTCAAATAAATAAAAAAATAAAATAAAAATAATAACTGCAGTCAACAGGGAAGGGGCTTGGCCACCCAGTCTAGAGGTGGAGAGATGACCTAAACTCTCAGGGGAGGGCAAGAGAGATGCCTTCTGGTTATTCCTTAGCAACCTGTCAAAGAGCTGTGTCAAAAAAGGACACTAAGGGGGCCAGCACTATGGCTTACTGGGTAAAGTCATTGCCTGCAGTGCCGGCATCCCACATGGGCACCAGTTCCAGTCCTGGATGCTCCACTTCCAATCCAGCTCTCTGCTATGGCCTGGGAAAGCAGTGAAAGATGGCCCAAGTGCTTGGGCCCCTGCACCCATGTGGGAGACCTAAAGAAGCTTCTAGCTCCTGGATTCAGATCAGTGCAGCTCCAATCATTGCAGCCATCTGGGAAGTAAACCAGCAGATGGAAGACCTCTCTCTGCCTCTGCCTCTGCCTCTCTGTAACTCTGCCTTTCAAATGAATAAATAAATCTTAAAAAAAAAAAAAAAAAAAGACCAAATTGTTCAGGTCTGACACTGTGGTACAGCAGGTTTAGCCATAGCTTGCAACACTGGCATCCCATATCACCATATCAGAATACTGGTATAAGTTTCACCTGCTCCACTTCAGATCCAGCTTATTTTTTTTTAACATTTATTTTATTTATTTGAAAGACAGAGTTACAGAGAGAGGTAGAGCCAGAGAGAGAGAGAGAGGTCTTCCATTTGCTGGTTCACTCCCCAAATGACTGCAATGGCCAGAGCTGAGCTGATCTAGAGCCAGAAGCCAGGATCTCCCTGGGGTCTCCCACCCAGGTACAGGGGCCCAAGGACTTGGGCCATCTTCTACTCTTCCCCAGGCCAAAGCAGAGAGCTGGATTGGAAGTGGAGAAGCCAGGACTCGAACCGGCGTCCCTATGGGATGCTGGCGCTACAGGCCGCAGCTTTAACCCGCTGCGCCACAGCGCCAGCCCCAAGATCCAGCTTCTTGCTAATGTTCCTGGGAAGGCAGTGGATGATGGCCCAAGTGCTAAGTCCCTTCCATCCACATGGGAGACCCAGGTGGAGTTCCAGGTTCCTGGCTTCCACCTGGCCCAGAGCTGGCTGTGTGGCTATTTATGGAGCAAGCCAGAGGACGGAAGATCTCTTTCCCTGTCTCTCCCTCTCTCTCTGTAACTCTGCCTTTCAAATACATAAATAAATAAATCTTTTTTCAAGATTTTATTTATTTATTTGAGAGGTAGAGTTACAGAGAGAGGGAGAGACAGAGAGAAAAGTCTTCTATCTGCTGGTTCACTCCCCAGTTGGCTGCAACAACTGGAGCTGAGCCAATCCAAAACCAGGAGCCAGGAGTTTCTTCCATGTCTCCCATGTGGGTGCAGGGGCCCAAGCACTTGGGCCATCTTCCACTGCTTTCTCAAGCCTTAAGCAGAGAGCTGGATCAGAAGTGGAGCAGCCGGGACAAAAACTGGCACCCATATGGGATTGCAGTGCCACAGCGCCGGCCTCAAAGAAATCAATCTTTTAAAAAATACTTTCATTTCCTCAAGTGTTCACTGGGAGGCATTCCTTCCTATTAGTAACGTATAGGCCAGTTACAGCTCGAAGCACATTACTGCTATTCATGCATTTCCTCCTTCCTGTGACCCCAGAGGACAGGCTGAGTAGACCGTGTTGTTAACCCCGTTTTACAGACGAGTCAACGAGCTTCAGGAGGTAAGTAACCTTGCCTTGTCAAACAGCTAGGACAAAGCTGGCTGGAACCCCAGCAATCTGAGAACCACTCACCACCAAACCACACGGCTCCTTCACACTGTGAGGATTAAACGAGGGATACAGGCTCAAATGGGCCAGCCTGGGTGTTGTGGGTGTCTGGGTACTGAACCAGCAGACAAAAGATTCTCTCTCTCTCTCTCTCTCTCTCTCTCTCTTCTCTCTCTATGTATCTCTCTATCTCTGCCTTTCAAATAAATAAGTAAAAAAGCACAAAAAGTGATGATGTATAAAAAGCATTTTAGCACACTACTTCATATGTAGTAAAAGCTTAGTTAATGCCAGGCCATTATTTTTATTACTATATCTATTTTATAACAGTCATCCTCATTTTAAAACTGAAGCACAAAATAACATTTAAAACTGAGGCATACCAGCACAACTCCAATAAGCAGACATCTAACCTTTTTAAAATGATCTTATTTTTAAAGGAAGTCTATTGCCAAGGCAGGATCTTAAAACCCGTCCTAGACGGCTGGCACCTTGCTAAGCATCCCATTGGCGCAAGCAGCCTGGTAAATGCCTAGGGAGCGGAGAGGCTCCGTGGACCACCTGCTGAGGGGACTCCCACCCCCACCCCCCCGGCACACAGTTTTCTGAGGCTCATCAGCACACTTACCCTCCACCGGCTCAGTGTCCCTCCCTGACAACCTCAAGAAATTGCCGTATTTTTTTCCAAAAGAGAAAGAAAACTAATTGGAAAGGCCCACAGCCTTGGGCTGCCATGCAAAACCTACCTTTAATACTCAGCTCAGAACGAAGAGGTCAGGCAGGGCTGTGCAGAAGGCCACGGGGCTCTGTGGGGGCCTTCCATGACAAGCACAGTTAAAGGGGTCACCCTTCAACTCACCCTGGTTTCTTCCACCATATAATGCATCCCCCAATCATCTCGTGTCACTTGACTCACGTCTACACACACACACATCCCTCTGTAAAAAGCGTCATCATCAGCTCAGGCTGCTGTAACACAGCATCATAACTGGATAGCTTATAACCAATAGAAATCCATCTCTCATAGTTCTGAAGCCTGACAAGTCCAAGAGCGAGGCCATGGCAGACCCAGCAGAGTGAGGGCTCAACTCCAGGGCCACGGTCAGCTGACTTGTCCCTGTGTCCTCGTGTGGCACCCATCACTCCCCAAAGGCCCCAACCCTTAATACCATCACATTAGGGGGTAGGATTTCATTGTATGGTGGGTAGTGCAGACAGAGACATTCAGTCTAGAGGAGCAAAAGTGCTGTGTCGTTCACCAACATCTCTCCAACACCTGCGATGTGTTCAAAATGTACATGTTCAGTAAAGGAAATGGAAATTCTGATCTCAAATCAAGTTCTGAAGTCGCATCTGTGGAAAACACTTCAAGTGGCCAAAGGTGACATCCAGAGCCAGGGCCACACAGTGCTGTCTTCTCTCCACTCTCACACAGCACAGTCCAGGAGAAACTTCTGACCACCTGCACTACTTCACATGGTATTACCAACACTTAATATTTAAAAGTGGCCGGCGCCACGGCTCAACAGGCTAATCCTCCACCTTGCGGCGCCGGCACACTGGGTTCTAGTCCCGGTTGGGGTGCCGGATTCTGTCCCGGTTACCCCTCTTCCAGGCCAGCTCTGCTGTGGCCCGGAAAGGCAGTGGAGGATGGCCCAAGTGCTTGGGCCCTGCACCCTGCACCCCATGGGAGACCAGGAGAAGCACTTGGCTCCTGCCTTCGGATCAGCACGGTGCGCCGGCCGCGGCGGCCATTGGAGGGTGAACCAACGGCAAAGGAAGACCTTTCTCTCTGTCTCTGTCCACTCTGGCTGTCAAAAAAAAAAAAAAAATAAATAAAGTTATCAAGGAGATCTTCAATATCCTTTTTCTTCTTTTAACATTCAATCTTCAAAATACAGTGCAAATTCTTTCCCCACAACATGCCTCAGTTGGACCTCTGGCCACATGTCAATGGCGCCATGGAACTAGACTGTCATATTGGACAGCATGGCTCTTGCACCATAAAACTCCAGAGAGTCTCTCTGTCTTTCCAGTAGCAGGAGAGCGAGCTCTCCCTACACTTGCTATTCCCTCTGCCTGGAGTCCTCTCCTTCTCATTGTTCCTACATGACTGATTTCACAGCTGTCACTCTCTTCTGGAACATAAGCCCCCGGGGGCAGGGACCCTGGGCTCAGGCACACAGACTTCTAGAGGGACCCTCCATAAGCATCTATGAATGAATGTCGGACTCATTGATCCCTTTTCCTTCTCTCCTGTGCACCTGCCTCACTCGGACACAGACTCACTCCCCTCCAGGGCCGCCCTGGGGAGCGGGAGTCATCCTGGGCCCAACCGCTCCCATCCAGGTTCCTCACCACTGTCGGATTGTTGGACCATGAACCTCTATGGCCCCCTTCTCAAAATACTGGTTTTAATGCATAAAATAATATGAACAGATTTATAAAGGAGATTAACTATATGTAATTACAGTTCGCAATTTTTTAATTGTAATATGGAATGGGGCACAAGGGTTTGGCACAGCAGTTAAGATTCTACTTGGGATGCCTGCACCCCATATCTGAGTGCCTGGGTTTGAATCCTGGCTCCTTTCTCCATTTCAGCTTCCTGCTAATGCATACCCTAGGATACGGCAGGTAATGGCTCTAATAGTTGGGTCCCTGGTGCAAATCTGAGAGCCTTGGACTGAGTTTCTGGTTCTTGGCTTTGGCTTTGGCCTGGCCCAGCCATGGCTGTTGAAGGCACTGGGTGAGTAAACCAGTGGATAGAAGACTTCCCCTCTCTCACTCTCCCTCTCTGTTTCTCTCAGCTTTCAAAGAAAATAGAGAAATAAATTTGAAATAAAAATTGTTGACTGTAATATGGAAATTCAGCACTTTGTAATTAAAGTTGTAACTAGTAGGATCCAGCAATGAGTCAAATAGGTGGCCTAATTTTGCAGTAGCAGAGAAGGCGAATGGTACGCTGAGACTGTCAGGAAAAGAGGCACAGACAACAGAGGAAGCAGTGTATGCGTTTACAGCCAGACCGAATTTATCCAGAGAAAATAAACTCGTAGAGGTGGTTGACCAACTGCTGGCATGCATGTGATGGAGCAGGAGGCCCCGACCCCCAGGGGCTGGGACATTTTATATTTCAGGAGGGCTCGGGATGAGGGTGGAGGTGGGGGGTAGCAGGCAGAGCTGAATTCCTGGAACTGGGCAGGGTCTTGGGTGGGGTATGAAGGCAATAGGGTGTGAGACCCAACTGAGATGCAAGGGCAAGGAATACATTCCAATGTTTATTGATCTTTTGGGCAGTGAGCATGAATGGCTGAGGCGTCTATCTTGTTCCATCAGAGATCACTGCCAATGTGACTTGCAAACACTTGCGATTGCGCTGGGCAGCAGACCTTCAGGTGTCACTAACTCCCTGCATTAGAAATGGCAGCCAAAGCCACGCTTAGGGAAAACAATGAGCACCTTTCTCGCCTTTCCCACCCACCCAAGCTTACAGATTTTCTTGATTTCTATCCTCTTTTTGGTATGAGGAGTCAGATGGATTAATAGCCAGTCAGTGAAAATTGAGGGTGGAAAATGTTCCCCAAAAATTAATCTTTTTTTGAAGATTTATTTATTTGAAAGTCAGAGTTACACAGAGAGGCAGAGGCAGAGAGAGAGAAGTCTTTCATCCACTGGTTCACTCCCCAGATGGCCACAACGGTCGGAGCTGTGCAGATCCGAAGCCAGGAGCCAGGAGCTTCTTCCGGGTCTCCCACACGGGTGCAGGGGCCCAAGGACTTGGACCATCTTCCACTGCTTTCCCAGGCCATAGCAGAGAGCTGGGTCAGAAGAGGAGCAGCCGGGACAAGAACCGGCACCCATATGGGATGCCGGTGCTTCAGGCCAGGGCGTTAACCCACTGCACCACAGCGCTGGGCCCCCCCAAAATTAATCTTTAGCTAGGTCACAAGTGCCTGCCTGCCCACTCCTTGGGAACTTCCAATCTTATCCTGAGACTAGCGGGAGAGTGGTGACTCCACCCTTCTGAGCTCCAGGCTCACAGTAAAACAAGTTAGGAGGCAGGCGTCACGGCTCACTAGGCTAATCCTCCACGTTGCGGCGCCAGCACACCCGGTTCTAGTCCCGGTCAGGGCGCCAGATTCTGTCCCGGCTGCCCCTCTTCCAGGCCAGCTCTATGCTGTGGCCCAGGAGTGCAGTGGAGGATGGCCCAAGTGCTTGGGCCCTGCACCCCATGGGAGACCAGGGTAAGTACCTGGCTCCTGCCATCTGATTAGAGCGGTGCGCCGGCCGCAGTGCACCAGCCGTGGCAGCCTTTGGAGGGTGAACCAACGGCGAAGGAAGACCTTTCTATCTGTCTCTCTCTCTCACTGTCCACCCTGCCTGTCAAAAAAAAAAAAAAAAAAGTTAGGAATCCCACCCTTATGCAGCAAGCCAGACAGGGTAAAAGATGGCAAATCAGTTCTTTTGATGGGTTTTGTCCCCACCCTGTGACTGAATGTCAATCTGATTGTCAAGCTTTTTCTTCCCCAAAATTGTGCTTTAAAAACCCAGTTTTTTTAAAAAACTTAAACACCAGGATCTTCGAGTGTTTTCCCGTCTTGGAAGCCCCCCTCCCTGCCACTCTGGCTGGGAGTCTCTGACTCTAGAAATCAACCTTGCTTTTAAACCTATCTGCTTGTCTGCTTGGAAATTCTTCTTCCGTGTGAGACAAAGAACCGAGATAATAATATTCTCTCCACCGCCGTTTCACCCATAACATTGGTACCCATGGACCCTAGGCTAAGAACCCCTACATGACTGGGAGATGCCAGCTCTCAACCGCGTCCCTTCTCTACTCAGAATGAAGCATTGAGAAGTTAACTAGAAAATATCTCAGCCTCCTTTTCCATCGGCAGCCTGGGGGTTGCGGCCGGCCCAGGATTATAAGCATCCTGTCCAGACCTCACAACTGCTCAAAAGACTGAGTTCAGATTCGCCTATGGTGCAAACACCAGCCTCTCTGCTTCCCCTGCAAGACTGCAAGGTGAGCCTTTCAGCAGGCTGAGATCAAGCAAGTCAGAATGTACAGGCTCATCTCCAGCCAGTCGCTGACAGAGCTGCCTTCCTGTTGGCCCACCTGCGCCCTGTTCCCTTGCTCTAACACCAGCTCCAGTCCAGCAGCTCCTCCGCACCACATTCCCTGAAACCGTCCGATCAGCGACACCTGCCTTCTTCTGCTCAGCACTCAGGTGGGCTCCGTCCTGGGCCCCCGCCAAGCCACACGCCCTAGGAGAAAGGAACCGCCCTGTCGGATCTGAACCATCCTGGAGATCTAGAGATGGGTGAGGCTCAGCCTCTCACAACAGCATAGGGAAGAGGCTTCCCTCAGTGTCGCCGTGAGAAACAGACACAGCAGTTTGTACACAAGGGGACTTGGTTCATGGAAAGCAGAATTAGAAGATAACTATTTAGGGGCCAGAGCTGTGGCACAGTGGGTTAACGCCCTGGCCTGAAGCGCCGGCATCCCATATGAGTGCCAGTTCTAGTCCCGGCTGCTCCTCTTCCAATCCAGCTCTCTGCTATGGCCTGGGAAAACAGTGGAGGATGGCCCAAGTCCTTGGGCCCCTGCACCCATGTGCGAGACCCGGAAGAAACTCCTGGCTCCTGGCTTCGGATCAGCACAGCTCCGGCCGTTGTGGCCATCTGGGGAGTAAACCAGTGGATAGAAGACCCCTCTCTCTCTCTCTCTCTCTCTCTCTGCCTTTCCTCTCTCTGTGTAACTTTCAAATAAATAAATAAGTCTTTTTTAAAAAAAAAAAAAAGGAAGATAACTGATAACTATTTAGATGCAAAAAATATTAAAATTTATGCATACAATGGGTCTTCAAAGAGTTCACAGAAAATCAATATCATGAAAAAACTATGCATAGGTTTCCAAAAAATTTTACACCAAAATAATTTTATGTTTTCATTCTGTTTTTCCATGTACTGCCTGAAGCCCTCATAATAAATGTTAGTTGTATTGATCCATTTTAGGATACTACAATGAAATACCTGTGGCCGGGTAACATTTTATAAAGAAAGGGGCCTTACTTGGCTAAAAGCTGGTCTCCCACATGGATGGCAGAGGTTCAAGCGCGTCAGCAGGGAGCTAGACTGGAAGTGGGGCAGCCAGGACTCAAACCAGCACTCCTATGAGATGCCAGCATCGCAGGTTGGGGCCACTGAGCCACATACTGGCCCTAATTTCTAGCCTCCTAATCCCCCACCAAGGGGATTAAATTTTACTCCATGAATCCTTCCAGACACACTCAAAACACATCCCAAACTTGGCCACAGTTGTCTTTAATATTCATTCTGACGAAAATGAATTACCCAGGAAGGCATTCAGATAAAACCAAAGGTACTGAGAGAAGGAAACACAACAAGAAAGCAACCTTCCTCACACCAAGTCCCTTTCCCTTTCATTATTGATTGTTTTCTGACTTTAAGTTGCCCGGTCCCAAACCTCCAACACCTACTTCTGAGATGGGAAAGACTCCCCCGCTGGAAGATAAGAATCCCTCCACCTAGGGTTGGTGTGTGGGAGACCCCGATGGGGTTCTAGGCTCCCGGTTTTAGCCTGGCCCAGCCCCGGGCACCACAGCCATCTGGGGAGAAAGCCAGGCTGGAAGATTCTCTCATATTCTCTCTCTCTCTCTCTCTAACTCAGCCTTTCAAATAAATAAAATAAATCTTTTTAAAAAAATCTCTTTCTCTTCATTCACTGACAAGGGACCAGGTTGTGCTGCTGGCACATAAAATAGTGGCTTGGCTTTGTGGGGAAAAAAAAAAACTCAAATTGCTCTAAGGGAGATGGTAATTGGCCCAGCAGTTAAGACACCTGCGTCCCATATCGGAGTCCCTGCCTCCAGCTCCAAACTCCAGCTTCCTGCTAATGCAGACCCTGGGGGGCAGCACTGATGGCTCAAGGAACTGGGTTCCTGCCGCTCACCTGGGAGACCAGGATTGTATTCTCAGCTCTCAGCACCAGGTATCATGGACATTGGGAAGTGAACCAGAGTCAGAACCCTTTCTCTCTCTCTCTCTCTCTCTCTCTCTCTCTCTCTCAATAAACAAATAAATACATTTCTTAAATGTGCTTGACAGAACAGCCAAGGGTTTTTTAATCTGGTTTCCTTGCAAAAGAGAGAATTTACCTAGAGGCTGGTTCTCAGGGCCAGTCTCAGTGATGTGACCTTCTGCCACCACTGCCCTGCCCCATCAACCCCATCTGCACTGAGAGGGACCATGCATTTTGGCAACAAGTGTGGGCTTAGAGTCACATAGGCCTGGATTTATGGCCCATCTCGGTCGCTAGCCCCAGGTATAAACTCCAACAAGTCAGTTTTGCTCTGGGTCTCAGTTTTCCTCATCTGTAAAACAGAAAATGTTGCTGTCAGGAAGGTGTTAGGAGGAGCATAGACTCTATAGATAAAGACCCGGCACACAGGGGCTGTCCCGCAGACAGTAAACTTTACCACTGGGGCTGGTGCTGTGGCGTAGTGGGTAAAGCTGCCTCCTGCCAGGCTGGCATCCCATATGGGCACCGGTTTAAGTCCTGGCTGCTCCACTTCTGATCCAGCTTTCTGCTGTTGCCTGGGATAGCAGCAGAAGATGGCCCAAGTCCTTGGGCCCCTGCACCCATGTGGGAGACCCGGAAGAGGCTCCTGGCTCCTGGCTTCGGATTGGCGCAGCTCCAGCCATTGTGGCCATCTGGGGAGTGAACCAGCGGATGGAAGATCTCTCTCTCTCTCTTTGCCTCTCCTTCTCTCTCTGTATAACTCTTTCAAATAAATAAATAAATCTTAGGAAAAAAAAAAGACTTTACCACACAGTGGGAACCACAGAGCCAAGCAGAGGGACACACTGTCTGAAAAGGGAGAAGGGAGAGAAGCCAAGGGGCAGGAGCAGAGGCAGGAACCCAAAGGAGAGTTCCAGCCGGGGCAGTGCAGCTGTGGCATGGGTGACACTGTCGAAGTGATTCGGGGGCAATCTTCTACAACACAAAAACAGCTTCTTCATTAGCCCAGCACAGGGCAAGAGATGAGAACTGACATGCCCAAGAGATTCAATGCCAGATACGGCTCCCAGCCTCGGAGGGGCACCTCTGTTAGTAAAATGGTGCGGTCTTGTCTGTGGTACAACTTACATCCGGACACCACCCTAGGCTCCAGCCCCCGCCCACCCTTGCTGGAAGCCGGGTAAACAGATGGCCCAACCACAGGTGTCAGCTCCACTCCCACCCTAAGGGGATCCGCTACTCCTATTTCCCTGCCCCCCCCAAAAGGTACAGCCCCAGGGGCTTCCCCCACCCCACAATAAACCTTTCCCTTAACTCCAGTGTTTGGTGTGTTTTGCAGCGGCCCGGCAGGGGTCACATCCCACAGTAGGCTCATCCAGCTCTCCCAGTACACAGCTTGGCTCACCAAGGGGCTGCGGAGGGAAGACCCTTCTGTTTCATCACTTGATGGCAATAATTACATGTCAGAAAACCGTGGTGGATGGTCACTACTTCTTTGGTTATGGGGTTATTTTAATTTTTCAATTCCCCTTTCCTAACACTTGGGTCCTTATAACTGGCAACAGTCTGAAGTCCTGAGCATCCAGAAAATCTACACGTTGTTCACCGCTTCACTCTCTTCCCAAGCTCCCTTTTCCCATGGAGATTTGGCTAGGGAGAGACCAGTGCCAGAAGGCACAGCAGAGCCTGGTGCTTGCTGTTCAGGCTCAACCGAAGTCCAAAGTCCGAGGAAGCCCCATTCGCGATGGATATCTTTCTCTCCTGCCTGTGGCCGCTCTCTGCCTCTCCCCATCTCCAGCCACACTCCCTCCTCCCAGCCTGAGACAGCTGTTCTGCCTATGGGAGCTCCGTGGGGAAAGCCAGGCCTGGCATTGCCAGGAACAAAGGAAGGAAGAAGGAAAGGTGACTTTGGCTCCTATGGTTGTTCCACATCCTGGACATTATTCCACATCCTGGGGAGACACTAGGGCCTGATGATACTGACAGTCTCCTCTCTCCACGTGGTGAAGGCCAATGCCCCTGCTGAACCCAGTACAGAACTCCTCACGACCTGGCCCAGCCCTCACAGCCCTCACAGCCCACTTGCAACTCCGTCCCCTTTTGCTGTCACCACACAGCCCAGAGTCCAGGATGAACTCTAGGTGCTGGGCCTATGCAAGGAGCTGTGCTACATCTGAAAGTATGCACCCAAGCACCGCTTCTTACAAGCTGTGTGGCTTGGGCGCATTTCTTGACTTCCCTGGGCCTTGCTTTTCTCACTGGCAAAATGTGGCTTGTGATACTTTCCTAGGCTCACATGAAGATGAAAGGAGATGACAGGTGTCAAGCGTGTGCCACGTGAGTGAGGGCACCTCTCCCCAGGTGCCTATCTGAGGCCGGCCAGTGGGGCTGGGAGTCTGTGGGCCCCTTCAGGCATAGGTAGAATGTCCCTCACGAAGAAGCTGTCAGCTGTGGCTGGAAAGACTGTCTCCAGACCAGCTGGCATCTCCCCCACTAATAGCTTCTTGTGTTGCATGTACGACCTTGTGGCCTTAAATCACACCTTCAAGTTAATTGCAATCTTCCACTCAGAGCTATCAAAAGGGGCTGAGCCCCTAAGGAGACAGTCTCCAGGAGACCCCCCCCCAACTATCTCCCTGAGCCCCAACATACATATGTGAAACCCCCTATCCAATGGGCACCCCCAATAGGATGACCCAATGATCAGACAGTAATGCCTTAAAAACACGGGACCCTTCCTCAAAGCCAGTGTTCCGCTCGGGCACTCCCCCTGGTCTCCTCTCGGACCACACACTTTCTCCAGTTCGCTTGCCAATTGATTAAAGTTTCTGCCTCTTCCCAAATTGTTTGCTGGCTTTTTATTTCTATACTTAGCTGAGGAAAAGAACTAGCTCCAGCACCCGCCCTCCCCTCTGGGACTGGTAACACCATCCCTCCCCCTAGGCTAGATGTGGGTAGGAACAAGGGAGGGGAATCACTCATTGCTGGAAACAGACACCTTGAGAGATTCACTTTTGTCAACAATGTCTTCTTACAAATGCAGATCACCCCTGCTTAAGCCTCCCAACTCCCATTGTATAAACTATTGAAATTTAGTGGGCACTCCAGAGTTGGCGATTTCAGTGCTGTGACTGCCTTGAGGAGCACCAAGGTTATTCTCAAGTTTTTTGAGGAAGGACACAGATGGCAAAGGAGAATGCTCAGAGCGCGGCAGCCAGGTGGTTGGAAGTCAGGGCCAGGCTGGGTGGGGAAGAAAAATGGAAGGGGAAGGGAGAAGGACAAGGAGGCTGAAAGCGGAGCAGGGGTCGTGATGCACACACGTGTCTGCTTGGTCACGGCGCCTTCGGCTCTGGTGGCAGCTGGAGTGCCACTAGCAGTGGGCTGAGACATCAACATGCATTTGTCAGGCTGTCTAGTCAGCTTGCCCTGGTTCTGCCAGATGCTGCCCGGGTACCACCCCTGCGGTGTCCCCCACCAACACTACATGAAAAGGGTGGGAGGAGAAGTCGGGGAAAGGACAGAGAGACATGGCCACACATCAGAGCAGGTCACAGCCAACCGCCTCCTCCGGCTGCCCCTGCACGTGGGCACCACATTTCCCACCCACACTCGTGTCCTCCTTCACCTCTTCTTTTTGTGTTCTCAAACCACGTGATGGGAAATGACAGATGTGTGCGCGGAGCAGGTGGAACTGCGCCCCTGTGCAGCAACAAGGAGACAGGGGTCAGAAAGGCTGGCGTTTCCCAAGTTGCAAGTGCTCGGTAGGAGCCAGGCCATGCAGGCCCCGTCTCCAAACCCCTCCTTCCTTCCAGGCCAGGGAATCAGGACTCAGGTCTTTAAGCACTACAACACCTGTGGGGGATCTCCCCTCGGGAGGCTGGGGGCCTGCACAGAGGTCCTGCCGCAGTATCCAGCCCTGTGTCTGCCAGGAGAGTCTTAAAATCATGGTCCTCCATGTTCTTATCACTTATCTGTCTAGTGAGCCAGGAGGTGTGGACACTCTCCTGACTGTAAAGTGCGTACGTGTGTGTGTGTGTGAGAGAGAGAGAGAGAGAGAGAGAAGACACAGAGGAAAGCGAGGCGGGGAGAGAGGAGGAGGAGGGAGGGAAGGAGGACAGCAGCAAGAAGTACTTCAAAGGAAAATCAAGGCAGAAAGGGTCAAGGACAAAATCAGGCTTCACCACTGTGGCTCAGTTGCATCTCACTGACCCACTATACCACCATCTCCAAGGGTCCAAGTCTCTGTAAGACCCAAAATAACCTCCAATACAGGCAGCATTGCTGGAAACCCACGGGGAGGCTCATCTCCACTCTTCCCAACCAGAGCACCAGGACACCCACCCCTGAGGAGCAAAGAAGTACCCCTTGGCCACCCTCAGTGCTAGTGCCAGGCACACAGATCCCAGCAGCACAGGTAAACCATGAGAAGAGACCCTAGAAGTGGGCTTAGGACCCCTGGGGGAATCACAGCTACCACGAGGTCTAGAAGAGGGGTCTGGTCTAGGTGGGCACAACCACGAGGCCCACCTCTCTGCAGGGCCAGGGCGGGGCCTCTCCAGGGCTCGGCTCTGGGTAGCTCTGCCTTGACTACTCACCTTTCTCTCCCTGCAAGGTCTGCTTCGTTCCAGTTCCTATTGCTGGCACAGCCCATTCATTCATACGGACTTCTTCACCTGCAATGCAAATAACAATGCAGAAGGCACTCTGTCCTAGAGTAATGGCTCCCAACCTCGCTTTCATGGGAATATCTCCCACTGTCTCAAAAGAGAAGGCATGACATTCTTGGCAATCATCTTTACTACAATTTAAATTAAAAGATAAATGCCAGCCGGCGCTGCGGCTCACTAGGCTAATCCTCCGCCTTGTGGCGCCGGCACACCGGGTTCTCGTCCCGGTCGGGGCACCGGATTCTGTCCCGGTTGCCCCTCTTCCAGGCCAGCTCTCTGTTGTGGCCAGGGAGTGCAGTGGAGGATAGCCCAAGTGCTTGGGCCCTGCACCCCATGGGAGACCAGGATAAGTACCTGTCTCCTGCCATCGGATCAGCGCAGTGCGCCGGCCGCAGCACGCCGGCCACGGCGGCCATGGAGGGTGAACCAACGGCAAAAGGAATACCTTTTTCTCTGTCTCTCTGTCCTCTCTGTCTCTCACTGTCCACTCTGCCTGTCAAAAAAAAAAAAAAAAAAGATAAATGCCTGTTCACCAAGGTCAAAAGGTGAAAATGACCCAAATGTCTATTAAGAGATGAATGGATAAACTCAATGTGGTATAGGCACACTTGGAATACTCAGACATATAAAGGAAGGAAATTCTAAAACAAGCTACAGCATGGATAAAATGTCACACCAATAATAATAATACAGACACAGGTGACAAATGTGGTATAATTACATTTATACCAGCTACGTGGAATAAGCAAATTCATAGAGACAAAAAATGAAAAGTGGTTACCAGAATGGGAAGAGAGGCAAATGTGGAGTTATTATATAATGGGTACCCAAGTTTCTGTTTGGGATGATGAAAAGATCCCAGCAATGGATGGTGGTGACAACAGCACAACAGTGTGAATATACTAAATGCCACTGCCTTGTACACGTAAAATGGAAAATATGGTATGTAGATATTGCCATAGTTTCTTTTAAAAAGATAAAATGTCACATCGTACCCCAAGGTTTTCTGCAGGAGAACGATAAAGAAGCAAAGAGACAGCCTGCAGTCAACAGTCCAAAAACGCTGTCCCCTCTGAAGAAGACAGGGGTCACCGCACAGAGAGAAGTGAGGATGTGGATGTGACCTTCCTCCACCACCCACGGGTGCCACTGAGCTTAGACATCCTCTGCGCCCTGTCCATTGTCAAAGCAGTCTGCATCCAAGTCAGCTGTTCCTCCCCTTTTGCAGTCCTGCACCAGCAGAAGTGGAAGACAAACCACCCAAGGCCAATGCCAAGAGCAGCTCACTGCTCACAGTGGCCCAGGCAACAGAGCTAAAACCAACACCGAGCATCAGAAGCAGCCATGGTCTGAGGGTGCTTTTGAATTGCTAGCTTTCATTTAAAAAGGAAATGAGCCCTCTGCACCCATGCCCCTCCTCAGTGAGTGCAGACGCATTCCTGGCACTCAGGGAACGGTGACACATGACAGATGTGACTGCAAAGGCAATTATTCCTTTGTCACTTTAACACCATTTCTAGCCAGGTCTTAACTGCCACAGTGGGAAGCGAGGCCGTCGTCTCATTAATTTGTATCTCAGTTATCTGGGCAGCTGCCTGAAGGCTGCTCTCTCCTCCGTCCCTGGAAATGTGGCACGCTTGGAGGAGTGAGACACGACACGAATGGGTGCCCGCTGCTTTCATGAAAACCCCTGGTTTCCCTCTTCAGGAAGCGCTCCCCGCCCTCCCTGCTCACTCTTTCCTCCTTACACTTTTTCCTCAAGGTGTGGCCCGTGGGCTCCCAGCATCGGCAAAGCCAGGAGCCTTGTGAGAAAGGCAGCAGCCTGAGGCCACTGCCCAAGCCACTGGGTAAGAACCCCTGTACCTGTTCGGGGGGTGGAGGTGGGGGGATTGGTGTGCGTCAGCATTGCCTGTGGCTGTTGAAACAGGTTGTCAAGAACTTGATGGCCCAAAACTACACAAATCCAATCTCCCAGAGCTCAGCGCACCAGGGGTCTGGACTCTGTTTCCCAGGACAGAAATCAAGGCATCAGCAGCGCTGCCTCTCGCTGGTGGCTCCAGACAAGGATCTGCTCCTTGCCTGTCCCGGCTCCTGATGACCACTGAGACTCTGTGGCTGGCCTCTTCCCATTGCCTTCTCTCTCAGCTCTTTTTTCCTTTTATAATTTTTATTTATTTACCAGGCAGAGAGACAGATTTTTCATTCCCTGATTCACTCCCTAAATGCTCACAACAGCAGGAGCCAGGCCAAAGCCAGGAACCCAGAACTCAACCCAGTTCTCTGACATGGGTGGCAGGGACCCAACTACTTGAGTCATTGCCTGCTGCCTCCTAGGTTCTCATCCGCAGGTAGCTGGAATTCAAGGTGGAGCCAGGACTCGAACCAAGACACTCCAATGTGGGATTGTGGGCATCCTAAGCAGCATCTTAACAGCTGTGCCAAATGCCTGCCCCCTGCTCTGCCTCCTGCAAGGACATTTGATGGCATTCAAGGCCCACCTGCTAGACTCAAAGTAACCCACATAGCTCAGGAATCTTCATTCAAATCCCGTCTGTAAAGACTCCATTTCCAGATAAAGGAACACTTACAGGTTCCAGGGACTGGAATGTAGACATCTAGCGAGGCATTTTCCTGCCTGCCACAGTCGTGTTCAAAGTTTGGCTGTCAGCTGCCAATCAGAACACAACCAAACCTTATCAGTCATCTGTATAAATATCAAATCCAGACATAAGTAAAAAATCCAACAAAAGGTCAGCCTTCAAAACTTATATTCGGCCAAGAAGCACTGAAGTTTCAAAGGTTGCTCTGTGAGCCAAAGCCCAAAGCCTCTGAACTTCCCTGCTATTAGCGACTCGTTAAACGCAGCCCCACAGTGCCTGTCAGTCTGATTTCTGGGCCCTGAGCCCAGACCTGCCAGATCCACGTCCCCAAGAGGGGCCAGCGAATTTGTGTTTTTAAAAGGCACACTGGTGATTCCAGCCATCAGTCACATCCGAGAACCACCTGGCCCAGCGGTCCCCATCGCTCCCTGCGTACTACAATCATTTAGGGGAATTTTTAAAATACCGAGGCCACGTCCACCCACACCAATTCAACCAGATTCTCCTTGGAGGTGGGTGTTTTCCAGAGCTCCCCAGTTGATTCCACTGTGCAGCCAGGCTTGGGAACCCCTGATTTTACCTCTCCAGGCCCAGTGAAGAGAGCTGAAGACGCCAACAGACCCAGGGAAGGCACTCGTTGGACTAAGCCTCTCTGGGCTGCCGCCCTCTTCACAGAGGGAAACACCCAGCAGTTAGAGAGGGCTCCAGAAGGCCAGCCCCGCCCGGAGGAGCTCCCACGACCCCCCACAGAGCCCAGCCACAAGGACACTCACCACCCACTCCTGAGCTCACTCCAAGAGCCCAAGCCCAGCCCTCCATATCAAAAGGATCTCACAGTTTTCTCCTGCTCTCCACCTCCCTCCTGCTCTCCACCACCCCACACACGCTTTCTTCTGGCCCCATGAGAACAAAGGAATAAAAGTAAAGAAAAACACTTCATGTCTCCTAAGTGGAAATGTTGCCCACTCCCATGGCCCGAAGCATCTGGAAGGCCCTTCCTTTGCAGATTTGTTATCTAACTGAGGAGCCCAGGGTGAAAAGGGAATGACTCAAGGCCACGGTTCTGCAAGCCACTAGAACACAGAACATGGCACCAGAGGGAGAGCAGCTCTTCCTGCCACAGGGAAGAATTTGCTCTCCACGGAAAACTGGGCCTGTTAGAGTCGACTGCCCGAAAAATGTCACCAAGAGACACGTCTCTTATGCAAACAGCACGGGGAAGTTTTATTGATTATCCAGCATGCTGGGGCTGTCTGATCATACATGAGCAGAGCAGCCCCGAATAACCAAAGGTTAGGGTTTATAAAGGCAAAAACCGCAAAACCAGGAAGGGGAAGAGAATAAACGGCTGCTAAGCGGTTGCTAAAGTCTTACAATCAGCAATTATGATCTTAAGACATAGACAAATCACATCTTCATTATTAGCCCAGGTAACCCAGGCGCAACCTTTCTACTTTTAAGCTTGAGCAATCATGCTAGGGAGTTTTTGTGCGTTGCCAAGGGTGATGTAGTGCACTGCTATTGTCCGACTATTTGAGATCATAGTTTCAGACCAGAGTCTCACGGGGGTGGGGGGGGGTGCTTTCCCAGAATGCAGTCTCAAGTGCTCCAAAATGGAGTCCCTACTGTCAAGGTGCTACTTCACTCTGTCTTATTTTCACAGCTGCACCAGGAAGGTTTAAACCTGTAAGCTTAAGCTTAACTTTTTACACCCGCACATATACAATTTTAACTCTTCAGGCCTTGACTCTAACTCTTCTGCATTATCTCATCCTGAGACCGCAGAACTTACTCTTCAACTCTGTAAATCACAGATAACTAACAGCAATGCAAGTAATCCTCGTCTTGAAGGACCCCAAAAGTGGTGCCCTTTTGTGACGACCCCAGAAACACAGACTCCAGACCAGGCGATGCAAAAAGCAAGAGGCAGTTTTATTTCATTTGCACAAATGGGCCCTCTGCTGCCACAAGCAGCGGGAAAGAGAGAGAGAGCCCCGAGCAATCATTTCACACAGCTTTTAAAGGGCAAAACCACAAGATTAACATATTATAGGGTGGCGTAAGTTCATTGGGCAACTAGACAGTTGGGCAAAGTACATGGACAAGGGGAGGGGGTCGTTGAGGAGGAGAAATGGGTGGCTACGTGCCTTACGTGCCTTGCGGTTTCTTTGTCAAGCTTGAGCAAGCACAGGGGAGGGGGTATCAGTGGAAAAGTACTAGGTTGAAAGGGCACGACGGGGAGGGGTTGAAACTGTTTGTCTGAAGTTTCTGTTTTTCTATTTTATCAAGGCCACTTTTAAGGCGGCTCTCGGTGGCTCTTGGCCGCTCCCTTCAGTCTATAGACAGATTCCCTCCTATCCAGTAAGAGTTCAAATGGCTTATGTCAAATGACAGAGAAAAAGCTTTACCCTCGTGTGCACGTTCAGGCCAACCTTCCTTTACTCCATAGCCATTTGTGCTTGTAAAATTGTTCCCTTTGAAGCTTTGTGATCAATAAAACTTTAATGTATGTTAGTTTTTGTAGTTGTATGAGAGGCATGATTCTACCCTTTTATGGAATAGCATTTTAACATTGCTCATGACCACTTTAAGTTGATGCTTTTTTATATAAATATATTTTTTTAATTTATTTTATTTGGGAGGTAGAGTTATAGACAGTGAGAGAGAGAAACAGAGAGAAAGGTGTGCCGGCCTGCGGCACAATGAACTGGGTCTTCCTGAAACAGAGAGTGGGAATGCGGGGACAAGGACGCAAAGAATGGAGCCAAGACAAGTCCTGATCAAGGCTCATTTATTGAACAAATCCAGTAGTATTTAAACATGACCAGTTGTTTACAAGAGGGAGCACAAAAGATTTACATATCAAAAAGGCTTTTAAGGTTACAATAAAACACTTAGGTGATAAATGCAGGTTTCAGGTGTGACTGATTATCTATATTATCTCTTGTGAGAGGTTTAGGTTCTTCCTGCCTCTTCCCAGAATCTCCCTAGCCTAATTGTCTGTGCCGGGAAGTCTCCATTCATATGTTTAAGTGTAAACAAAGGGAGCGACTACCTGTGGCTGCCCACAGAAAGGTCTTCCCTCCTTTGGTTCACTCTTCAAATGGCCACCACAGCCGGAGCCACGCCAATCCGAAGCCAGGAGCCAGGCACTTCTTCCTGGTCTTCCATGTAGGTGCAGGGGCCCAAGCACTTGGGCCATCTTCTACTGCTTTCCCAGGCCATAGCAGAGAGCTGGGTAGGAAGTGGAACAGCTGGGACTAGAACTGACACCCATATGGGATGCTGGCTCCAAAGGCGGAAGGTTAACCTACTGCACCACGGTGCCAGCCTCCCCTTTTTTCTTTTATAAGATTTACTGTATCTATTTGAAAGGCAGAGTTAGAGAGAGAGAAGGAGAGA
Source organism: Oryctolagus cuniculus (assembly GCF_051225735.1). NCBI lineage: Eukaryota > Metazoa > Chordata > Mammalia > Lagomorpha > Leporidae > Oryctolagus > Oryctolagus cuniculus. The sequence continues at coordinate 52,299,771 of NC_142882.1, read as the reverse complement.
GAGAGAGAGAGAGAGAATCATTCATCCACTGGTTCACTCACCAAATGGCCTCAGTGGCCAGGACTGGGCCAGGCCAAGCCAGGAGCCTGAAACTCCATTTGGCTCTCCCATGTGGGTGTCAGGGGCCCAAACACTTAGGCCATTTTCCTCTGTCTTCCCAGGTGCATTAGCAGGGAGTTGGGTCAGAAGCAGAGCAGCCAGGACTTGAAGCAGGGCCTGCAGTATGGGTTGCCAGAATCATAAGCAGCAACATAACCCCTGGGTCAAATGCTCATCCCTTGACCACGTTAGATGCCAAAGATGACAAGACCCATGTTTGTAGAGAAACCATGAAACAACCAGGTAAGGGTCAGCAGAGCTTGTACCTGGGCCCCACACTTGTCTGCTTCCTTCACATCCAAGAGAGTTTCATCACCAAGACCTGCTGCTGAGAAAACCTCAGCACTGCACCAACTGGCATCACTACAAATCACTGAAGCCCAACTTCCACCAAATCCTCAACTTGGCTCCACCAATAGCCTCATTACATGGCTCCCCCCGGCACAGCTATCTCACATGTTCTGTCTCCTCTCACCTCTGACTCAGCAAATAATCCAACGTGGCAGGGAAAGCGGGAGTCTTCGTGTAGGGATGCACTCGACATCTTGCTTTGAAACTTCCCCTACCTCCCAACCCCCGCCCCAACTCCTGCCAGTGAAAGGCAGCCACTCTGGCCTGGGCCCATCCCCTCCTGCCTCCTCAGGGGCTGTAAGCACACGGGCAGCCACTGCTCTGCTGATCTGTGTCTGACCTCCTCAGAGCCGCTGGATTCTTCCCAACCACAGCTAAACACTTTGAAGTGTCTCCCCTGTTTAATAACAGAAACAAAATCTCCTGTTTCCAAACTTCTTCTGAATAGTTAAAATTGTATATGTGCGGGTGTAAAAAGTTAAGCTTAAGCTTACAGGTTTAAACCTTCCTGGTACAGCTGTGAAAATAAGAGTGAAGTAGCACCTTGACAGTAGGGACTCCATTTTGGAGCACTTGAGACTCCATTCTGAGAAAGTACCCACCCACCCCCACCCCACCCCCCCGCACCATGAAACTCTGGTCTGAAACTATGATCTCAAATAGTCGGACAATAGCAGTGCACTGCATCACCCTTGGCAGAGCACAAAAACCCCCTAGCATGATTGCTCAAGCTTAAAAGTAGAAAGGTTGCACCTGGGTTACCTGGGCTAATAATGAAGATGTGATTTGTCTGTGTCTTACATGAATGTCAAGTCCTAATTGCTAATTGTTAAGATTGTAACTGGTATTGTCAAGATTATGATAAATATTAATTTCACTTAGGTTTTAGGTTATGTTGACCCCAGTAACCATATACTCTCTTTTGATTTTATGTACTCCCTTTTGATCTTAGCAACTGTGTATAGCAACCGTGCATAGCAACCGTGTATTCCCCCCCTTCCCGGTTTTGCGGGTTTTGCCTTTATAAACCCTAACCTTTGGTTATTTGGGGCTGCTCTGCTCATGTATGATCAGACAGCCCCAGCATGCTAGATAATCAATAAAGCTTCCCCTTGCTGTTTGCATAAGAGACGTGTCTCTTGGTGACGTTTTTCAGGCGGTTGACTCTAACACTTCCAACCTTCTTTTCCTTTGATTCGTCCTACACCCCTCATTTACCTCCTGGTTGACCCTCTCCTCAGCTCAGTTAACTACTCATCTTTCTCTTCCCAGCCTCTAATTGGGTGATTTCCTCAAGGCTGGGTCTTCTGCAACCTTCTCTTCTCTGTACTCAAACCATGGTCACCTGTAAACTGATGACTCCCTAATTTAGACCTGGAGCCCTGGCCTCCCTCTAAGTGCCAATGCCCAAATCAAACTCCTTCCCCTTAATAAAACTGTTCTTTCAGTTCCCCATCTCATGACTGGCACTATCCATTTAGCTGGACAAACTGAACTGTTCAAGCCATCCCTGATACTTCCTTTATCCTTTGCCTACATATTCGTTTAAGCACTAAGTTCCACATTGCATGTCCAAATTCATTGCCACAACTATTCCCCCTCGCTACCCTGTCTATCCTGGACTCTCGCTTGGTGACAAGCCACTCCTGACAATGCCTATGGTTCCTGGACAGGCACTTTCACAGTAAATCATTCAGATACAAAAGGCCTGAAGGAAACACGATTTGCTGGACTGGCCACTATAAAAGAGTCTATTCACTCAGAAAATACATCTTGTGTTTCTCTTCTGGCCTAGGAATTATACTAGGCAATAGGAAAAGAATCAAAGAGTTCCTCCTCAAAAAACTCACAATCTAGGGGCTAGCGCGGTGGCACAGTAGGTTAATCCTCTGCCTGTGGCACCAGCATCCCATATAGGCACCAGGTTCTAGTCCCTGCTGCTCCTCTTCCAATCCAGTTCTCTGCTATGGCCTGGGAAAGTAGTAGAAGATGGCCCAAGTGCTTGGGCCCCTGCACCCACGTGGGAGATCTGAAGAAGTGCCTGGCTCCTGGCTTCGGATTGGCACAACTCCAGCCATTGTGGCCATTTGGGGAGTGAACCAACGGAAGGAAGACCTTTCTCTCTGTATCTCTCTCTCTCTGTAACTCTGCCTTTCCAAAAAAAAGAAAAAAGAAAAGAAAAGAACTATGTCACCAAACAGAAAAAAGATCAAGGGAAGGGCAGTAACTAGGCAGCAATGTGCTATCACATACTGATGGAACAAGGATGGAAGCCTCGGCCATTCTCCCTCATTGCCCAGAGGAGATAAACTGCAATGTATTCCCTGCCCTGGAAACTCAACTGGGCCTCACACCCTATTGCCTTCATACCCCACCCTGCATTATTTTCCAGGTTCCCAAGGCCCCACCCAGTTCCTGGAATTCCCCTCCATGCTGCCCCCTACCCCACCCCCAGCCCTAGCCCTCCTTAAATAGGCATCTGCCTCTTCTCTATTCTGCGCCTCTTTTCCTAACATTCTGGTGCTCCGTGTGAGGAGTGGGAGGAGGAATCAGCATCTTGCCAGAACCAGCCGCTCCTGCATTCCCTGCGTAAGATCCTCCACCCTTCCTCCAAACTCTTCTCTGAACTCCTTCCACTTTTTACTGTCTCTTCTTCCCATCCCTTACCTTCTCCTTTCTACAATTACCTTTTTCCCTTCTGACCCGAGCAGGCCTGAGAGACATCTCTCCGGAACACGCGCTCGCTTTTACCTGCACTTCTCCATATACAGCCAGAGCCCTTTGCCGGATCTCATCGCTGCACACAACATCGGATCTCATTCTCCACCCGTCGGACTGGTAAGGGTGGCCTTTGTCGCCTGCAGTGCACTGGGGCGACGCTCGTGTCTGGTTCTATCCCCCCATCTTAGGGGCCTGGGGTGTTCAGTCGGGCTGCTGCATTCCCCAGTCGGTTTTCCCTCACTCAGAACTGGGACGCTGGTCTAAGCTCGGGAGTTTTACTCTCCTCTTAGGAGGACTTTGGTTCTCAGTTGGGGCAATCCTCTCCAGGGTGACACCCAGTGAAAAGCACTCCCTTCCCTCGGGCTGCATTTTACCTCATCCATGGGTTCCAAAATTTCTCGGATCTCGCCTGACTCCCCTTTGGTCTGCCTCTTAAAAAGCTTGCACATGCTAGGCCTAAAGGAAGTGATAAAACGGAAGCGACTAATTAAGCTCTGTACTAAAATCTGGCCTCAATATGAATTGGACAATGGCTCAAAGTGGCCAGAATTCGGCACTTTTGATTACCAAATTCTCTGCGACCTTAATAGTTATATACAGAGAAACGGCAAATGGTCAGAAGTCTTTTATGTCCAAGCTTTCTTCCTCCTTCGGGGTCGATTTTCCTCACTCCAGGTTCTCATAGAGAGAGAAGGCTTGGATCCCTCCCTTAAACCTTCTAACTCCCCACCTTGTGCCCCATCGTCACTCAATCCCTCAGCTCATCCGCGCTGTGACCCTGATCCTGCTGACCATCCCCCATCCCGAGAAATTCTGCAGCCTCAGCTTCCAGACTCCTCTCCTACCGACCCACCTAATCCTCCTTCGGATGCTGCTTCCCTACCCCTTCCCACCTTACCTCCCCCAACCCTACCTCCTCTCACTCAGTCCCGAACCGAGCAACCAAAACCCCTCCTCCCCTTAAGGGAGGTGGATGGAGAGGAAGGTCCGTTTGGCCGTTTGCCCTTTCTAGCAGACCTTCGGCAGAAGGAAACAGATAGAAGATTAAAGTCTCAGATGCTTGCCTCTGTAGTCCACCAAGACCCCAATCGCCAGCTAAGTCCCACCCCTCGGGGGCCACGTTATCAACGCAGCAATGCTGGCCACTGGGCCAAGACCTGCTCCACCTTGGTTAAAGACTCTGGCCCTCCTGGAGCCTGTATTAAGTGTGGCAATACTGGACATTGGGCCAGGAGCTGCCCTAACCCGAGGCCTCCCCCTTCCTCATGTCCCAAGTGTGGACAATGGGGTCACTGGAAGATGGACTGCCCCCAGGGAGGGAAACCCCCCTCTGGAACAGTCCTCTGCTCAAACCTCTGGCACAGGACATCTCATCTCTGTTAAACTTAACAGAATGAGGAGGCCCGGGTTCCAACAGCCCCCATCAGATGAGTCCAGGGACCCAAGGGTAATAGGGACAGTGTCTGGCAAGTGAGGTTCTTTTCTTGGTGGACATTGGGGCTAGTTTATCTGTTAAATGAATATTGCGGTCCACTCCTTCCTTCCTCAGTCTCTGTTGTTGGCATGAAAGGTCTAATCGAAAGGCCTGATAAGACCCCTCCCTTATATTGCTCCTTTGGAGATGTTACTCTTGTTCTTGTCCTTCCTAACTGCCCCACCCCCCTCTTAGGCAGGGACCTTCTCCACTGCTTGAGGGCATCCATCTCCATTATCCACCGGGGATAAAACACAAACCTTTATACTTCACACATTATGGACCTTCCTCTCCCCACCTCTCCACCCCAGACTTCCCTTGGTTAATCCAATAGTGTGGGATACCTCCCACCCAGTAACTGCCACCCACCATACCCCCATTGGCGTATCTCTAAAAGACCCTACAGCAACTGTTACTGTTCCCCAATATCCTTTAGGCCCAGAAGGCCGTAGAGGTCTAAAAAACCTCCATTCTATCAAACTCTCTTCACTTCCTGAGATCACACATACACCTAACTCCCGCCACAAGACAAACTGCATAATTTATCTCAGACATGCAGCATCTGTCAAACTGCTAACCCCAATTCTAATATCAAACCACCCCCATTTCCCACTCACCAGGCCTGTGGATCACTCCCAGGAGAGGGCTGGCAGATTGACTTCACCCATATGCTGCCAGTTAGGCGAACACATTACCTTCTGGTGATGGTGGTCACCTTCTCGGGGTGGGCAGAAGCTTTCCCCACCACTAACAAGAGCTTCCACTATTTCCACTTTATTATTAAATGATATTTTCCCAAGATTTGGATTGCCTGCTCCCATTCAGTCAATGGACCAGAGTTTACCTCTCAAATTACTCATACTATTGCCTCTCTTCATGTCTCATGGCGTTTTCACATCCCAGATTGTCCCCCTTCTTCAGGAAAAACAGGTGAATGGAATTTTAAAACAGGCTCTAACTAACCTCTCCAGGTCCACTTAGACTGGGTGAAACTCCTCCCTTCAGCTCTGTTTAGAATCAGATCTCTTCCCCGGAAGTCCTTAATGCAAAGCTCGTTTGAAATTCTCTAGGGAAGCCTCTCCTTTCACCTAACTTCCCTCCCCTACAGAATTTTGAAGCTATTCCTCCTCCTCTCGCATTTCCCTCTTACTGAAATGCACTGACTGTGGACCTATGCAGACACGCACCTACCCAACCCACACTCTCTGCCTCCCGACTATATTCCCACCTCTCAACCTGGTGACTGGGTTTATCTAAAACAAAATGAGGCTGCTCTAAGCCTTAAGCGGAGCGGGCCCTACCAGGTGATATTGACTACTCCCACCGCTGCCAAACTCAAAGGGCACACCTCCTTGGGTACATTTTACTTCATTAAAACTAGTAACATCTTCCTCATAAGTCTACCCCCACAGGACGCACCTCTCTTGGGGTTGAAGCGCTAACGAGATGTAAATACAGGTAACTGTCTCATTTTGGCCATCGTTTACCTCTGTGGGCATTGTCTCTAGTATCTCCTCTCTTTCTCATGATCATAGTGCTCCTATTTCTGCCATGCATCATTAACCCATTCCAAAGGTTCTTGCAGGAACAATAACTGCTATATCTCAAGCCATGTCGCAGGAACAACACAAGACTATTCTTCAATCAATCTGATCTCGAGTATAGGTCCTGACTCCATGTCTACGCCCCATATCAGCAGGAAGTAGCCAGAGAGAAATCGACGCCCCTTCTCCTTTTCTATACTCCGAGTCGGGATTGATGGAACAAGGACGGAAGCCTCAGCCATTCTCCCTCATTGCCCAAAGGAGATAAACTCTGTATTCCCTGTCCTGGAAACTCAACTGGGCCTCACACCCTATTGCCTTCATACCCCACCCTGCATTATTTTCCTGGTTCCCAAGGCCCCACCCATTTCCTGGAATTCCCCTCCCTGTTGCCCCATACCCCCACCCCCAGCCCTAGCCCTCCTTAAAAAGGCCCAACACCTGGGGGTCCCGGCCTTCTGCCACATCTCCATCTTGTACACACACGGGCAGTTGGTCACCCACCTCTGCGGATTTACTTTCTCTGAATAAATTCAGTCTGGCTATAAATTCGTAAACTGCCTCTTTATTCTGCGCCTCTTTTCCTAATATATTGGTGCCCCATGTGAGGAGGCACCAATCTGCAACTCTTCCTAACATACCCTCCCTCACCAGTGGCAGACGTTACCAATCAGGACACTCCCACAAAGCCCATCAGTGGCCTCAAACCACACCTGGGCACACACCTCTTCCTCCCTGGGCCCGGATGAGTGAGCTGGCAAAGGCACCGCCAACGTCACTGTGTCTGCCATTTTCAATTTTTCAGAGTCTGTTGAATGTAGTCTTGCTGCCTATATGCACCTGTGCTTATATCCTGTCCTACGTATTTTGTCCAGCCTGCTGGGCAGAAATAAAACTGGACTGCTGGGTATATTCTGGAAGTGAATGGAAGAGACTTTATGTTGTGAATGTGCTATCATGACGGCCTTCAGCATCCTCTTCATACTATAGCAAAGGCCCGAATGTGATTGCCATCAGATTTCAGCATGAACAAGGACTTATCTGCACAAAATGATGGGAAGAATGATTAACTTTTTATGTGAACACTGAAATAGGTTTCCAGATGCTGTTCTCTATGTTATTGGATCAATGTTCTATTTGAATAATTAAGATGTAGCCATTTCATGCTGCTCTAACAGTATGTCACAATCTACCTCAGTACTGTCATTACAATATTACATTCTGCAAATGTCATTCTGTTGTGTCCAACACCAATTTTGAATAAGGTATCTAAGGCACGTAGCAGGAAACAAAATTGGTAAAGTACTCCAGTTCTTGTCACTGTATTTAGAAATGATAAATCTTTATAGAATGAGATCGTTTTTGGATTGGCTCTTTAATTGAGAAAAGAATGACTCACTTTGTGTTTATAAGAATTGTATTTGAAGAACCTTAAAAATCAAACCAAGATGGAGTGACTTAAGCTAACACTATTAAAAACAAGAAGTCACCTTTGCCCCAAATAAAATTAAAGTTTAAAAATTATAGCCCTAAACTTTTTTTCCCCAAAGCTAAAATTAGGTGCAGCTATAAAAATAAGGGACCCTATGCTTAGCTAGCTGCGACACTTGTGCCTGGCTGTGCTAAGACCTAACCCAGTTTGTGTACCTCTTAATACTCAAATAACGGTGTGGGAAGCGGGACGCCGCTCTCCCTCCAGGGGAACGAAGGGAGCGAGACGTCATCCCCCTCTGGGTGAACAAGATGACACTGACAGGGAAAGGAGCTGCTAAAGAAGTAAATAACAAAATGGCGACGAGGTGCATGCCTCCCATGTGATCCCGTAGCTGAATGGATAGAAGACGCATGCCTTTCACATGATCAGCTCACGGATTGGACTGCTGTGTGCATGCCTCCTATGTGATCCCGTAGCTGATTGGATAGAGGACGCATGCCTTTCACATGATCAGCTCGCGGATTGGACTGCTGTGTGCATGGACACTATAGTGCTTTTGATTGGTCGCTGCGGGTATATAAACCGTGTGGCTTTGTACTGGGGGCGCTCTCTGGACTCCCGAGTTCAGGAGGCCCGTCTGTGCAGACGCCGAATAAATCCTCTTGCTTTTGCATCGGCTGGTCTGGACTCTGAGTCTTTGGGGTATGCCTCTCGACATGTTAGCATCCTCACTCAGAGGATCGAACAGTATTCATATTGACAATGCTTATTAATCCTCTGGCCACGCCATTTTGATCATTAACCAGAGTACTTCTACCACTCATAAACTCTGTAGCTTCTTACAGGTGTTTAACATACTTAAGACAAGTCTATGCAGGTCTTAAGGAAGATAGGAGAGGTGTGACTAGAAAGTAATGTTCACAGTTAACATAAGAGCACTAAGACCAGCCATCTGGTAGAGTAGCCTCTGAAACCTCTGGTCAAATGTAGATAAATGTCTTCAGAATAAATCTGACCAGCTAAGCTGTCATGTTCTGAAAAAGACAATATTGAGACGAAAAGAACAAATGTGAACAATTATAGAATGAAAATCATACTTGCTGTTTTCATTCTTTTTAGCATCTTTTTTTAATTTTTTATTTGACAAGTAGAGTTATAGACAGTGAGAGAGAGAGACAGAGAAAGGTCTTTCTTCCGTTGGTGCACCCCCCAAATGGCTGCTACAGCCAGCGCGCTGCACCAATCTGAAGCCAGGAGCCGGGTACTTCCTCCTGGTCTCCCATGAGGGTGCAGGGCCCAAGCACTTGGGCCATCCTCCACTGCCTTCCCGGGCTACAGCAGAGAGCTGGACTGGAAGAGGAGCAACCAGGACTAGAACCCATCGCCCATATGGGATGCTGGCGCCACAGGCGGAGGATTAACCAAGTGAGCCACGGCACCGGCCCCTTAGCATAATTTCTTTAAAAATGAAATGTTAAGTTGCCCTAAAATGAATTGTATTTTTGTTTTGTTTTGTTTTGTTTTTTAATATAGCACTTTAAACCTAGTTTGTCAACTTGAACTGGAATTGCCTGTGTAACTTTTTAGGTGATAAACAGTTCACAGTTTTCAGACTAAAACAACAACAAATGTGTGAGCTTTCACTCCAGGAAACTCCTATGAATCACTCAAAGTTGGCCCACACAAAGAACTCTGGTTTTTGTTCTTAGAATAACAGAAAGAAAATGAGAGTCTGTAGACCTGGGTTCAAGCCCAGGTTCAGATTGTTCAATTACGTGACAGTGGACAGGTTCCCCATTCTCTCAGCCATGACTTTCCACAGCTTTCAATGAAAATAAGGACCTTGCTGTGTCAAGATTCAAACGTGACAGAAAACGCTTCAAAACCAGTAGGGCCCTGCAGAGGCGAGGGGTTCTTGTGTGAGACCTTCCCAGAACACCCTGCTTACCGCTGGTTACTTGTCCAGAATCACAGGTGAAGAGAAGCCAGGCAGGAGGAACTCAGTGGTTTTCAGCTGTCTCTTGTGTTCCTTTCACGGGTCCCCATTCTAAGCAGACGCAGGTGACTCAGCCAGGCTGCTGACCCTAGTGCATTTCCCTAACAGCACACGGTGGCCCCTGCCCAGTCCTACAGTTCAAGGAGCTAAGGTTTTGCAGCCCTGGCCACAGCCAGTCAGTCCTTACCGCTTTAATACAAAGGGAACCAAGCTGGAACGTAAGAAAACAGTCTATACCAGACTAAACAATTAGCTTCTGAATGATGCTTTTTATATGAATCTATTTTACATTTTGTGATGCTATAGGAGCAATGAAGTTGCTCTGCACAGATGGGACCCTCCTAAGTTAATAAGGCCCGGGGATCATCCAAAAAGGACAATCTGGCTCGAAGTTCTGGAATTTTGCTCAGCAGCCTAAATTAAGTACCATCAAAAACTGCAAGTTCAAGGTGGGCATTTGGAGCAGTGGTTAAGATGTTGGGTTAGATGCCCACATCCCACATCAGAGTGCTGGGTTCAGTTCCCAGCTCTAGCTCTCAATTCAGGCTTACTGCTAACGCAGACCCTGCGAAGCAGCAGGCGATAGCTCAAGTGATTGGGGTCTTACCAATTACATATGAGACCTAGAGTAAGTTCCCAGCTCCTAGTTCCAGGATCCAGTACCCTGGCCATTGTGGGCCTTCGGAGCATTGAACCAGTGGCTAAGAGCTTGTCCCTCACTCTCTTGCTCTCGCTCTCTCTTTCCCTCTGAGCCTCTGTCCTCCAAAAAGAAAAAAATAAAAGCAAGAGCAGTGGGCAGAATGAGATCCTTGCAGAGAGAGCAACACGATGAAGGCTGCAGCCAAGGCCTCCGAGGAGCAGCGCCGGCGCTGCGGGAGCCCTCTTCATGTTCCCAGCGTGGCAGTGCAGAGCTTTCTGCCACTGCTATCAGCGATGAGGAGGATGAATGACGGGGCAACTGAGGAGGCAGATGGGCTTGTTTAGAGCTCTACTAGAGTCACCCAGGGGCCAGCATTGTGGCATAGTGGTAAAGCCACCCCCTGTCACGCTGGCATCCCATATGGGCGCCAGTTAGAGTCTTAGCTGCTCCACTTCTGAACCAGCTCCCTGCTAATGGCCTGAGAAAGAGTGGAGGATGGCCCAAGTGCTTGGGCCCCTGAACTCACATGGGAGACCTGGAAGAAGCTCCCAGGCTCCCAGCTTTTGGCTTTGGCCTAGACTAACCCTGGCCATTGCAGCAATCTGAGGTGTGAACCAGTGGATGTAAGATCTCTCTCTTTCTCCCCCCCTCTCTCTCCCTCCCTCTCTCTCTCTCTCTCTGTAACTCTTTCAGATAAACCATGAATCTTTAAGAAAAAGAAAAGGTATCATCCAGATGCAAGGTAATGATGGCTGCACCAGGACAGTGTCGGGAGAGGTGGCTTGTTAGGGAAGTAGAACTGACTGGATTTATTGGTGGACTAAGTGAAGGAGATGAATGAAAGGAAGAAGTTGAGAATGGCTCCATGTCTTTGGCTTGAACAACTGGACAGGTGGAGATGGTGTTTACTAAAATGAGGAAGAACTGATGGGTGTGTCTGAGAATCCACACTCCCACCTTGATCACTGGGAGTTTTCTTTCCTGACATCAAATACATGGTGTGTTTTCTGCTACCACTCCTCTCCAACCCTGACGAGGTGTCCCACACTTCCCGTTCAATCCTACACTGACTTTGGGGAAGCATTAGACTTCAGACACTGGAAGGTGCAGTCCTGGGAGACTGCCCTCACTCCAGATGCTGGTGGCAAGTAGGAGGACCCCATTCCTCTGATGAGCTGGCTATCAGCCAGCAATTCCCACACCACCCCCTCATTTCAACAACTCGCTAGCATGGATCACAGAACCCAGGAGCCCCCTCCCTGACATCTGCCAGTTCATGACAAAGGACACAAGCAGGGCTGGTGCCACGGCTCACTAGGCTAATCCTCCGCCTAGCGGCACCGGCACACCGGGTTCTAGTCCCGGTTGGGGCGCCGGATTCTGTCCCGGTTACCCCTCTTCCAGGCCAGCTCTCTGCTGTGGCCAGGGAGTGCAGTGGAGGATGGCCCAGGTGCTTGGGCCCTGCACCCCATGGGAGACCAGGAGAAGTACCTGGCTCCTGGTTCCTGCCATCGGATCAGTGCGGTGCGCCGGCCGCAGCGCGCCGACCACGGCGGCCATTGGAGGGTGAACCAACGGCAAAGGAAGACCTTTCTCTCTGTCTCTCTCTCTCACTGTCCACTCTGCCTGTCAAAAAAAAATTTAAAAAAAAAAAAAAAACAAAGAACACAAGCAAAAAGCCAGAAAAAAACATACATAGCACAAGATATGAAAGGGCCCATAGTGCAGAATCTTCTGCCCCCGTGGGGGTGGAGCGTGCAGTCTGCCGTCACACTCATGTGTTTGCCAGCTCAGAGCTCTGGGAACTCTGTCACTTTAGGGGACTCCATGAGGGGCTCCTTGTGTAGATACAATGGATTCAATCACTGGCCTTGGTGATTAAGTCAGTCACTGGCCCCTCTTGCCCCAGGAGGTTGGGAGTATGGGTAAAAGTTTCAAGCTTCTAATCAAGGCATGGTCTTTCTGATGACCAGCCCCATCCTCAAACCATCTAGAGGCTTCTGAGAGTCACCTCATTAGACCAAAAGATGCTTCACATCCCTCACCACTTGGGAAAGTCTATTGGGTTTAGGAGCTCTCTGCCAGGAACCAGAGAGAAGCCATCCAACACCCTCTTATGATGCCATCTCCACCATCCCATCAGCAGGTGGCCATAGACGAACCTCGAGCTCAGGTAGGTATCAGAGGCCAGACCTAAATCCCATGTCAGCCAAGTACTTGGTGGCAAGTAGGAGGACCCTGTTCCTCTGATGAGCTGGCTATCAGTCAGCAATTCCCACCACCCCACCCCCTCATTTCAACAACTCGCTAGCGTGGATCACAGAACCCAGGAGCCCCCTCCCTGACATCTGCCAGCTCATGACAAAGTTCATTACAAGCTTCCATGATTATGGACAACTAACCACATAACTATCCACATCTTGGCTGCTTCATCTCTAAAATACATTCACTGGCTTTCAGGGTTCTATGAAAGTAAGAGGGAGAGCATTTAAAGTGACCACTCATTCGGGCCGGCACCGCGGCTCACTAGGCTAATCCTCCGCCTAGCGGCACCGGCACACCGGGTTCTAGTCCTGGTTGGGGCGCCGGATTCTGTCCCGGTTGCCCCTCTTCCAGGCCAGCTCTCTGCTGTGGCCAGGGAGTGCAGTGGAGGATGGCCCAGGTGCTTGGGCCCTGCACCCCATGGGAGACCAGGAAAAGCACCTGGCTCCTGGCTCCTGCCATCGGATCAGCGCGGTGTGCCGGCCGCAGCGTGCTGGCCAAGGCGGCCATTGGAGGGTAAACCAACGGCAAAGGAAGACCTTTCTCTCTGTCTCTCTCTCTCACTGTCCACTCTGCCTGTCAAAAAAAAAAAAAAAAAGTGACCACTCATTCACCAAATAGCTATTGAGCCCCTGCTATGTGCCAGAAATATTCCAGGGACTAGAACTAGAACATGGGACTAAACAAATAAAAATCTACCCCTTGGGGTCGGCACCGTGACTCACCTGGTTAATCCTCCACCTGCAGCGCTGGCATCCCATATGGGCACCAGGTTCTAGCCCTGGTTACTCCTCTTCCACTCCAGCTCTCTGCTGTGGCCCAGGAAGGCAGTGAATGGCCCAGGTGTTTGGGCCTCTGCACCCACATGGGAGACCAGGAGGAAGCACCTGGCTCCTGGCTTCGGATCGGCATAGCTCCGGCCTTGGAAGCCATTTGGGGGGTGAACCAACGGAGGGAAGACCTTTCTCTCTCTCGCTGTCTAACTATTTGTCAAAAAAAAAAAAAAAAATCTAGCCCTTGGGGCTGGCGCTGTGGCGTAGTGGGTAAAGCCACTGACTGCAGTGCCGGCATCCCATGTGGGCACCAGTTCTAGTCCCAGCTGCTCCACTTCCAATCCAGCTCTCTGCTATGGCCTGGGAAAGCAGTACAAGATGGCCCAAGTCCTTGGGTTCCTGCACCCACCTGGGAGACCTGGAAGAAGCTCCTGGCACCTGCTTGGATCGGGGCAGCTCCAGCCATTGTGGCCATTTGGGGAGTGAACCAGAGAACCAGCAGATGGAAGATTCTCCCTCCCTTTCTCTCTCTGCCTCTTTTTTTTTTTTTTTTTTTTTAATCCAGCCCTTGGGCGGGCACCATGGCTCACTTGGTTAATCCTCCACCTGTGGCACCAGCATCCCATATGGACACCAGGTTCTAGTCCCAGGTGCTCCTCTTCCAGTCCAGCTCTCTGCTGCGGCCCAGGAGTGCAGTGGAGGATGGCCCAAGTGTTTGGGCTCCTGCACCCACATGGGAGACCAGGAAGAAGCACCTGGCTCCTGGCTTCGGATAGGCGCAGTGCGCTGGCCGTAGCGGCCCTTTAGGGAGTGAACCAATGGAAGGCAGACCTTTCTGTCTCTCTCTCACTGTCTAACTCTGTCAAATAAATAATAAAAAATTAAAAAAAAAAATCCAAGCCTTCACAAATTTACATGCCACTGGAGAAGACAGACAATAAATAAATAAATGAGAAAATATGAACCATGCAGTTGGTGATAAATACTACAGAGAAAAATGCAGCAGAGAAAGAAATCAGGGAGCAGGGGGTGGGGGAGGGGAGAGGTTGTCAGTGTAAACAGAATGGTCCTCCTGGAGAAGAGGACGTTGGAGCAGAGAGCTCTGGAGGGAGAGAGCCACGCACACAAGGAACAGGCCCTCCAGCCATGGAGAGTGCTCCAGGCCACAAGAAAAGCAACAGTCCTGATGCGGAAGCACGGCTGGCACATACATGGCCCAGCAGGTGGGTCAGTGTGGCCAGGAGCTGTCCCCTGAGCAGTGGCGTCCCCTGTCCGGAATTCCAACAGTGTTCACCGTTGGGACAGCCCACTCGGGCAGCGTGCTGGCCACTGCTTCTACAGTTGTATGTTGTTTTAGTCTCCAGCTGCTTTGAGATGACTCTTTATGTGCTCATTAATTCATTGAGAGTAGAATCCAGAATACTTTTGCACTGCCTCTCCTGTCCCCAACCACATGCCTCCATCATGGAAGAGCTACTGTTACCTGGTGCCTTACTCAACATATACAAAAGGTCTTCAAAACATTCATGGAAAATGCACAGTATGAAAAAAACTTCCCTGCTGGTGGCCTGGGAAAGCAGCAGAAGATGGCCTAGATGCTTGGGTCCCTGCACCCATGTAAGAGACCTGGAAGAAGCTCCTGGCTCCTGGCTTTGGCCTGGCCCAGCCCCGGCTATTGTGACCACTGGGGAGTGAACCAGCAGATAGAAGTTTCTCTCTCTCTGTGTGTGTGTGTTTCTTCCTCTCCTTCTGTAACCATAATTTCAAATAAATAAATAAATTTTTTTAAAAAATAAGAAAGAATAAAACTATGTATGGATTTCAAAAATGTTTTGCATCAAAATAGCCCTTTTAACTCCATTTTCCACGAACTTTTTGAAGGACTCTCACATATGTAGCTATAGACAGATACAGACATACACACACAAAAGCACATTGCCAACTCATCCGACTTACTGAAACATTCGTCTCTGCCTAAGTTTCCTTCACAGTGGACTGTTACTTTACATTTAGGAATTCTCTTTTAATATGGCAGTCTCCACCAAGGCTGATTTTAATGAAATTCTTTCCATAAGGACACTGTCTCCAGCAGCTCAATCAACAGCTAACCTAAGGCTGGCAATATACCTGAACACTTTAGCATGTTTTAGATGCTTTATTAGCAACACATGTTTTCTCTGCCAATGACAAACAGCTGCTGTTTCAAGGACCCTCCTTTAAGGAGCAAGCTTCTAGAGGGCTAGAAATGCAAGATGAGAGGTTTTTTTCAAATTATTTATTTATTTTTTTGACAGGCAGAGTGGACAGTGAGAGAGAAAGACAGAGAGAAAGGTCTTCCTTTGCCATTGGTTCACCCTCCAATGGCCGACACGGCTGGCGTGCTGTGGCCGGCACAGCGCGCTGATCCAATGGCAGGAGCCCGGTGCTTCTCCTGGTCTCCCATAGGGTGCAGGGCCCAAGCACTTGGGCCATCCTCCACTGCCTTCCCAGGCCACAGCAGAGAGCTGGCCTGGAAGAGGGGCAACCGGGACAGAATCCGGCGCCCCGACCGGGACTAGAACCCTGTGTGCCAGCGCTGCAAGGTGGAGGATTAGCCTAGTGAGCCACGGCGCCGGCTAGATGAGAGTGTTTTTAAAAGGCCCCCTCTACAGGGGCAGGTGCTGTAGCATAGCGGGTAAAGCCACTGCCTGCAATGCCAACATTCCATATGGGCACCAGTTCAAGTCCCGGCTGCTCCTTCTTCCGATCCAGCTCTGTGCTATGGCCTGGGAAAGCAGTGGAAGATGGCCAAGTGCTTGGGGCCCCTGCACCCTAGTGAGAGACCTGGAGGAAGCTCCTGGCTCCTAGACTTCATTTGGATCAGCCCAGCTCCAGCTGTTGCAACCACTTGGTGAGTGACAGTAGATGGAAGACCCCTCCCTTACTGTAACTCTGCCTTTCAAATAAATATTTTTTTAAAAAGTGTTCTAGTTAGAAACCAGCAATAATTTTTTAAAAGTCTTTATAATTGCTCTGTATACAAAGAATAGGCACTCCAGTGAAAACAATCATTACAATTTATTGAGCACTTATGATCAAACATGTGCTGTGCCGAAGGCTTCACCTATCCCAGATAAGTTAAAATTGCATAAAACCCTACAAGGTGGGTATTTGCCCCACATTACATGTGGAAAAAACTCTATCTGCTGTAGTTTGGGTATGACTTGGCCCCCAAAAACCACACAGGATGTTAAATCCCAAAGTCTTGTATCCATGGTACCAAGAGGGTGGAGACTGATCCAGTGATGATGCTTAGAGGGGTGGCATTTGGGAGGTAACTAGGCTGTACTGTCATGAGGACAGAGCCTTCCTGGTGGAATCCTGGTGGCTCTACAAGGGTACATGTACCTACACAGACATGCACGCTCCCTGGCTCTTGCGTGTGGCACCCTACCCGACCTTGGGACTATGCCATCCAGAACACCATCATCAGAGGCCAAACCTATGGGGTCTGTCCAATCCTACACTGTGAAGTTAGGCTGCTCCAGGTATTGTGGTAATTTTGGTACAGAGATGAAAAGGTGACTCAGAGAAGTCATTGGCCTGAGATCACACAGCGAGGGGGAAACAGGGAGAGCTCAGGTCTAAACCCAAATTAACCAGAAGTGAAAGCAGCACACCAAAGGTATTGTGCAACACAGGTCCTGCAAGTGAGCTCATGTGGAGACTCCGCTCTTTTCACAGAGACAGAAAGCTCGTCCTGACTGGTAGCCATAGAGCTAGAGCCGGATATCTGTCCTGGCTGTGACCGGGAGGGAAGAAGCACGCTGCGGGCCCGGCCTCCTTCCGCAGGAGACAGACAGGTGGGGCTTCTGTCCGCCGCACTGGAGCCTTTCCCTGTGAATCAGCCACGGGAGTCAGCACTGAGGGCTGAGAGCAATTTCACTGCTCACAGCAGCCGGAGCATATGGCGCCAGGCAAAATGAATCAACATGTCACGGTGGCAAGGTTCTCGTGCAAGACCTAGAAAGTGCTGCCAACCAGTGATTAGGATATTATCAGGGGGATGGGGCCAGCAATTAACATCTTTTTTAGCGCCTTTAAAACCCTTATCCAGTGGCCATGGCTACAGCTCCAGATTGTAGATGGAGAAATAAAGGTACAATGTCATTTGCCCCAATTTGCTAGAGCAAGGCATTGGGCAGATCCAGTGTGGTTTTGAGAAGACCTGAAAAATAAACTCTCACTTTTTCTGCCTGGGTCTTGAACAGATTAAGAAATGAAATGATGTTTAATGCTCCAGAGGTGGAACACAAAATACCATTTTTATTGCAGATAAAGCTGGGTTGGAAGACAAGTGGCTTGGCTAACTCTCCCACACCCAACTCAGGGATAGGCCACTTGAAGGGATGGTGAAGGTCACCTGTCATTTCTTCCAGTATCCTGGGCACAGAAATGTCGTGACCTTAGGGTCTCGGCCACGTGGATCAACCCATTGGTGAAAACATGGACCAAAGGCCACTGCCAGCCAACCAGGTCATTCATTCATCTACAAGGGCAGCTATTAGGGATGGCCTTTGAGTCTAACTACACTGCTGGAAGTGGCAGAGGGGCTGCTCCTACAGCAAATGGGTGTTACCACTGCCAATCATCCCAGGGAAGATATCGGCCCAGACAGGAAATTCAGCTTCAGGGAGACAAGCCCTGGATGGAGATGAGAGGAAGACAAAACCTTTTCTGTCTAGGTCTAGAAGAGGTATTGGTGCAACAGACCCTGCCTCTGACAAGGTGTTCATGCTGCCCCTGCTCTCTGGACTTGGGTCTCCAGTTCACTCTGTCCACAGGGCCTGACTTCACTCCTGTCAGTGCTGTCCCAGCACCCAGGCAGGAACAGTAAACAAAGTCCCCCAGAAGCTGAACCCACAAGAAGCTCCTCCAGCGCTGAGCAGATCCCAGCAAGCCAAACGCCTCAGCCATGCTGGGCCTCTCCCTCTCTCCTTAGCCCATGACCTGTGGCCTGTGGACAGGGCCTTTACATCCCAAGCCTCCTTCTGCACAGTTCCTTTCACCACGGGGTGGGGGGGGGGGAGTAGGGGAGGGACATCTTATGTTCCCCCTCCCAAACAAAACTTTCTGCTATTCCACCCAGTGAAAGACAACTTTCCCAGTTGACTGTAGACGTCCGCTTTAAACAGAGGCAATGTGGCTTATCATTGCATTCAACCTTTCTGCTTGCAGGGAGCTGCTTCCCATCACCTACACATAACCAGAAAGCCAACTGGAGTGCTGCTTTTGTTGTGGAAAGAGCAACCTGTCCTCAAAAGTCAAGGCAGGCTGGTGCCGCGGCTCATTAGGCTAATCCTCCGCCTAGCGGCGCCGGCACACCGGGTTCTAGTCCCGGTCGCCCCTCTTCCAGGCCAGCTCTCTGCTGTGGCCTGGGAGTGCAGTGGAGGATGGCCCAAGTGCTTGGGCCCTGCACCTGCATGGGAGACCAGGAGAAGCACCTGGCTCCTGCCTTCAGATAGGCGCGGTGCACCGGCCGCAGCACGCCGGCCGCGGCGGCCATTGGAGGATGAACTAACGGCAAAAGGAAGACCTTTCTCTCTGTCTCTCTCTCTCACTGTCCACTCTGCCTGTAAAAACAAACAAACAAACAAAAAAAAAAGTCAAGGCAGACTTCTTCCATCTCTAAGAAAACAGCAAAAGTGCTGGCCAATTTTCAAATAGCTGTTGCTGGTTTCCGTGTCAGCCACTGCCTCCTAAAGGTTTCCAAAAAAGAGTAGGAGTTTCATCTAGAGTTCTGGTCCTATCTCTACACAAGCAGAGTACAGATGCCTTCCTGCTCTCCCTGACCTTCACAGAATCTTCAGACTTTTACAGCTCCGCCTATCAATGATTTTTGTGCTCCAATGCACCCAAGAGAGACAATAAACTCTGTTAGCAACAGCACCTCCAAGGGCGATTCTCTTTTGGGACCATGTAAGGCCTGAAGGGCACCAACACAACAGAAACAAAGTAGTCGTAGAGAAGAGAGAAGAGAACTTCTGTGTAGTTAAAGAAGTAATTGTAACAGCTCTGGTCCTCGTCCATTCTGGCTGCTGTGACACAATGCCTTGGACTGGATAATTTATGAGCAACAGGAACCGGGAGCTCACAGTTCTGGAGGCTGGGCAGTTCACGGTGCTGCCAGACTCAATGTCTGCTGAGGGCCTGTTTCTCACTCAAGGCTCCTTTTGTGTGTTCTCCTGTGGTGGGAGGGGCGAATAAGCAATTTCAGCCTCTTTCATACCATGCAAGGGGACCCTGGCCTCATGACCTAATCACATCCTAAAACCCCCGGCTCTGAATACTACTGCCTTAGAGATTAGGTTTCAACGCGTGGATTCTGGAGGGATGCAACATTGAGGCCACAGCACCCTCTGCACTTTCCACCCCTAATTTTTCCCCAGAAACAAGAATAAATTCTTCGTAGGCTCTCCCTCAACTACTTTTTTTTTTGTCTCATTGTTTAATCCACTTGCAGACATAAGTGTTGCTTTCAAACTTCACCACTTCTTCAAAATTCCAAGACCTTGGGTCATGTTCACATCTGCTTTCATTTTTTGTTTTTCTGTCCCATAACTTGTTGATATCTGTGCTTCCAGAGGAGCCATGCAGAGCAGCCTAATGTTGCTCAGAACTGAATTTTACATCTGTGAAGGGACGCACCGCATCAGAACGGTGACCTCGGGCTCCTTTTACTCTGCTTGCTTTGAGGTGCCCAGTAAATGGGTGCGTTTATTAAAAGGGAGAAGAGTGCTTCTCAGCCTCGATTTTCTAATGAACCTGTTGGATCAGGAGTCTTCCTCCTGTAACCAAGGCCAGTGGATGACAATCACATCATCAAAAGGAAAAATGAGTGCATACTCACTTTGTAAAACAATTTACCCAATGCATTGCTATACTAGAATTTTCCATAATACTTTTTTTTTTTTTTTGACAGGCAGAGTGGACAGTGAGAGACAGAGACAGAGAGAAAGGTCTTCCTTTGCCGTTGGTTCCCCCTCCAATGGCCGCCGCAGCCGGCGCGCTGCAGCCGGCACACAGCGCTGATCCAAAGCCAGGAGCCAGGTGCTTCTCCTGGTCTCCCATGGGGTGCAGGGCCCAAGCACTTGGGCCATCCTCTACTGCACTCCCTGGCCACAGCAGAGAGCTGGCCTGGAAGAGGGGCAACCGGGACAGAATCCGGCACCCCGACCGGGACTAGAACCCAGCCTATTGAGCCGCGACACCGGCCCATAATACTTTCAAACATGATTCTATTTATTCTACACTTTGATTTATACACACTTGAGGGAACAGACTTCCATGGCAAAGTGAGGGAAGGTCACACCCACAAAAGATCCTTCCCCCAGGCCCACGTTGTCATGCAGCAGGTTAGGCTACCGCCTCTGACACTTGCATCCCATACAAGCATCTATCTGAGTCTTGGCTGCTCCACTTCCAACCAGCTCCCGGCTAATGCACCTGACGAGCCAGAAGATGGCTCAAGTGCTTGGGCTCCTGAACCCACGTGAAAGACCCAGATAGAGTTCCTGGCTCCTGGTTTTGGCCTGGCCCAGCCCTGGCTGTTGTGACCATTTAGGGAGTGAACCTGCAGATGGAAGACTGATCTCTCTCTCTCTCTCTCTCTCTAATTCTGCTTTTCAAATAAAAATAAGTCAGTCTTGAAAATAAAAAAAATCAACTACTTTAAAAACAAAATCTTTCCCTAAAGCCTGCTCCAAGACATGCTATGAATGCATTCATATATTCATTAAGGTCATACGCATCCCCATATCCACAGAATATGAATAACCACAGACATATGGGTGCTGGCTGTTATTTGAGTGTTTGCTACAATTAAGCCTCACTTTTCTGAATTACCTTAGGAAAGACGGAGCTGAAATGTCAGTTTTCAGAATGAACGCTTTTGAGTGTCTTATCTGGTAAGGAAGGTGTCTCATGTGCCAAAACCCTCTGCCCTCACATCTACTAAAGCAAACAGCCGTGTTGAGTCAACGGCACAGAGATAAGGGGAACACTTTCAGTCGGCAAATTAAGTTAGTCACCGGTTTTGCAACTGTGCTCACTTCTGACAGCCTTGATGGACAAACATTTCACGGGAAACTATACAGAGCAAAAATAAATTGCCATTTGTCACTCTTCAAGCCTGGCACCCTCCAGGAGAAGAGAGGCCCAGCCTTACTCAGCACACAGCACTTCCTGCTGCTTTGTTCCTTATTTAGCTCCCTTTAAAGTTCAGCAGCATTTTAATGCTTTCTCAAATTCTCCAAAATTCTAACCCACTCCATACGTGAGAGAATTTTGAATAAATCCTCAAAATAAATCAAACCCTGAGCCACAGCTAAAGGCAGAAGCCGGTGGCCACAGCAGGTGCCTTCCCCCTCGGCCCATCCCGTTGTCCTTGGCTAGCACCACATGTCCTTCCCACCAACCCCAGCTGCCTGCTGCCTCACACAGGCCTGGGGCCTCCCAGCTTCCTCCATCTGCCCACAGACTCCAACAGTGCTTCTCTCTCTGCTGCGTACATGTCGTCTCATTCCTCCTTGCTCTTTCCTAACAGAATCTTGACTATTTTTCCAAGTATCCTCTCCTCCACACAGACATGTGGGTCAGGGAAGCTCACTCCAGCCCCGGCTTCTGGGGATGTGCACTGCTCAGCTTCTTGTTATTAGAACAGAATACCGGCCAGCACCGCGGCTCACTAGGCTAATCCTCCACCTAGTGGCGCTGGCACACCGGGTTCTAGTCCCGGTCGGGGCGCTGGATTCCATCCCGGTTGCCCCTCTTCCAGGCCAGCTCTCTGCTGTGGCCAGGGAGTGCAGTGGAGGATGGCCCAAGTGCTTGGGCCCTGCACCCCATGGGAGACCAGGAGAAGTACCTGGCTCCTGGCTTCGGATCAGCGCGGTGCCTCGGCCTCAGCGGCCATTGGAGGGTGAACCAACGGCAAAAGGAAGACCTTTCTCTCTGTCTCTCTCTCTCTCACTGTCCACTCTGCCTGTCAAAAAATAAAAATAAATAAAAATAAAAAAATAAAAGAACAGAATACCTGAAGCAGCCTAACGTACTAAGAGTTGAGGTGGGTTATGTGCTTGGCCTGGAGGTTAAGATGCTGGTTAAGACACCTGAATCCCCGCACTGAAAGGCCTACCTACGTTAGATTCCCAACTCCAGCTCCTGACTCCAGCTTCCTGCTAATGCAGACTCTAGACAGCAAAAGCAACGGCTCAAGTGATTGGGTCCCTGCCACCCATGTGGGAAACAAAATTAAGTCCCCAGCTCCCAGCTTCAGCCCGCTAGCTGTTTCAGGCATTTGGGGGCAGCAGACAGGAGCTCACACACCCTCCCCCTTCTCTCTCAAATAAATCAATATTTTAAAACAATAATAAAGGAGGAGAGGTTTACTTTGGCTCATGTTTCAGGAGGTTCACAGTTCAAGATCAGGCAGCCCCCATGGTTGGGCCCCTGGTGACAACCCTCTTGCTGGCAGAGTCTTGAGAAGACATAGAGCATCACACAGCAGGAAGAGCACCTGTCTGTGTCTATGTCTAGATCCATGTGGTCCCCTACACAGCCACCAGGATGTACACCTGGGAGCTCCCCACTATGATCTAACCCAGTCCAATCTCTGCCCAAAGGCCTCACCTCCAGACATCGTAGCTGGATGAAGCTCCCACACTCTTAGTGTCATTAACATAAGACTTTGGAGACCAAGCCTGAAACATGCGGGCCTTCAGGAGACATTCGCCTTCTAAACTAATATCCAAAGCAGGGTGGGCTGGCTAACCTGTCAGCCAGTGCATTGGCTTCTCCCAGTGACCCTCATGGCTTCAGCTGGCCGACCCAGACTGCAAGGAAAGACCATAGCTCATGGTTGGAAAAGCGTCCTCTCCCTCATTCTTCCAGATGTGCAGCTCCAGTTGTCAGGGGAAGGCATCTTGTGACCAAAAGGAGAACCATCTATATTTTGAAATTGATGCGGAAATATCTAGCATGGATTCTTGATGACATCCTCAGCCACGCATCAAGCCACCTCTGACCTTTCTTGCAGGATTTCTCCAAGGTGCTAACATTCCAAAACACACTGCAACCTCCCAAGAGGGATGTGGAAGTGGTGTGCTGCCCCCCACCCCCTGCAAACATCATTCACCACACAGCTCTGTCTCCCTCAAAGCCTAAGCTCCCATGGAACCAAGCCTGGGGAACATTGCACTGTGATTAGTTTAGGGTTCTCTGGATCCAGAAATGTCCCTGAGAAGTGAGCAGTTACCCACCACTGAAGAGCTGGGGGTAATATAAATCCTGGTGCCCAAGACTCACCCCTGGAGATGCACAGTGATGGAAATCTGGACACAATCGCCTAAGAATTTCTTTGTCCACATCAAGTCAATATGCATTTACTAAACAATGTATCTATTTTATCCAGAAACATTTGATATAACATGATTCCTCTGCTCAAGAAATCAAAAGGCCACTGACGAAAGACTGACTTTCAAAGCCATCCTGACCTGCCCCTTCCTGAGTGACCTTTTGTCTCACCCCAGCAACCCAGTCTGTTCCCTGGACTCATCAACCACTCCCATCCCTGTGGCCTCATCCCAGATCCAAGCCACAGCAGCCTCTTCCTTCTCCCATTTCTTTATACATCCGGAATTTCAAATTAAATTGTGTATTTGGATATGCAATAAAACACTGAAGCATTCTCCTTGCAAAAACTTAAATACTAGGCCAGCATCCCCTTTGAGAACAGCTCCTTCCCAGAAGTTGCAGCCAAGAGAGATTAGTGTCAGAAAAGAGGACCTAACCATGCCTGTGTAAAGGGGTCACTTACTATAGCCCACCCTGCACCAAGACAGCCAAAACTGCTCTCTTCTGAGCTTGATAGAAACACATCCAGCAGGTGCATCCATAGCTGTGTTTTCCCAGGCCTTGAGAAAGAACACACCTGAAGGACCCTACCAGGAAGCGGTGCAAGAGCCAGAGTCAGACTCCCATCTGCAGGCTCCCTGCCTTCTCTCTGTCTACCTACACTGGGCCTTGAGTGATGGCACATCTTTTGTTAATACTCACTATATGCACTTGACTAAAACAGCCAGATAGAAATCTGAGGGTTCATGGAAGATGACCTTGCTGGATTCACAGCCCATTCTGAGCAGCAGACACCGTGCAGAGCCAGCAGGGTGAGTGACAAGAGCTCTACCTGGGCTCAGGGAGTGCTTTCAATCGACTGCAAGTCTCAGCCTAGCTCAGCTCCAGGACACGACACAAGGCCCCACTCTCTGGCTGCCTGTAAGCTCTGCTTTATCTCATAGAGAATCCCAGGACAAAGAACAACAGATACCTGTCTGGATTTTTGCCTGGCATAATCTCTGCCTTCCTCCCTGACTTCACGTCAAACCACCCTTCCCTCACCCTCTCCCCATTCCACCGACAGGCCTTGCTCATTCCCGCCCTAGACCTTGGCACATGCTTCCTCCTGGTCTCTGCCTGGCTGTCTCTTTCTTGTCATTCACTCTAAACATCTACTGTTACCCCAAATGTCATCTCCTGGGCCTTCTCTGGACATCTGATCCAAGATAGTCACTTCTTTCAAGTCTCCCTATCTTTGTTTTTTTTTTTGCATAGCAGATATCAGTACTGGCCACTCTTCTGGTTTTTTTTTTTTTGTTTGTTTGTTTTTTGTTTTTTTTTGGGGGGGGTGTCATTGTTGCTATAGTTGTGGTTTCATTGCTGGTCATCCAGACTAGAATGGGAATGGGGGCTTCTATTATTCACCCCTGAATCCCAGACCCCTGAAGACAGGACCTAGCATGCAGAAGTTGCTT
Source organism: Oryctolagus cuniculus (assembly GCF_051225735.1). Classification (NCBI taxonomy): domain Eukaryota; kingdom Metazoa; phylum Chordata; class Mammalia; order Lagomorpha; family Leporidae; genus Oryctolagus; species Oryctolagus cuniculus. Next base: position 52,274,630 of record NC_142882.1, on the reverse strand, counting down.
CATAAATAAGCGTGAATACACGCATCCTCAGACTGGTAACTTCACTTGTAGGCCCGACATGACCCTCCCTCTGTCTCAAAGCTTATTTCTCCCCCCGATACATGCTTTGCTCAGGCAGATTCATATCCATGTGCTTAGAACTCTCCTTCCACGCCTGCTATCCCAGCTCCAACTTCTCTCCACACATGGTTCTTCCGTTCCCACCTCCAGCCTGAAACCCTGGCTTCCCCACCGAGGTGAGTCCTCTCTGGCTGTCAACCGTAAGATCAAATGTCGTCTTCCTCTAAGAATCCTCACGCACTTCCTTCCCCCTCTGTGCTGGGAATCCCGATCTTTGCATCCATCAAAATATGTGACTCACTGATCTGGGTGTGTATCTATCAGCCCCATATACTCCCCAGGATTTTGAGGTCATGAACTGGGGCCATGTTGTTTTCTATACACCTGCAGCCCACTCACAGGTGAGTGCTCAATATAAATGCCTTCTGAACGAATAGGAGACACTTAAATGTTTTTGAAAGGAAAAGGAGAAGAACAATGGGAAGAAAGGAAGAAGGAGGGAACTACTTAAAAGCAACAGGTTAGACTTCATCTACGTCTTTCAGATTTAGAAGAAAAATCAGAATGAGACCTGAGAAACCCTGTAGCAGAGCTAATGGGTCCACAACCTAAATCTCCCTCACTCCACTGGCTTTGATGCAGTGATGTAGAAACCTAACAGATGTAGCTTTGTCACATTATTTGTATTTATCAAATATTTATTGAACACAACAAAAGATTATCCAATATGAAATTACCTAGCTTATCTCAACTAAGCTGTCCTATTAATATACCACATTTCTTTGGGATAGGAGTAGAAGTGCACAGTAGCAACCTCTGGGTAGGATCTGTGATCAGGCAGTCACCCCATAGGTGACACACATCCACCTGCAGCAGCCTGGGCTTATCAGGTATTGGATCCAGTAGCAGGGCACTCACTGGAGCAGTGCCTGAAACCTTTCTCCAGAAGCTCCATGTCCTCCAGGCTCAGGCAGGGGAAGGGGACCCATGCACCCTGCAGCAGAAGCAAACATGGAGCTATGGGAGTCTGAGATAGCATAATGAATGGGCACTGATGGGTTGTCCTAGACTGGTATATATTGTTTCTGTTACCTCAGCCATGTGATGGTAAACCTTGTATGGCTGTAAATAAGGCAACCCTAGGTACTGAATTTAGCTGTAGTTTTGCTGTACATACAAATCAGGCAACTCTGTGTCTAATCTAAATGTGGTGAATTATGCTGTCAGAGTTGGCTCTTTTGAGACCCCCATCTATCTGACTAGAGTCTCAGATGCTTATGTGAGTTAGGCAACCCTTTATTTTATCCCTAATAAGACACAGCACTTTATTCCAATGGACACAAGCAACTCTTACAGATTGATATGACAAGGTACTGAGGCCAAAACTAGGACTTAGAATTGTAATTCACTTGCATACTCTACACACTGGAGGCTATGGCCTACACTGTATAATTCACTTCTCTTAGAGAGAGAAGTTTGGGTGATGCATTCCATCCTGCTCATAAAAACAATAAAGGGAGGCCGGCGCCGTGGCTCACTGGGCTAATCCTCCGCCTAGCTGCGCCGGCACACCGGGTTCTAGTCCCGGTCGGGGCGCCGGATTCTGTCCCGGTTGCCCCTCTTCCAGGCCAGCTCTCTGCTGTGGCCAGGGAGTGCAGTGGAGGATGGCCCAGGTGCTTGGGCCCTGCACCCCATGGGAGACCAGGAAAAGCACCTGGCTCCTGGCTCCTGCCATCGGATCAGCGCGGTGCGCCAGCCGCAGCGCGCTGGCCGCGGCGGCCATTGGAGAGTGAACCAACGGCAAAAAGGAAGACCTTTCTCTCTGTCTCTCTCTCTCACTGTCCACTCTGCCTGTCAAAAAAAAATAAAAAATAAAAAAAAATAAAAAAAAAACAATAAAGGGAGCCAAAGGGACTCCCAGGCAATGATGCCTTCCATGGGTTCTAACCAAAGCTGTTTCTTTTCTATCATCTTGTACATCCTGATGGTACCAAAGGTGAGGGCTGGAGCAGAGAGAAAGGGTCTCCCACAGGCAAGCTCTGCTCCCGTCACACAACTTTCCTACACTGAGACACCTAAAACTTACAGGCGGCCCACTTCTCCCTGCTGTGCTAAGAAGAAAAAAAAAAAAAGGAAATGATTAAAAACAACTGTAGTTCAACAGGTTTTAATCCTGTATGAAACATCATCTTTAGAGGACACAGTATTCACTTTTCCCTTAGCTATCTGTACAGTGATGGTAATGCCACTGTATGTGCAAAGTAAAGAAGCTTTTACAGGATCAGAAGAAAACCTCTTTTTTTAAAAAAATTGTATATTTGTTTGAAAGTCAGAGTTACAGAGAAAGAGAGAGAGACAAAGAGAGAGATCTATCAGTCGGTTCACTCCCTACATGGTCACAATGGCCAGGACTGGGCCAGGTCAAAGCCAGGAGCCAAGATCTTCTACATCTCCCACATGGGTGGCAGGAGACCAAGCACTGGGCCATCTTTCATTGCTTTTTTACAGGCCATTAGCAGGGAACTAGATTGAAAGTGGAACAGCTGGGACACAAATTGTAGCCCATATGGGATACTGGCATTTCAGGTGACCCCTTTACCCACTACGCTACGATGCTGGCCCCCAGAAGAAAACTTCTTAGCCAAAAAAATTTAAAGTTAAAAAATTACAGTGGTGGATTTTTGGAAAAAAAAAAAAAGAAGATGAGTGATATTATCCCCACCTTGGACAAATTCACAGGCACATGAGGAATCTAGATATCAATTTTTAAATGACTTTATCACATGATAAATTCATAAACGAAGCTGCAAAGTGCTATGGAAGCAGAGAGGGAGAGGGAGTCCCCACTCGTCCAAGGAAGGATGGCGAGGCAAGGTTTCTCAGAGGAGGCAGCGTGCCGGGCTCCATGGTCAGAGTTTTGGCAGCAGCAAAGACCTGCTATGCCAAGTCCACATGCGCTCTGCACGCGCCTCAGCCCAGCTGCCTCCTCCCTTGCCCCCTCTCTTGCTCCAGCCTGCAGTGCCCCACTTGCTTGCACTTCACTCCTAGCCCAGAGATACTTTCCTGATTTTCCTTAATTATATTATCATTGCATCAAACATGTTTTGGAATATCTGCCCTGTGAAAAGCTGACTTTGCTTAGCTTTTCCTCTAACATTTAACGCTCCCAAGAAACATTTTAATACTCCTTCTTGATTAGCTAAGACCCAAAGAGGGTAAGCAACTTGCCCAAAGTTATGGCCAGAACATGGCTGTGTTGGGCTTCAAGCCACATCCACCCTCTGTCCACTGCACCCACTGTCTCCCCTAGTTCTGAAGCCAGCCTTGCCTGCAAGTACTTCACACGTCCATCTCTATGAGGCAAATACCAACATCTAGTCCAGCCAGCAAAGATTCTGGAAGATCAGCGTTATTTTTTTTTAAAGATTTATTTATTTTTTACTTGAGAGTCAGAGTTACACAGAGAGAAAAGGAGAGGCAGAGAGAGAGAGAGAGGTCTTCCATCCACTGGTTCACTCCCCAGATGGCCGCAATGGCCGGAGCTGCGCCAATCTGAAGCCAGGAGCCAGGAGCCAGGAGCCAAGAGCTTCTTCCAGGTCTCCCAAGTGGGTGCAGGGGCCCAAGGACTTGGGCCATCTTCTACTGCTTTCCCAGGCAACAGTGGAAAGGTGGATCAGAAGTGGAGCAACCAGAACTAGAACCGGCATCCATATGGGATGCCGGCGCTTCAGGCCAGGGCATTAACCCGCTGCACCACAGTGCTGGCCCCCAGGGTTATTTTTTGATGATGGACTCATGGATTTTTTTTTTCTTTCTACTTTTACACATTTCAAAAAACTTTGTTTTGGGAATGTTCATTTGGCCTACCAGTCAGGCCAACAGTTGAGACAGCTGCATATTGGAGTGTCTGTGTTTGAGTCTAAGCTCTGCTCCCAGTTCCAGCTTCCTGATGATGAGCACCCCGGGAGGCAGAAAATAATGACTCCATGGGGCCAGCGCTGTGGCACAGCAGGTTAATGCCCTGGTCTGAGGTGCCAGCATCCCATATGGGCGCTGGTTCGAGACCTGGCTGCTACACTTCCCATCCAGCTCTCTGCTATGGCCTGGGAAAGCAGTAGAAGATGGCCCAAGTTCTTGGGCCCCTGCACCCACATGGGAGACCTAGAACAAGCTCCTGGCTCCTGGCTTCGGATGGGTGCAGCCCCAGCCATTGCGGCCATCTGGGGAGTGAACCATCAGATGGAAAACCTCTCTCTCCCTGCCTGTCCTTTCTTTGCGTAATTCTGACTTTCAAATAAATAAATACATCTTAAAAAAAAAAAAAAAGAAAAGAAAAGAATGATTCCAGTAGTCAAGTCCTGACCCTTGTGGGAGACTCAGATGGAGTTCCTGACTCCTGGCTTGTGGTAAGTGAACTAGAGAATGGGAGACCTACCTACCTGCCTATCTCTACCTCTCTCTCTCCCTCCCTTTCTCCTATCCTCCCTCCCTTCTTACCACTCAAATAAGTAAAAACAATGTCTTAACTGCTTTTGTCTGAGATATATTATTTATGAAGTGGAAGTAGTGTGTAAGTATTTACTTCTACTGGAAGAAGCAGTGCTGTGCACGAGAAGATAAAATGGAAACCCAGGTCAGGAGATGGTGGGAAGGGAAGAGCTGGGGTAAGAGAAGGAAGAACAAGAAAGCCAAAGGGAAGGGTCACACAACTCCACTTCGGCGTCCTTTGACTTTTAAAAAGCCTGGACACAGGAGCTGACACTTGCTGAGCGTCTGAGATGCCTACACCCCCCCATGTTTGGAGTGCCTGGGTTCAACACCTGGCCCCAGCTCCTGGCTCCAGCTTCCCCTCAATGCAGATTCTGGGAGACAGCAGATGATAGCTCAAGTAACTGGATTCCTGCCACCCATGGAGGAGGCCTGGGGTGAGTTCTTGGCACCTGGTTTTGGCCCATCTTGAGTCACTCAGGCATCTGAGGAGTGACCCAGCAGACGGGAACTCTCTCTTTTTCTCTCAGTCCTCCTGCCTCTTTAACTAATTAATTAATTAATAAAAAGACAAGACCCACAAACAGTGTCCAGAAAACACTGCTTTAAAACCATGGAGGTATCTGACTCTGAAGTAGCACCTTGACAGTAGGGACTCCATTTTGGAGCACTTGAGACTGCATTCTGGGAAAGTAACCCCCCCCCCCACCGTGAGACTCTGGTCTGAAACTATGATCTCAAATAGTCAGACAATAGCAGTGCACTACATCACCCTTGGCAGAGCACAAAACCCCCTAGCATGATTGCTCAAGCTTAAAAGTAGAAAGGTTGCGCCTGGGTTACCTGGGCTAATAATAAAGATGTGATTTGTCTATGTCTTAAGATCATAATTGCTGATTGTAAGATTTTAGCAACTGCTTAGCAACCGTGTATTCTCTCCCCCCTCTCGATTTTGCAGTTTTTGCCTTTATAAACCCTAACCTTTAGTTCCTCGCTGCTCCTCTGTTCTTGCACGTTCAGAGAGCCCCAACATGTTGGATCAATAAATCCTTAACCCTTTACTGGTTGCATGAGAGAAAGTCTCTTGGTGTCGTTCTTTGGGCGGTGGGCATTTTCGGACCCTAACAACTCCACCCAGAGCTGGGACAGGTCAGATGGGCAAGCCCAGAGTCAGGGTGCAGAGCCATGCTCAAGAGGGGGAGGTTTTTCCTATGAGTGTGTTGTTTTTACAATTCTTATAATTACAGTTTTTTAATTATCATAATTGTAAGTATTGTAAGTATTTATGGGGTACGGAGTGGTAATACAGTACATATATATACTAACGTGTGGTGACCAAATCAAGTGGACTAGCTTTTCTGTATCTTGAAACATCTATTTTTTTTTTTTTTTTTTGACAGGCAGAGTGGATAGTGAGAGACAGAGACAGAGAGAAAGGTCTTCCTTTTGCTGTTGGTTCACCCCCCAATGGCCACCACGTCTGGCGCACTGCACGCTGATCCAAAGGCAGGAGCCAGGTGCTTCTCCTGGTCTCCCATGGGGTGCAGGGCCCAAGTTCTTGGGCCATCCTCCACTGCACTCCCGGGCCACAGCAGAGAGCTGGCCTGGAAGAGGGGCAACCGGGAAAGAATCCGGCACCCTGACCGGGACTAGAACCCTGTGTGCCGGCGCCGCTAGGTGGAGGATTAGCCTATTGAGCCGCGGCGCCGGCCCCTATATTTTTAAATTTTGAATAATGATCACACTTGCCTGCAGGCTTTGGTGCAACACTGCAAAGTACATACACACATATGCCGGGCAAACCAAAGGAGTCAGCGTTTCCCTCTGCCCATCATCACTCTATGCTTCCAGTTCTGTACACCTGTCTGCTCCCCTGTCTGTTCCTAAGGTAGACCACAGGTTCTTGTGAACTCATCCCCTGTGCTGCCCAACGCTAGCACCTGACCCACCTGCCCCTCCTTCCTTCCTGCTCCCCTACCTTGTCCATCCTACTCAGACTGCCAGCTGGGGATTCTGCCCTGCCTTCTGATGTGGAGACAGCATTCACTCCCTTGTGTCTGGGGTGCTGTCAGCCCCTCCAAGCTTGGATGCAAACCAGAAGCTGACAACTTGGCCCCATGGCCCACTCCACAGGGCCCAGGGTCTGACTGCATTGCCTCGGGACTGGGATGCATGCCAGGAGTCAACCAGCCAGGGACACCCATGGAAGGCCCTCCTCTGCGCAGACCCCTGCCTTCTATCGTGTGCCCTGGGGGCCAGGAAGGCAGCCCTCCCACTGTCACATTGTCAAAGAGCACTAGCCAGGGTGTGTCAGAGCTACCCCCAGGGTCCTCCTGCCAGATCCCACAGGGCCGGACCCCACCCCACGCAGAAGCCCCATCAACCACAGCCTGGACATTTCCAACTCCCCTTTGAGTCTACTCTGTTTCTGTGAGATCCTTTCAAAGCCCACGTGGGTTATTAAAATTAAACCCATGTGGTTCACAGAACTATTAGAAGTTGAAGAGGAAAACAAATCAGGAACCCAAACAAACCATACCAGTGCTTCCTTCTGTCACCAGCACATCAAAGGGCAGGTGGATGTGGTCTTCTGGCCGCTAGGAGCTGGTTATCACAGAAGAAACGGATTTTATTGAAAGTAAAAAAAGCGAAAGTCAGCAAATAGACCAATTTATGCTCCTAGGAAGCAGTGAATGCCAGGGGCTGCATGCAGATAAGATTATCAGAAATGAAATGTACAGCAGGAATAGCCTCTCTCTCAGCCTGTTTCTCATAGTCCCTCCACTGATAAAGACTCACCAGGAAAGAAAACCTCAGCCGCACGTCTTTGCAAATGGGAGGAAGAGTCAGCAGAGAGATAGAATCTCCGCGGGGAAAGGAGCAGCAGCATTCCGGGAAGGAAGTTGAGAGAGAAAGAGAGAGATCTGTATCTACGGAGAGATCTTCAGAAAGTGCACAGACATGCCAATGTGCAGCATGACCACACTATGCATGTGTCTTATACATTTTCTTTTTTCTTTTGACAGGCAGAGTGGACAGTGAGAGAGAGAAAGAGACAAAGGTCATCCTTTGCTGTTGGTTCACCCTCCAATGGCCGCTGCGGCGGAGGCACCGCGCTGATCCGAAGCCAGGAGCCGGGTGCTTCTCCTGGTCTCCCATGGGGTGCAGGGCCCAAGGACTTGGGCCATCCTCCACTGCACTCCCTGGCCACAGCAGAGAGCTGGCCTGGAAGAGGGGCAACCGGGACAGAATCCAGCACCCCCACTGGGACTAGAACCTGGAATGCCGGCACCACAGGCGGAGGATTAGCCTGTTGAGCCACAGCACCGACCTTAGACCACCATTTTCTCACAAACTTGTTGGAGTTCCCCCATGTAAGTATATGTAATATGCACGTATATGTGCATGCAGCAATGTATATAATACAGATTGTATGATTACATACCCGGGGGCAGGGGGTAAGCTCTGCTGTCAAAGCAGAGGCAGAGTCTCCAGTGGACTCTGCACCTCTGACCTCACAGCACAACCACTGTTCTCCTCCCTGGAGAGGCTGGATCTCCTGATCCGGGGACTGCAGAGAGGAGCCACCGATGCGCTGCGGGGGCGCTGAAAGGAGGGAGGCCCTCTGCCCTCCCCCGTGGGGCGACTGCACAGGAACGCGTCTCAGATGCACTGTGAAACGCAGCCTTCTCCAAGCCATGGCCCTGGGACAAGGAGCCCAAGCTATCAGGTTCACCCCCGACCTGGCACTTACAGGGACTACCATGTGCCGTCACTCAGCTCCAAGGTCCCGCACATGGCCTGCGACTAGGGGACTAGCGACTCCCCCGCAGCAATGACTGCTCCTCCGGGCACAGTCAGTTGTCTTCTTGCTTTCTGTGTGTGTGTCTACCTGGCTGCTGTCCCTGCTTCTCACAGGGGCTGACAGCACTAAGAAAGCTCCGTGCACTTGCAGCATTTCCCCCGACAAGGACACAGGCAGGGCCAGCTTTGTCCCAAACCAAGCAGGACACGATGCCAAGGTGCTGTGATTTTAAGGCTGTGCCTGAATTCACACAAGCTGGCCTATCCTGGGGTCTACATCTCTGCGTACTGATGATGTCTAGAATACAAGATGGTCAGATGTGCCGTTACAAAACACAACAAATTCCACAAGTACAGGGCATTTGAAGCAGTTACTTGAGTAAGGCAAGCAATGTTCTCAGCCATGCTGGGTGGCTGTGTGGAGACTGAGCAGAGGAAAGAACAAGGACACACCCTAGAATTTCTACTGCAACCCAGAGAACCCCAGGTCCAGCCCAGGTCCTGCCAGCTGATCAGCCCTGGTGCTCAGAGGTCTACGAGATAAAGCTGAAAGTAGCCTTATGTGCAACATCCACTTTGTGTAACTTCATGCTTAAATACAGCACAAAACTCTCTTAGGCCTCGCGCGTCTGCTCTCACTCATCACTGCCGTCTCCTGTGGTCACTCATGGAAAGTTCTAGCACTCTCACCTGCTCACTTCCCCCCTCTCTCTCTATCCCTCCCTCCCTCTGCTACCGACTCTCCAAACTTCCTCCCCTCTGTTTAGTGTTCTGTCAAACATACCACATGGAGCTCATCCCAGATAGATTGCTGATTCGTTCAGAAAAACTTATGAATCATATCTCCGGTGTTTCCACTGAGCTCATTAAAGCCTGAATTTTAAGTGTGGAAACCTGGCAGATAGTAACCTGCAGGAACTTACTGACTGCCATCTGCTGGTTCACTCCCCCAAATGGCCAGAGGCCAGGGCTACCCAGGCTGAAGCCAGGAGCTCCTACCAGGTCTCCCACATCGGGGGCTGGGGCCCAAAGCACGCGGAACATCTTTCACTGCCTTCCCAGGAACATTATCCATCCAGGTGCTGGGATTAGGCGGGAATCGGAGTATCTGGGACCTGAACCAGCACTCCAGTATGGGACTCCAGCACCACAAGCAGCAGTTTAACCCACTGCACCACAGTGCTGGTCCCTCTGTGTTTATTTCTATACATGTCTGAGCAATGGAAACCGGCTAAAAATCACCTCCCATGTGGAGCTGCGTGATCCGCTTTCCCTTGCACTCACTCTTTCAAATCCTCACTGGACGACCTCTGTCCCCACTAGACAATGTGGGTGAAATACCAAGCAAAAGAGCCATGAGCCCAGCACCCCCAGAGTGAGCATGCAGTGACAGACATGCCTGCCATTAGACACTGCACTTAGGACAACCGTGCTTCAATCAAAGCTCAGCAGACAGGTGTTGAAACCAAACTTTTGAGTAAATGAACGATTGGCTGATTTCAACACTTTTATATGGAGAGAGACAGACAGACAGACAGACAGAGAGAAAGGTCTTCCTTCCGTTGGTTCACCCCCCAAGTGGCTGCCAGGGCCGGCGCTGCGCCGATCCGAAGCCAGGAGCCAGGTGCTTCTCCTGGTCTCCCATGCGGGTGCAGGGCCCAAGCACTTGGGCCATCCTCCAATGCACTCCCTGGCCACAGCAGAGAGCTGGACTGGAAGAGGGGCAACCGGGACAGAATCTGGTGCCCCGACCGGGACTAGAACCCGGGATGCCGGCACCGCAGGCGGAGGATTAGCCTAGTGAGCCATGGCGCCGGCGATTTCAACACTTTTGAGAAGTTATGTCTGGTGTAGTTATATTTTTTATTTTAAAATTATGTCTTGTGTAGCTATATTTTTTACTCTTAAAATTATTATGTTTATTCCTAATATACCTCTGGTTGATTGGCTACTGCCTTAGTCTGCTCAGGCTGACCCAGCAATATTCCATAGGCTGAGTGGCTTAAACAATAGTTTATTTCTTACAGTTCTAGAGGCTGAGAAATCTAAAACCAGGGTTCCAGATGGGTTGGTCCCCCAGTGAGGATTCCCTCCTGGTTTGAGGACAGCCGCTTTCTCCCTGTGCCCTCGCATGGGAGAGAGAGATAGCCCTGGTCTCTCCTCTTTTTATAACCTTAGGGGGGCCCCACCCTCATGGCCTCACTAAACTTCATAGTTACATATAAATGCCCACTACCATCACAATAGGGATTAGGGCTTCAATGTATGAATTTGGGGAACTCAAACGCTCAGGCCCTAACAGCTACAATCTTTCATTGCCCAATAGAAGGTAAAGCAGGAGTTTCCAGGGAAGTTGATTTTTGTTTATTTGTTTGATGTTAATGATTAGTGTGTTTATTATAAATCAGAAAAGAAAGGCTCCCAGGGACAGAAGTCCTCCTTCACAGAAAACCCCGACAGCAGCAGCCGGTGGTGGGCTCTGGTCCAGGGGCTTCAGCTCCTAGCTCCTGGAAGGGAAGGAGCCAGACAGAACAATCCTCGGGCCCCTCCAGTTCCACCACGGTCGGGTCCTCCTGCCGGGAGCTACCTTCAGCATGGGTCATCAACGTGAGGGTTTCTATAGTCACCTTTCCCACCAAGCTCTGGTACAGAGCGCACAGAATCCCGTAAGCACTCAGAGCGGCCCAGTCCATCAGGGAGGCAAAGGCCCTCCCTCTCCCCTGCACTCCCTTCCCAATCTGTGTTGCCAGGTCTCTGCTTAAAGCACCCCGAGTCCTCCTGGAGGCACTGTGCACACTCCTGATAGGGAGAAAGACAAAGCAACCAAATGGAAGCTAGGGCAGAGGGCATCTGGAACTGGAAAAATAACACCTGATTCCACTTAGGTAGGAGGTGCTTCTTGGCAGTTGGAGACAAATTCTATTCAAACCCAGTGTAACAAAGAAAAAATTCAACACCTGAACACTATACCTCCTCAACATTTAAAAAAGATGGAGGCAAATCCAGTACTGCTCCTGACATGAACTGTAGTTTCCAGTGTGAGTTCTGACAATATGTGACTACAGTCAGGACTCCTCAAAGGAAAAAAAAAAAAAAAAAAAGTCTCGCTGAAGACCTACTATACAGCATGTTCATGGTGTACTATATAGCATCTTCAGGTTTCCTCCCTGTGTTTCTCCCAGATAGCCCTAATCACAACTGGAGATTTTAATAGAAGTAGATTGTTAATAAAAATTAAAAGGATTGATCTCTTTCCCCCTGCTGTTTTCCATTAGCAGTGAAATTTGCTGTATTATTTCTCCAATGTTCACTTAAAACAGCTCACGAATTTTAGATGGAGACCTAAGCCAGGAAGAACAGTGACCACAAAATAATGAACTAACCATCAGAAATTTGAACAATGAAGTTTACATAAATCACACTCATGTGCATTGAGACAGCCCAACCCCCAGACAAGACAATGCATGCTGAGAAATCACATGGGAAAGCAGATTTATTATTTTTTAATTTGTATTTATTTGAAAACCAAAGAGAGAAAGAGAGTCAGACAGACAGAGATCTTCCACATTCTGGTTTACTCCCCAGATGCCCACAACAAACAGAGCCAGATCAGGCCAAACAAAACCAGGAGCCTGGAACTCCAGCACCCGTTGCCCCCAAGGGTGTGCATTATCAGGAAGCCGTAATCCAGAGCAGAACTCAGGCCGCAAAGCCAGACTCTCCAACCCAGTAGGCAGGCGTTCCAAGTGGCATCCTAACCTCTCCACCAAACACCAACCCCAGATTTCTTCTGTTTGCACTGAGCTTTACCATTCCTTCCTTTGTGCTGGTAGGCGGTGACTACCATTGTAAACAGGAGCTGTGAAATCCAAGACAAAATTACAGATCGTCTCTCAAAGTGCACACCAACAACTGTGCTCATTCCTGAGCCCCCTCTGCCTGCAGACCTGGGCCAGAAGCCTCCACATGCAGCCCTGTGAAAAGGCAACATTCTCTCCATTTACAGGAGACAGAACTAACGCAGGGTCACTCAGTGGGTAAGTGATAGACTCTCAGATGCTGATGCATTCCTAAACTCCTGGGGTTCCTACACTCACTGGGGAGCACAGAGGCCATTACAGGCCTGAGGGATAAGGGACACTTACTCCACAGACTGGAGTGCATCTGCCCAAAATTCACACTCTTGGAAGCTCATCCTCCAATCTGATTGAACTTGGAGATAGGGCCTTTTGGAGATGATATTTTTTATTTATTTTTATTTTATTTGAAAGGCAGAGTTAGAGAGAGAGAGAGAGAGAGAGAGAGAGAGAGCAATCTCCCATCTGCTGGTTTACTCCTCAAATGTCCACAACAGCCACGGCTGGCCAGGCCAAAAGTTTGAGAACTCAATCTGGGTTCCTCAAATGGGTGCAGGGATCCAACCACTTGAACCATCGTCTGCTGTCTCCCAGGGTGTACATGAGCAAGAAGCTGGATTGGAAGCTGAGGAGCTGAGATTTGAACCAGGTACTCTGATAATGAAATGCAGCCACCCAAGCAGCAACTTAACCACTGCACCAAATGCTTACCCCCACTGAGATTATTAAGGTCGAATAAGGTTATAGGGTGGGGCCCTGATCCAACAGGATTATTGTCCTCCTAGGAACAGGCATCAGAAAGTCCAAAAGTGATCTCTCTTGCTAACCTCATCATTTCTTCCATCATTTCTATTCTGCCACCAGCCTGATCTTTCTAAAAGACAAACTGATCCTTACTCTCCCTGCAACACTTCACTGGGGTTTTCAATGGAATTTAGGGAATCAGAACGGGCATCAAATAGGTGCATAAAATCCAAACCTAAGATCACAATGTGAGGAGTAATGACATTTGGTTCATTTTCACAGTAAGGTGTTTAGCTGTGAGTAGAAAATCACTGACAACTAGCCAGCGTAACAGCTTGCAGATGTATGGAAAGCTACAAGTAGCTAACCAGCCTAACAGCTAGGTTACAAACCACAAAGTACATGTACCTGGAAAGTCCCGAAGCAAACAGGGAGGTGAGCAAACAGAACATCAGGGGTGGTTAACGTAGCAAAACTAAAACAGATGGGGATACTAAAACTTATGCAGCTCAGGGAAGACCCTGCAGTACTCAGCCAGTGAGGAATCGGGGGAGGACCTTGGTGCTAGGGAATAAATAGCTTGCCGTAACTGCTCTGGGTGTCCTGCAAGACACCAGCTCTTGCAAGACCATTAAGAAAGTCTCGTTTTTGCTGGATCTCAAGTCCAAGTCCATCCTATGAGTGGACAGATGAGAATATTTCCCACAACAGGCTCATCATGGAGTCTCAGTTGGCTTTGCCAGAGCTGTCTCTGACCACCCTCCACAACACATACCCTAGTCAACTACAACATATCCTGAGATGCTCTCTCCCCCCAGAAATGCATTCTCTCCAATTCATAGCCTGCCCATCCATCTAGATAGTTCCTCACCTCTCAAAACAAACCCTATCCGCTCCTCGTCATTGCTCTGGGGGGCTGCCCCTCCTCAATGGACACCACAGTGAGCAAGAGGGCTTTCACTGTGTGCTCCTTACTATTTTCCAATGAATAGGAAATGCCTGCCCTCCTCCCCAGGCTTGCTGTCTTAGACATGATACCTCCGCACCCCCAGCTGGTTGTTACTCAGACCAAAACCCAGGAGTCACCTTTGATTCCTTTCTTTTTCCTCCACTGTTAACCATCAGTAGGCTATATCAACATTACCTTCGAAATATAATCTAACATAGGAATGGGCATATGGTCTAGCAGTTAGGATGCCCTTGTCCCCTGTCAGAGTATCTGGGTTCAATTCCTGGCTCCAGCTCCTGACTCCAGCTTCCTGCTAATGCAGACCATGGGAGGCAGCAGGTGATGGCTCGAGTATGGAAACCCTGACACCCACATGGCAGACTAAGATTTAGTTTCCAGCTCCTGGCTTCAGCCTAGCCCACCCTGGGCTGTTGCATGAATCTGGGGAGGGGACAGGAGATGGGAACTCTCTCTTTGCCTCTCATATATCTTCTTTAATTTTAAAGATATATGCATTTCCAACACCACTTCTATCACAATTCCAGTTCAAACCACTATGTCTCTCATCTGAATTACTCAGTGCCTGCTGCCTTTGAAATCAATAGCTCGTTCTCCACAGAACAGCCAGAGCAATCTTCTGAAACAAGAGACGATGCTACTCCTCTATTTAAAACCTTCCAACAGCTGCCTCTCACACTAAGCAAAGATTGAAGTTCCCTGTCATGACCAAGGGCATCGTGTCATCTGACACCTGTTACTCAAGGTATGGCAAGGACCAGGAAGGCATTGCAGGAACCTTGTGAGAAGGACATCATCTCGGGCTCCAGTCCAGATCCAAGGAATCAGATTCTGCATCTCAGTGAGAGCCCAATTGTCTAACATGCACACAGAAGTTGAGCAGCATTGCTACAACCCACCCTCCTCCCTCCAGGACTCAGTCACTCCTCTTCAGCCACATCATCCCTTAGCTATTCCTTGAATGCACCAAGCATGTCCTACCTCGAAGCCCATCCACCTGCTGCTCCTTACCTTAAAATCCTAGTTCCCCAGGCTGTCATGTGCATATCACTGTCATCAGTCAGTCCTTTTCTCCCCTCCAAAGAGGATATCTATGGCTATTTTCCTACCACTAAGCCTTCCCTCCTTTCCCCAAGATCCTCTTCCCTATTCTGTTTCCCCATAGTATCTACAAGTCTCTGGGACAGCTCTTTATTTGTCTATGCACATACTGCCTCTCTCCCACACTAGGATGTAAGTGCCCTGGGAATAGGACCTTGTCTTCTTCACTGTTACAATCCTGATGCTTTAAAAAGTGCTTGAGATGTTGCAGATGCTTAATAAATATTCTTTGAAAGAATTTATATGAAAATGAGTGCATCAGAGAATTGCTTCTCCTTGATCACTATTTGTCTCAGCACAGTTTTAAGTTAACAAAATAAAAATTAGGAAGTTAATTGCTTCTGTGCCTTATTGACTATGTGCTTTATCAAAAATTAGAAAATGTGCTGCAACAAGTTTTGCCTGTTTTTGTAATAATCTCTGCCAACGCAGTGGGTGCAGCCTTGGTCCCTGCAGAACTCAAAGGCTCCATCTCAGTGCCCCTTTGACTGACAATAGATCCAAACAGGCTCAAAATCTGGGCAAGCATCCGTGGGTCGGGGCAGGGGAGTCACAGCAGAACACTGACCTTATAAGACTACACTCCTCAATAAAATTTCAATCTTCTCAATTCAATATTACACTAATATGCATCTAGCATGGATACCGGCCTCTGGTCCCAGCTCAAGTTTCTCCATTTTTCCAGCCCATGAAGATTATTTATGATCTGAACAGCTGTGAAGTTGAAACTCCTAAAGATCCAGACCATACAGTGAAAATCTGTCCTCACAGCTGTCCTCCCCAGTGGCCACCAGTACTACCTATTTCTTATCCTAAAATAAGAATAGAATGGAATAGAATGCATTTTTATTCTTTTTCTTACATAAATGGTCATAGATTATGAATGCTTTTCAGTATTTTGATTTTGTTTAACTTAGCAAATTAGCATGAAGGCCAATGACTATCAATACATAAATATTCCCATTTTTCCAGATGTCTATAGTTTTTCATTTCATATCATAGTCATTACCTGGTTCCATTTTGTTGGGCAATTAGGTTATTTGAAAGCTTTTTCTGTTACAAACAAAGCTTCCACAAATAGCCCATGCATGAATCAATGCATTCATGTAGTACTTACTGACTTCGACCCATTGCACAGGCATGGGGTTTACATGTCACAGAATTTTCTTGTGGGTCTTCAAAATGAATCCTACATGTACATGAATACAGCCATTATGGAAAATATGAGCGTTCCTCAAAAACCTAAAACTAGAGCTGCCATAGGATCCAGCAGTCCCACTTCTGGGTACACATCTCAGGAAAATGAAATCCATCTGTCAAAGGAAAATCTGCACTCCCATGCTGACTGCAGCACTATTCACAATATCCAGAAAGGGAAACAACCTTAAGTGTCCATCAGCTGAGGAATGAATAAGGGAAATGTGGTGCATTTACACAATAGAGTAGTGTTCATCTACGAAAAGGATGGAATCAGGGCCTTTGCACAGATAGAACTGGAGGTCATCAAGTGAGATAAGCCAAGTACAGAGAGACTAGCGATCTTATTCAAATACAGAAAACTACCACCCCCCCAAAAAAAAGGTGATCTCATAGAAGTTAAAAATATGGTGGCTACCAAGGGCTGGGAAAGGAGACCTTGCCCAACAGGTCCTGAGTTACAGCTAAATATGAGTAAGAAGTTCTGGGGTTTCACTACACAGTGAGATGACTATTGATAATATTGATGTACTGTACATTTCTCTATTTAAAAAAAAAAACTAGAAGATAGAATCCTAGATGTTCTCAACATACAGAAATGTTTGAAGACATAAATATATTTACCTTAATTGGACATGACACAACATATACATGTACTGAAACATCACAGAGCATCCCATAAATATGTACTATAATATTCACTGCTAAAAATTTTTTTAATTCACATGTGTACTGTGGTTTAGCAGGTAAAGCCACCACCTGCAGTGCTGGCTTCCCTTATGGGCACTGGTTCAAATCCCAGCTGCTCCACTTCAGATCCAGCTCCCTGCTAATGTGCCTGGGAAAGCAGCAGAAGATGGTTCAAGTCCTTGGACCCTTGCACCCATGTGGGAGACCTGGAAGAAACTCCAGGCTCCTGGCTTTGGATCAGCGCAGCTCAGACCATTGCAGCCTTCCGGCATGTGAACCAGCAGATAGAAGACCTCTCGCTCTTTCTGTCTCTGCCTCTCTGTAACTCTGCCTTTCAAATAAATAAATAAATCTTTTTTTAAAAAAAAAATCTTATTGCCAATCAATTCCCTCCTCATGTGCTCATTTCCTGGCCATTCCATGATTTTTCTTCCCTGCCTGCATCTCTGTGCTAATTGTGTGTCTCTCCTAACTAGCAGTCTGTTTTGCACTTAAGAAACATGATGAGATTCATAATGTTCATCCTTGACTTCAAAACCAGGTGAAAACGCCACAGATGTGCTGGGGACGGACAAGGCAGGCCGTGGCTACACACAAGCAACATCCCCATCATGTGTCTGCTGAAGGAGGCAGAGATGGCACACTTCAGGTCTCCTGGCTGTGATGTGTGGGTAAGCCTGTGAGTCCTTGAAGACTTGGTAGAGTCCTTAAACCCTGAGAGATTGTCTATGATTGGTTTATAGGCACATAAACCATGCATAACATTCTCCCAGTTCTTCTCCCAAAGATTATGTGTAGTACCTTATAAAGCAAAGACCAGACACAAGTCATAGTCAGCATGATGCTTTATGAGGAAGGGGGATCATTGAAACTATAAAAACATAAAATAATGCTAAGACCATTTAATGAAGACAAAATGACCTCCTGTCAGCAAAATTCTCCTGAGGACGCCACTTGCCCTACTACAGCAGAAGTGGCTGAGGCACCACAGCCACCAAACTCTGCCTACTGCACTTTTTAAGAAGGGAGGACACAATGAAACAAAAGTGTTTTGTCCACTTTGAAATACAGGGAATACCTTGAGAAGGACTTTCATGGTATATTTTCTCATTTAATCACCAGTAACATTGGTGTGGACAGTTTCATTCTCATGTTGCAGATGAGATTTAGACAATTTAAGTAACTTGCCCAGGCTTACCCAACTACTCAGAGCCAAGCCTAAACCATTCCCAAGTCCTTACATTTTACACTATAATACACAGTCTCCCTTCCAGGCACTCTGCTATGTCATGGATTAAACCGCTGTAAATTGACCCAGGAAACTAATCCCTAAACTCATTTTTGTGGGGAAATGGGTAACTTGCATTAAGAAACCCACACATGAACTTTTACTCATTCCCTGGGTTCATTGCTACCACTTACAGATCTTCCTACCAGCAGACATTGGGCCTAGTGGTTAAGATGCCCAGGCCCAGGCCCCACACCAGCGTACCTGGGTTCATTTCCTGGCTCCAGCTATGCTAATGCAGTACCTAAGAAACAGTGGTACTAGAGTTCCTGCCACCACATAGGAGACCCGGGTTGCATCCCCAGCTCCCAGCTGGTACTGGCCATTGCAGGCATTTGGGGAGTGAATCAGCAGATGAGAGCGAGCTCTCTGTCTCTCCACCTCTCAAACAGCCAACCTAGCACAAAGCAGATAAAAGACTGCATAATTATTGGTGGTGTTTTAGCCATGTCCCCACGTCTTAACATTGTCCATTTTACTATCCATTTACTATCTTGTTATTCTCCATTTAGGGTCCTTATAATTTTCAACACTAGGTGGAATGCTCTTTTTTTATGGAAAAATGCATCTTTGTCAATTATTCAGTGGATGAAAACATTTGCTTCCTTAAATCTGTGGGCAGCAATTTCTCTCCTAGAACAGTGCCAGACACACAGTAGGTGCTTCTACAACTGCTGGTGAACGAATGAATGAACACAGCATGTGACTCACAAAAGGCAACTGAACTTCGGCAAACTGGTTTGCCTGAAGGATCAGAATCTGGAAGGAGACCGATTCACTGGAAACCAATTCCCTGAATAAGCAATTTCCCAATGTTAGAGCCAAACTGAAGCAAAGTGGTGACTCGATCATCTGACAAATTAACCATTTGGTAAACTGATGTTGGCAAACTAGTTATTAGGTAAACGAGTCTCTTCAAGAAAATCAGCCATTGTTTCTAGAGCACCTCCTGAGCCACAACACGGGTTTGCCTCTTAAAGCCAAGACCCAGCCCGTGTGCCTCGGCAACACTGTCCCCTGAGCGGGCCTCTGTCAGATCTTCCACCCAACCCTCTTCTCCCCCACTTACGTGACACTTCCCTTTTCCACAGCCTTCCACTCCTCCAGCTGCTGCCTCCTGCCATGACGGATCTCCCTTTCTCCTTGGCTCCTCCAACATGAATGTCAGGTCTACAGCTCTGGGCACGTCCTCTCTGTTGTCACCCCTTCTCATTCCAGCTCTACCCTAATCCACCTTCCATATCATGGACTATTGCAGGCAAACCTTTATCAGAGAGAAAATAAATAAGTAAATGTATGCTGGGGCCAGCAGTGTGGCTTAGCGGGTAAAGACGTCACCTGCAGTGCCAGCATCCCAAATAGGCACTGGTTTGAGACCCGGCTGCTTCACTTCCAATCCAGCTCTCTGCTATGGCCTGGGAA
Source organism: Oryctolagus cuniculus (assembly GCF_051225735.1). Taxonomy (NCBI): domain Eukaryota; kingdom Metazoa; phylum Chordata; class Mammalia; order Lagomorpha; family Leporidae; genus Oryctolagus; species Oryctolagus cuniculus. The sequence goes on along the minus strand of NC_142882.1, from coordinate 52,255,012 downwards.
AGCAGTGGAGGATGGCCCAAGTCCTTGGGCCCCTGCACCCATGTGAGAGACCCAGAAGAAGCTCCTGGCTCCTGGCTTCGGATCAGCACAGGTTTGGCTGTTGAGGCCATCTGGAGAGTGAACCAGTGGATGGAAGGCCTCTCTCTCTCTCTCTCTCTCTCTCTCTGCCTTTGCCTCTCTGTAACTCTCCCTTTCAAATAAATAAATAAATGATTTTTTTTAAAAAAGTATGCTTCAATAGATAACTGATGCACTGCCCAGAGGATACCTTTCGAGGCCTTCTGATTCTAGCCTTCGTTGCTGGGCACTGTCTATGTACAGCACAATCCGTCTGGTCATTTATGTCTAGCCATGTTCATTATCTTTGAGTTATTTTGAAGCTATTCACAAATATTTATGTTCTTGGAATTCTCTTTGAACCAGTTTCAAATTTGCCAAGTTCCTTCACTGGATAAATTAAATTAAAAAAATGTTCATTTTTCACTTCTGTAGGAGAATCATGACTTTACTTTTTTAAATTACTTTTTAACACACCCCTTTTCCTGTAAGCTACTTGCATCTTCAAACTGTAGTCACAGAAATGGGAGTCAAGGTTAAAATCCATATGCTATACTGTGTGGCCTCAAATAGCCATACAGGCCAGGGTAGCTTGGTTCAACATGACCAATTATTCTAAATGCTTATGGTTCCTTCTTTGCCTTTACTTTGTATCATAATGAAAATATTTGCAAATAGTTGACACATGAGTTGTTATTAACTGTATTACTGATATATAATTTATATGCCATAAAGTTCATCCATTGAAGTGTACAATTCAATGTTTTTAAGCTTATTCACAAGTTGTACAGCCATCATCACAATTTCAGAACATTCTCATCACCTCAAAAAGACACCCTACTTACATTAGCAGTTTCTTCGATTATTCCTGACCCCCAAGCTGCTAGCAATCCCTAGTCCACTTTCTGTCTCTAAGAACTCCCCTATTCTGGATATTTCATGTGAATGGAATCATACAATATACAATACAATATATGGCCTTTGTAACTGCTTCATTCACTTAACATAGTGCTTTCAAGGTTAATAGATGCTGCAGCATGTTTCAGCACTTCACTTCTCTTTATAACTAAACTTCATTCCATTACACTGATGTATCACACACATTTTATTTATCCATCTGTCAACTGATGGACATCTGAGTTGTTCTACTTTTTGTCTACTATGAATAATGTGGATGTGAACACTCACATACAGTTTTCACATGGGTGTGTGTTATTTATTTTGGGTATATACCTAGCCTGGGTCAAATGGGAATTTTTTTTTTTTTTTGACAGGCAGAGTGGACAGTGAGAGAGAGAGAGACAGAGAGAAAGGTCTTCCTTTGCCATTGGTTCACCCTCCAATGGCCACCGCGGCCGGCGCGCTGCGGCCGGCGCACCGTGCTGATCCGATGGCAGGAGCCAGGAGCCAGGAGCCAGGTGCTTTTCCTGGTCTCCCATGGGGTGCAGGGCCCAAGCACCTGGGCCATCCTCCACTGCATTCCCTGGCCACAGCAGAGAGCTGGCCTGGAAGAGGGGCAACCGGGACAGAATCCAGCGCCCCGACCGGGACTAGAACCCGGTGTGCCGGCGCCGCTAGGCGGAGGATTAGCCTCCGCCAGCCCAAATGGGAATTTTTTTTAAGATATTTTATTTATTTATTTGAGAGGTAGAGTTACAGACAGTGAGAACAAGAGACATAGACATGATTTATTTAATGTTCTTGTGGCCATTATTTTAATTGTGACTATAATTTTTAAATGCCTTCTGAAAATTTGGGGAGCAGGGAAGGATGGCCATGTTCTTCGGTACTTGCATGTAACGGCCCATCCTAGTATCTTTCCTGCTTATCCTTGGCAATCCCTGAAGATACTGCTATTCCACACCACCGTTACTACAGAGGCTCCATGTTATCTAACTTGTGTAAGAGGGTGAGAGAGGGACTTGGTCTCATGCTCATTCCTGGCACCATTGTGTAGCCATGTAATTGACACACATGCCTGCTTTCTTTTTTATGTTTTTTTTTTTTTTTTTTTTTGACAGGCAGAGTTAAACAGTGAGAGAGAGAGACAGAGAGAAAGATCTTCATTCCATTGGTTCACCCCCCAAATGGCCACCATGGCAGGTGCACTGCGCCGATCCGAAGCCAGGAGCCAGGTGCTTCCCCCTGGTCTCCCATGTGGGTGCAGGGCCCAAGTACTTGGGCTATCCTCCACTGCACTCCCGGGCCACAGCAGAGAGCTGGACTGGAAGAAGGGCAACCAGGACAGAATCCGGCGCCCCGACCGGGACTAGAACCCGGGGTGCTGGCACCACAGGCAGAGGATTAGCCAAGTAAGCCAAGGCACTGGCTAACGTCTGCTCTCTTGACACAGAATCCACTGTTGTATTTCATTCTCTTCAAGTGACTGTCGCGATTGCTTACCCCCCTTTGGAAAATACTGTTACTTATGCCACAGGACTGCTACACTTCATTATTAATAGAATATTAATTTTGTTAGTTGATGTGGACACGTGGTCAGCCAGGCAAGGAAGAAAATCTCAGTCCCTTGTAGCTAGGTACGGCCGCATGACCAGAGGGTGTGTGTACAACTCCTGATACACTCTCTTAAAGAAAAGGATATGCCCTTTCCCCTTTCATTGTCATCTTTCCTTCTCCCTCAAATGTAGACACGGGGCTAAGAGCCATTTTTAACATGCAGATGAGGGCACAAGCTAGGGAAGATGGAGCAGCTAGAGAGGAGTTTGGGTTGCTGCACTGTGAAGCTGCCACTGCGGCTCTAAACTAGTAGCTCTGTCTAGTCTGCTACCTGAGCAGGTAAATTGCTTCCCTGTTCAAGTGATTGCTATTTTGAACCTGCACCTTGACTAATACAACCCATCACCATAATCCTCCCCTAGGCAATGGTCCACTCCCTACCACCACCGGGCCTTTCTATCCTGTATAGACATATTTATTGATCACACACCCCCTGTTGACAATATGGAGATATCTCAGCTTCTCATTAGAACCTGCATTTCCCCTTCCAATCAGTGCAGAACCAGGATGCACCAGCCATAATCCACTCCACACCACTTCCTATATACTCCACCACTTCCTTAGCATATTTCTGAAAATAGCATTTCTCCCTTCATAGGTCTGTTTTTCTCTTTCCTTTCCCTCTTAAACACAAAATATCAACCTTGACAAATGCTATCCTCATTTCTCTCCATATACTCCCCATATTGAGCCCAGTTCTTCAAGACCCAATAGGAGCATATCTATGTGGACAGAGAGAGAAAGAAAGGGGGAGAGAGATCTTAAGGAATGAGCTCATAGGATTGTGAAGGCTGGCGAGGCCACAGTCTGCAGATAGGAAGGCAGGCTGGGGACTTGGGGAAGAGCTGATGCTGAAGATCAAGCCTGAAGCATTTGGCAGACTTCCCTGTTCTGGGGACAGCTCAACTTTTTCTCTGAAGGCCTTCAGCTGATTAGACAAGGTTCACGCATAAGAAGGAGGGTGATCTGCTTTACTTGAAGTCTACTGATCTAAATGTTTATCTCATCTAAAAAAAAATGCTTCATAGAAACATCCAGAATTTTTGACCATATAACTGGGTCCAATGGCCTAGCCATTTGACATATAAGGTTGACCATCATACACTTCCCCCATTAATTCCACGAATCTCACTTCTATTTCTTCAATGCTACAGAAATTATGCCCCATCCCAGAATCAAGTTGTAGACTGTAAAACCCTTCATGTACCTGAAGTTTTAAACATTTGATATATATCCTTTTTCTCTGGCAATAGTCTATCAGATTCTCAAAGAACTATCATAGTAATCATTAAACCCACTGATTTTTCCCATCATCCTCCCCTGTGACCTATCTGTGACTCCTTGCCCTCCTTGTAGTGTTAAAGAAGCCAATAAGTTCCACTTAGCTGTTCAAAATGCTTCAATTTGTTTCTGTCCTGGGCAGCCAATGGAGTCCTGACCAGCCCTCCAAGGTTCTCAGTCTGCTAGTCCTCTGGCCTTAAATTTCCTCTTGGAGATTCTTCCCTACTCTCATATCTTGGATCCTATTTCTGGGATAGTAGTTTAGAAAGATCTTTGGTGCTGGAGCTTTTAGAACTCAGGTTAAGCCTCAGATCTACTCATCTGCACCTAAGCAAGTTAACTTACCCTCTCTGAACTCCCTGCTTCCTCTTCTATAAATGGAGGTAACACAACCTACTTCATATTGTGTGATGGAATGAGAAGGTGAGAAGGTCATGCCAAGATGGCTGCTGATCACAGAAACTGCCTGACAACAGGCCGTGATTGGATGGCTTCAGAAACCACATGACAACAGAGCCTGACTGACAACAGGCTATGATTGGATGGTTTCAGAAACTGCCTGGCAACAGGCTGTGATTGGTTAGGGCATAGACCTCCCCTTGACTGGATTGGCTGCCTTGGCTATATAAGCATCTGTAGCAACTGAAATAAATGAGTCTGTGGGCTGCTTGCCTCAGGCCTGCTTTCACCCGACTCCTGGGGTCTGTGTGGTGACTCCGCGCCTCTTGCCCACACCATGCTCCTCCTCTCAGAAATGAATCCACAGCAACAATAGAGTAAATTAGATTTCAGTGAATCTGGAACAATAAATGGTGGTTGTCTCGCCACCTCCCTTTTCTAAGCAGATAATTTCCAGGACCAAGCCTTTAGCACTTGCCTCCCTACCCACACTCAAGCTCAGCCTTTTTCTCTCTGCCAGTTCTTTCCACTCAGACATCCTACCATTGTATGTTCAATCTGCCTAAAGGTGAGGCTATGTTCCCCTCGAAATCACTACTTCCTCATCATCTTACAGTTTCCCTGCATGGTATCGCTGTTCTCCATAGTGAATCTTTGACTCCTCTCTCTCCTCAGTTACTTTACTGACCCAGGCACTGCAACCTCTCACCTGTCCATTGAAATGTGTCCCCTTTTAATTCACATGATACCATATGATTTACATCCTAATCACCTCCAACTGCACTGGTGTCTTTTGAATCCTTTTCTTAACTCTACAAAGTCCCCACTACACTCTCTACTCAAGGCCAGGTTTGGGATGAAAAAACACTTTGTTGAACCATATCCTATACTGCAGTGCCTAGGTTCAAGTCCCAGCTCCAGCTCCTGACTCCAGCTTCCTGCTAATGTGTATTAGCAACAGTGATGGCTCAAGTAGATGGGACCCACATGGAAGACCTGGATTGAGTTTTCCATTTCTGGGCTTCTACAGAGCCCAGCCCTAGCCATTGCTGGCATTTGAGGTAAACCAGCAGATAGAAGTGCTTTCCATCTCTCTCTCTCTTGCTCTCACTTTTGCCTCTCAAGCAAATAAATAAAATTTTTTAAATAAAATAAAATTAGGCTGGCATTGTGGCTCACTTGGTTAATCCTCCGCCTGTGGCGCTGGCATCCCATATGGGCACCGGGTTCTAGTCCCAGTTGCCCCTCTTCCAGTCCAGCTCTCTGCTGTGGCCAGGGAGTGCAGTGGAGGATGGCCCAAGTGCTTGGGCCCTGCACCCCATGGGAGACCAGGAAGAAGTACCCAGCTCCTGGCTTCGGCTCCTGGCACAGCGCCAGCCGTAGCGGCCATTTGGGGAGTGAACCAACAGAAGGAAGATCTTTCTCTCTGTCTCTCTCTCTCTCACTGTCTATAACTCTCTGTCTCTCTCTCTCACTACTCTGCCTGGCAAAAAATAAAAAATTAAATAAAATTAGATCTCAAAAACTAAAGTATACACTTAAGTGTTGAAATTTAACTGAAATGTGATCCCTGTTAAACATAAGAGTGGGAATAAGAGAGGGAAGAGATGTACAATTTGGGACATGCTCAAGCTGACTTGCCCCAAATGGTAGAGTTAGAAACATACCAGGGGGCCGGCGCCGCGGCTCACTAGGCTAATCCTCCGCCTAGCGGCGCCGGCACACCGGGTTCTAGTCCCGGTCAGGGCGCCGGATTCTGTCCCGGTTGTCCCTCTTCCAAGCCAGCCCTCTGCTGTGGCCAGGGAGTGCAGTGGAGGATGGCCCAGGTGCTTGGGCCCTGCACCCCATGGGAGACCAGGAAAAGCACCTGGCTCCTGGCTCCTGCCATCGGATCAGCACGGTGCGCCGGCCGCAGCGCGCCGGCCGCGGCGGCCATTGGAGGGTGAACCAACGGCAAAGAAAGACCTTTCTCTCTGTCTCTCTCTCTCACTGTCCACTCTGCCTGTCAAAAAAAACAAAAAAAAACAAAAAACAAAAAAAAAAGAAACATACCAGGGGACTCCAATTTAATCCTATCAAGGTGGCATGTACCAATGCCATCTCACTAGTCCAAGTGATCAATTTCAGTTCACAATTGATCATAATGAAAGTTCTAAGAGTCAAAGGGAGCACATAAACAAGTCTAGTACCTGCTAATACTAACAGATAGAATAAATAAAGGGGAGAGTGATCCAACATGGGAAGCAAGATACTCAGCAGACTCATAGAATGGCGGATGTCCTAAACAGCACTCTGGCCTCAGAATCAGCCCTAAAGGCATTCCAATCTGGCTGAAAAGCCCATGAGAGTATTTCAGGCATGGAAAGCCAAGACACTCTGGCAAAAAAAAAAAAAAAAAAAAAAAAAAAAAAAAACAACAACAACTAAATGAAAGATCTCTGTGAGTGAGATCCCAGTGGAAAGAACAGGTCTTCAAAGAAGGAGGTACCTTTCTCTGAAGGGAGGAGAGAACCTCCACTTTGACTATGACCTTGTCTGAACAAGATAAGAGTCGGAGAACTCAAGGGGCTTCCATAGCCTTGGAAACTCATGACTGGTGCATAGGGAGATTACTGATGCCATAAACAGGAGTGTCAATTTGTAAAGTCAACAACAGGAGTCACTGTGCAACTTACTCCTCATGTAGGATCTCTGTCCTTAATGTGCTGTACATTGAGGCTTAATGCTATAACGAGTACTCAAACAGTATATTTCACTTTGTGTTTCTATGGGGGTGCAAACTGTTGAAATCTTTACTTAATGTATACTAAACTGATCTTCTGTAAAAAAAAAAAAAAAAAAAAAAAGAAGAAGAAGAAATTATCAATTCCCAACTTGACTCTCACTGGGATTAAACATGACAATAGGTCTTATCTGATTTCATCATCATTTAAAAAATCATCTATTATTTTTCACTTTATGTTTCTGTGTGGTAGCAAACTGTTAAAATCTTTACTTAATGTATGCTAAACTGATCTTCTGTATATAAAGAGAATCGAAAATGAATCCTCATGGGAATAGAAAGGGAGAGGGTGTGGGAGAGGGGAGGGTTGTGGGTGGGAGGGACGTTATTGGGGGGAAGCCATTGTAATCCATAAGCCGTACTTTGGAAATTTATATTCATTAAATAAAAGTTAAAAAAAAAAGAAGTAAAAAAAAAAAAGATTTCTTGTTAAGATGCAAAAAAAAAAAAAAAAAAAAAAAAAACACTAAAGTATACAGCATGGACTCTAGCCTGGTGTTCAGGTTGTGCTGATCTGATTCCAGCCCATAGCTACCCTTCACAAACCTCGTATTGTAGTCAAAGTAGTCTAGCCTAACCCCTTACACACCTGGTACCCTCTGTCCCTCCACACTGCACTCCTGCTCCTGGCATTCCATCCTTCATGGACATGTCCCCCTGCTGTCTATCTACCCTGAACCTTGTATCCCCTGAAATCCATGAAAATTCCACCTACTCTTAGAGCCACCCTGGATAACCCAGCCCAAAATAAACTCGGAATCCTCTGAAGTCAACTTAATCCTATCATAATTGCATTAGTCAGTGTCCTGGAAAAAAAAAACACACAATATATTAAAGTAAGGATAATTTGAAGAGAATTTAATAAAGGAATTTTTTATAAAGGTGTAAACAGGTAAGCTAATCAACTATTAGCCATCCAAAGCTTCTGGTTGTGGGACACAGCCAGTCACCAGCAGCCATGCAGGGAGAAAGACTGGGAGATAAATAACCCATGCTTACTCTGCTTCCTTCCAGTCATTTGCTTTTAAAGACTTATTTATTCATTTGAAAGTCAGAGTTACACAGAAACAGAAGGAGAGGCAGAGAGAGAGAGAGAGAGAGAGAGGTCTTCCATCTTCTGGTTCATTCTCCAATTGGCTGCAACAGCCACAGCTGCACCAATCCAAAGCCAGGAGCCAGGAGCTTCCTCTGGGTCTCCCACAGGGTACAGAGGCCCTAGGACTTGAGTCATCTTCCACTGCTTTCCCAGGCCATAGCAGAGAGCTGGATCACAAGAAGAGCAGCCGGGACTTGAACTGGCGTCCATGTGGGATGCCAGCGCTGCAGGCAGCGGCTTTACCTGCTACGCCACAGCTCCAGCCCCATCTTCCCCTCATTTTCTACCAGCGTTCTCAGTAGACTGACCCCAACCAGAGGCCCCAGGTTAAGGAAGTTTGTTGATATAGTCAGCTTCTAAGGCACAGAGCAAGGGGTGGATGAGTATGGACTTGAAGAATTAAAGAGCAGATACTGAGCACATCAAAGAACAAGCTCTCTAGTCCATCCTAGGAAATGATAATATTTTTAATCAACTTAGTTCTAAATGCATTGAAAAACAAAATGGGGGTAGATATTAAGCCTAGCAATTAAGACACTTACGTCCCATATTGTAGTTCCTGGGTTCAAGTCCAACTGCACACCTGATTCCTGTTTCATGAGAATGCAGATCCTGGGAGGCAGCAAAAATGGTTCAAGAAATTGGGTCCTTGCTACCCAGATGGGAAACCTGTTTTGAGTTCCCAATTCATAGCTTTGGCCTGGTACAGTCCCAGGCATTATGGGCATCTGGGGAGTGAAATAGCAGGTGGTAGATCTCTCTCACACACACTTTATCTCTGAAATAATTTTTAGAAGTGGGGACCAGCGCTGTGGCATAGTGGGTAAAGCCACTGCCTGCAATGCCGGCATCCCATATGGGTGCTGGTTTGAGTCCCGGATGCTCCACTTCCCATCCAGCTCTCTGCTATGGCCTGGGAAAGCAGTAGAAGATGGCCCAAGTCCTTGGGCCCCCTGTACCCATGTGGGAGACCCAGAAGAGGCTACTGGCTCCCAGCTCCTGGCTTCAGATTGGCACATCTCTGGCTGTTGCAACCATATGGGGAGTGAACCAGTGGATAGAATACCTCTCCCCTCTCTCTCTCTCTCTCTCTCTCTCTTTCCTTCTCTCTCTGTGTAATTCTGACTTGCAAGTAAATAAAAAAAAATCTTAAAAAAAAGTGAATTTAAAAAAATGATTAGGGAGATGGGTAGATAAAGCAACTATAGTAAAGCAAGTATATAACATGTCAATCAGAATTTAGAGTTGAGTACATTGATATTTACTGCAAATCAGCTTACTGTATGACTAAGTCTTCTCATAATTAAATATTGGAGGAAAATATTGTAAAGAAATAGAAAAACTTTTCTTCTATACATACAACTATTTTTTCTTTATATGTTCTTTATATTTTTGGTGTAACTTTTTCAGGCAGCTGAAATCTCATAAGCAAAGTAATTCACAAAGAATTGGGAAATAAAATACTCATCCTGCTATTGTATTACCTTTTAATAATATTAACAATGATATGTAAATTCCTCTTCCACAATGGATATTCTAGTCAACTAGTCAGTTTTCCTAGAGTCTCAACATCTTAGAAGAGATAGATACAGAAAGAAAAAGAGATAGATAGAGATAGAGATAGACAGAGAGAGATAGAGTCTTTTTTAAAAAATCTCCTGAGGTTGAGTAAGAAAATAACCTTTTTGTAAGATGAAGCTTGGCATTATGAATTGTCTTTCATACTCAATGTTTGCAAAGTTATCACCATCAAAATGCAACTATGAAATAATCTTAGGTCTCCTAAGCTTATTTTAAGTCTGGCAGACTCTAGAAAAGAAACATGGTCTCAGAAAGCCCAATGGCTATTTCTTACAGGATAGATGCCCATTCTGCAATTCCAACAGATAAGATTATTTCTTCATTAGGGATGTAAGTGCAAAGTCAGTTGTTTCTTTTGCATTACCACTGAGATGAGAAAAGGGAAAGCAGGGAGTGCTCTCTTTTCACCTCTAGTCCATCACATTCCCCTCCACAATCCATGTTCTATCTTACATCCTCAGCATCAGGATCAATGCCGGGCCCACGACGAGGAGATGACTTACCAATCCTAATGGGTGTGTTTTGAATGCCCAGACCACAAGGATGGGAGGAGGCAGCCTGATGCAGAGGAGAATAGAGACGTTACGGAGGAAAGCTCACCAGACATGCACAGGGAGTGGCATGCTCTCTGTGAGGCCAGCTGTCTTCCAAGCCCACTAACCAGGCAGCACTCTCTCCATAGCTGGGTGACTAAGCTCCTTTCATTTGAAGACATCTGGTCTTAAAACATTAAAACAGCCAATCAATTCATAGTTACGTGCCCATAGGAGATGGCTTTTCTGAGTTTTATTTCTTCATTTGTAAAATGAGTTCATGGTTACATATAGCTTATAAGAAACTATCACTCTGTTTTTCAAAGTGGTCAGAAGCTCTGCCTCCTTGGCAATGAATGGTATTGTTAGTCTTTTGAATTCAATTAGCATTCTTTCTAAATGATATAAAATGGTGTTTCACTATGACTTTAATTTACTTTTCCCAGATGCTCAGTTATATGAGGATTTATCATGTGGGTATGTCCCACTGGTCTAGTCTCATTTATGAAGTATCTTTTTACCCGTATACTTGTATTTTACTTTTTAACTGACACAAAAAATTGTACATATTTGTGGGGTATCATATAATATTTCTATATAGGTATATATTGTGTGTTGTCTAATCAGGGTAACATATCTATCTCCTTAAACATTTAATATTTATTGTGAAAACTAAAATCATATGGTAAAAATCTTGTCTTATAGTTTTTTTAGAGGAACATACAGTACTTTATCTACAGTCACCCAACTCTGCAACAGAACCCTAGAACTCCTTACTCCTCCATAACTGTAACTTAGTACCCATGAACCACCTTTCCTATTCCTCACTACCCTCCCCAGCCCAAGTATTTTAAAAATATTTTGCTCCTTTTCTAAAATCTTGAGGTTATCTTGTTAATACTGACTTGTAAATGTTCTTTGTATATATTGGATACAGCTCATTTGCCAAGCAGGTGGATTGTGAATATTTTCTGTTAGTCTGTGGTTGGTCTTTTCATTTCCTTAACAATACCTTTTGAAGAACAGGAGATATTTAATGTGATAAGGTTCATTTTATCAACTTTTTAATGATTCACACTATCTAAGAAATCTCAAGGTCACAAAAGCAAAGATTTTCTATGCTGCACACCAGAAGTTTTATAGTTTTCACTTTGAACTTAAGTCTATCATTCCTTTTAATATTGGTGTGTAGCAAAAAATAATAGTTAAGGTTAATTTTTTCCTCAAATGATACAAAATTATTCCAGTACCACTTTTTGAAAAGACTGTCCTTCCTAATAGCATTACAAAGCAACTTCTATGACCAAAATACAAAGACAAATGACCAAAATGTGTGAGTCTTTTTCTAGACTCTTTATTCTGTTCTGCTAGTCTTCACATGTATCCTGATGTTAACATGTACTCTCCTGATTATTATAGATTTACAGTATGTCTGAAAATCACTTACCTTCTCTAACATTGATCTCTTTCAAATTATTTTGCCTATTCTTGGTCCTTTGATTCTCTATGGAAATTTTAGACTCAGCTTGTCAATTCCTGCAAAAACTGCTTTTTTGTAATTATAAATAGAAATAAAATCAGTTTGGGAATAACTGACATCTCTTTTTATTTATTATTTATTTATTTGAAAGGCAGAGTTACAGAGCGTCAGAGGGAAAGACAAATTGGGGGGCGGGGGAAGATCTTCCATCCTCTGGTTCACTCCCCAAATGGCTACAATGGCCGGAGCTGGGCCAATCCAAAGCCAGAAGTCAGGAGCTTCTTTCAGGTCTCTCACGAGGGTGCAGGAGCCCAAGCATTTGATCCATGCTCCAATACTTTCCCAAGCACATTAGCAAGGAGCAGGATCAGAAGTGGAGCAGCCGGGACTTGAGCCAGTGCCCATATGGGATGCTGGCACCACGGGCAGTAGTTTTACTGCAGTGCAACAGCAACAGCCCCAATAATTGACATCCACTACCAGGGCATATCTCTACATTATTAAAATCTTTTTTTAGAAAATTCACTAATCAACGTGAAGTTCCTAAGTACTGTTGCTATGGATTTGTTCTGAGAGGAGGAGCACGGTGGGGGAAAGAGGCACGGAGTCACCACACAGATACTGGGAGTTGGGTAAAAGCAGGCCAGAGATGAGCAGCCTGCAGACTCCTTTATTTCAGTTGGTACAGCAGCTTATATAGCCAAGGCAGCCAATCCAGTCAAGGGGTGGTTTATGCCCTAACCAATCATTGCCTGTTGCCAGGTAAGCTCCTTTGCCAGGTGGGTTTTGAAGCCATCCTGAGTAACTGATGCTCACTTGCCAGTAGCCTTCTTGGCATGGCCTTCTCATTCCACCACATTTCCACCTTCTTGCTTATTTTTGAACAATAGGAGGCATGATCCTTGGCCATACCATTGTTGGCCCTGTTTCTATGTGGTCTCCTCATGCAGCTGTGCCTGTCTTAGGTTGTCCCCCAGGGGATCTACCCGTCGTGGGAGACCACAGAAGTGCTTGTTCAGATAGGGGTAGGAATCAGGAACGATGGTAACCAGGAATGGCATGACCACACGCAGGCTGTGGGCTGTTCAAGTGGCTGACCAGACTTAAGTAGGGTATAAAGCAGTAGCGGATGTGGCTATGGGCAGTTCCTCAGGGCAGGATGATAGGGCAGCAGCTTGAAAATCAGTAGCAGGTGCGTCCACTAACAAGGCTGACTCTGTCTTGTTCAGCTGGTTCTGGTTGACTGTCAGCTACAGGCCTGATGTTTCTGGCTGGTACCCAAATGGGCTGTCCCACATTCTCTGGAAAGACACAAACATAACCTCGGCCCTTGGTTAGCAGAAGCCTTTTTATGTGCATTGGAATGCAGGGTCTAAATTTTGTGTCCACTTTGACATTAACAGCAAACATGCAGGTGGGATGGTGTCTAAGGGTGCCCTGAGAGCCTGGGGTTCCCAGGGACTGCCACAAACATGGGGATCCTCACTGGGTATGGATGGGATGACCTCGCATGTGTTATTGCCTCGAGGTCGTCTAAGTTCATCCCACTGGTATTTAGGGAGTGGCTGACCAGGCATTGCTGCGTTGTCTGCTGTCATGTCATTTTCACTGTCGGAGCTCTCTTTCCCTCAGTCATCAACTGTTGCCTGTGAGGAAGTGGCCTGGAGTGATAGGCTCTTATCACTTGCAGATTCATTATGTTTGGTAATCTGGGTGGGTTTCTGAGAGGGGGGGTATCTCTCTCACGTCTGAATGCTTAACATCAGCATGCCACGCCAACTCTAGCCAAAGGAAAGACACGCACAGCACTGCTGCCATAACAATGCAAATTCCTCAGTGGCTGATGGCATTCTGCAGGGGGTTCCCTACATTAGATGAACAGATAGTGGTGTATCAGATTGTACATATGTCCTGTGCTTAGTGGGGGACTTCCTTGATTAGTTAGGTCAAGGCTGTATGCCCACACGGTGTCTCCAGAGCATCACCTCTCTCCAGTGAGGGAAGATGACTTGGTTCCGAATTCTGGGATGATCAGTCCCTTATGTGAATTCGCCCGGCATACTGAAAGTAAAAGGAGGAGCCGAAAAGTGACGTATGCTTCTGGGCGGTGTGTGCTAACCTGGGGTCATTTAGACCGAGGACAAGGACAAGGAAAGGGGCGTAGGAGGGGGTTCTGTGCTCACCCTCACACAACCAAACAGCACACAAATCACTGAGGGGCCTACTTGGCCTAAATCAAGGGGGGACCTCGCCAGGTCCAAAACGCTATCTCTCTCTCACTCATGTTGACACCAGATGTTGAGGTGTATTTGTTCTGAGAGGAGGAGTGCAGTGGGGGAAAGAGGTACGGAGTCATCACACAGACCCCGGGAGCCAGGTGAAAGCAGGCCAGAGGTGAGCAGCCTGCAACTCCTTTATTTCAGTTGGTACAGCAGCTTATATAGCCAAGGCAGCCAATCCAGTCAAGGGGTGGTTTATACCCTAACCAATCGCTGCCTGTTGCCAGGCAGGTTCTGTTGCCAGGTAGGTTTTGAAGCCATTCCTGAGTAACTGACATTGACTTGCCAGTAGCCATCTTGGCATGGCCTTTCATTCCACCACAAAGTACTAGTTCTACATAAATTCTGTTAAACTTGTTCTAAGTATTATACATTTTTGGAGGCTATTATAGGTAGTATTTTTTGTTTAATTTTAATCCCCTATACAGAAATACCATTGATTTTTACATGTTGACTTTGGGTCCTGAAACTATAATAAACTCACTAGTTAATTCAAGTAGCTTTTGTTACAGATTCTATCATATTTTCTATACAATCATGCTGTCTCCAATTACAACTGTTTTACTTCTGCTTTTCCAATATTTATACCATGTATTTCTTTTTCTTGTCTTATTGCAGTATAGAACCTCCAGGGTAATGTAAAAGAGAAGTAAAGAGAGTAGACACCCCTTCTTGCTCCCAACTTAGGGGCAAAGTATTCATTTCTTTTACTATAAGATCTGATTGAAGAAATTCTGAGAGTTGCTAGATGTAATGAACAGATATAGAATATGTCCAAGGTTCGTGACTTTTCTTCCATTTACTAAGATGATCATACGGTTTTCCCTTTCAGAATGCTTAAATGGTGATTTCATTGATAGATTTGTGAATGTCATATCTACCTTGAGTCCTTGTGATAATCTCCAGTTAGTAATGATGTATTACCCTTTTAATATATTTCTGAATTTGATTCACTAATACCTTGTTAAAGACTATTGAACTCATGAAGGGGTTTGATCTATTGTTTCTTTTCTCGTAATGGTTTTTATGATTTTGGCACTAAGGTAATTCTGGGCTCATAAAATGAGTTGGGAAGAGTAGCCTTCTCTTGCATTTTCTAAGATTTTTGTGTAGTATTGCTACTGATTCTACATTTGGGCTGAAACAAAATGTTTTGAATTATGAGTTCAATTTGAATAGAAAGAAAGTTATCCCCATTTTTTATTATTTCCTGAGAGACTTTTGGTAATATGTGTCTACCAAGGAATTTGTGCATTTCAAATCCACTTTCATTTAGGCAATGGGATTTAGATTTCCTGGAGTAAAGTTGTTCATAATATAATCTTATACGCCCTTTAATTTTAGTAGGATTTGTAATGAATCTTCCATTTTCATTTCTATTATTGGTCATTTCTGACTTCTCTTCCTCTTCATCAGCCTAGCTAAATATTTATGAATTGCACTGATCTTCACTGATTTCCAGTCCTTTTAATATCCTTTCTTCTACTTTCTTTGGGGGTAATTTGCTCATTTTTTCCTGGTTTCCTAAAATAGAAACTTAAATGACTTCCTTTTCTTTTTATTAGAAGCAATTGATGGGCCGCCGCTGTGGCTCAATAGGCTAATCCTCCACCTTGTGGCGCCGGCACACCAGGTTCTAGTCCCGGTCAGGGCGCCAGATTCTGTCCTGGTTGCCCCTCTTCCAGGCCAGCTCTCTGCTGTGGCCTGGGAGTGCAGTGGAGGATGGCCCAAGTCTTTGGGCCCTGCACCCCATGGGAGACCAGGAGAAGCACCTGGCTCCTGCCATCGGATCAGCGCGGTGCGCCGCCGCAGCGCGCCAGCCATGGCGGCCATTGGAGGGTGAACCAACGGCAAAGGAAGACCTTTCTCTCTGTCTCTCTCACTGTCCACTCTGCCTGTCCAAAAAAAAAAAAAAAAAAAAAAAAAAAGAAGCAACTGATGCCATAAATTTCCCTGTGTGCGCTGCTTTAGCTTTCTGAAAATTTGATATTATATTTTCATTTCCACTCAGTTCAAAATGCTTGTAAATTTCCTTTGTGATTTTTTTTTCTTTTATCTGTAGGTTATTTGAAAGTGTGTTATTTCTCAATATTGGGAGATAGCTATATATCTTTTTTTTTACAAATATATCTTTTATATTTTTTTAACTTCTAATTCTAATTCATCTTAGCCAGAAAGCATATTTTGTATGACTGTGATTTTAATTTTTCTAAATTTACTGGGATTTGTTTTATGGTTTATCCTAGAGAGTGTTCTTGTGTCCTTGAACAATATATTCTAAAGTTGTTGGGTCAAGTTGGCTATAAATGTCAATTAGGTTAAGTCAGTTAATAATTTTCAAGTTTTCTTTATTCTTGCATTTCTGATTTTTCTATTACTGTGGGAAAAGAACTGAAACTTCCAACTATAACAGTAAATTTGTCTATTTGCCTATTTCCCTCTTCAGTTTGATCTTTGTTTGACCCTTTTTTTTTTACTTCTGTTATTAGGTGCATACACATTTTGAATTATTCCTTCTGGGTGAATAAAGTCCCTTATCACTGTGGGATGTTATTGTTTATCCCTAGAAATATTCTTTGTACTGAAATATAATTTGTCTTATAAATTATTCATTAATTTTCAGCTGGATCCTTTTTATTACTTGTCCCATTTATTGTGTTATTTCAAATATTTTACATTTTTTATATCTTAGGCTTCCAGATACTTTTTTAAGGAAGATGCAACATTTAGTAGAAGGCCATCTTCCCTGATTATCATGTTTCTTTTAACATTTAATACTTACAGAACTTAAAAGAACTTGCTATTGTTTTATGAACCTAAGATTTCCATAATAGGTCATATTTACAGAGCATATTACCAAGCACTTTCAAATGCATTATCATATTCCTTTAATAGTCTAAAAGGTGGATCCTATTCTACCTCAGTTTTACAAGAAAAGATGTGGGAGACCAGATAGAAAAAGTAACCTCTATAAGTGGCCTCAAATCCAGTGCTGATTCGGATACAAACATCTAAAATACCACCTACTATGAAAGCACTGGCTTAGAATTCCTTGTAATAATTTGATTATTTCCACTGCTTGAATACTTTTAAAAGTATTTTAATTATAATGATAAATATAACCATACTGCAGTAAATTTAGAAGCATAAGAAAAAAATTACTATTAAAATCACCATCCTAACATAATTTTACCCCTTTCTTTTCATGTACCATAATTCAGAGACTTCTTGAATACACTTAGAAAAAACACACTTATCAGATAAAAGGGTCAGGAGGCAAATCACCTTTGCCACAGTTCACATTCTTCCATTCTGATTACTGATTCTGTGTGGTGCTCTCTGCTACTGAGTTTCAGATCTATTTTTAATAGTTCAATAAAAAAATAAATAAAAAAACAATAAAATTCCTTTAACAATTCAATCTGACTGTTGCAACTTCTAATTTCAGACCCCTAAATTGACTATCTTAAGTTCCTGGTCTGTGATGGCAAATACCCATGCTCAAGGAAAAGAATGTCATAATCTACTAATATCTGCCTTGCGGCAGGAGGTGGCATTATAGTTTTTGCTAACCTTGACTCAGACCTTCATGTTTCAGTTGCTTCTAAATTCTGATAATTGGGAGAATTTTCTTCATTAACTCACCAGTTTTGAATCCAGATTTCTGTTCTGTCCTCTCCTTGGTCCACCCAACAAAACCAACCCTGCTAAGCAAACAACATTCATGAAGTTAAGAAGTCTATCACATATTCACTAATAGAACACTTTCAAAGCCATTTCTTAAAAGATTCATGCAGGGGCACACACTTGGCCTGGCACTTGGAGTATCACATCCAAGCCCGAGGTTTGCCCTGGCTCCACTCTTGATTCCAGCTTCCCGCTAACGCACACCCTTTGGAGGCAGTGGCAATGGCCCAAAACTTGGATGCCTGCCACCCATATGGGAGGCCTGGGTTGAGTTCCTGGCTTGTGTTCTGCTTGATCTAGCCCCAGCTATTGTGGACAATCTCTCTCTCTTCGTTTTTCTCTGACAAATAAATTTTAAAAATAAAAATTTAAATATAAATATATGCATAAAATTTATGCAGGGGGTCTGTGTTGTGGCACAACAGGTTAAGCCGCCACCTGCTGGTATCACATATGGGCGCCGATTCTAGTCCTGGCTGCTCCGCTTCCAATCCAGCTCCCTGCTAATGTGCTGGAAAAGCAGCAGCAGATGGCTCAAGTCCTTGGGCCCCTGCACTCAAGTGGAGGCAAGGAAGAAGCTCTTGGATCCTGGCTTCAGCCTGGCCCAGTCCCTGCCAGATGCAGCCATTTAGGGAGTGACCAGCAGATGAAGGATCTCTCTCTGTAACTCTGCCCTACAAGAAAATAAAATAAATCCTTAATTTAAAAAAGATTTATGCAGGCTTTATTATGTTACGAAATAGCTATGGGAGGGGCCAGCGCTGTGGTGTCATGGGCTAAGCCTTGGTCTACGGCACCAGCATCCCATATAGGGGCTGGTTTGAGGCCCGGCTGCTCCTTTTCTGATCCAGCTCTCTGCTAATGGCCTGGGAAAGCACTGAAAGACGGCCCAAGTGCTTGGGCCCCTGCACCCGCGTGGGAGACCTGGAAGAAGCTCCTGGCTCCTGGCTGCAGATCGGCACAGCTCTGGCCATTTTGGCCATTTGGTGAGTGAACCAGCGGATAGAAGACCTTTCTCTCTGTCTCTCCTTCTGTCTGTAACTCTACCTCTCAAATAAACAAAATCTTTTTTTAAAAAAATAGCTATGGTATAATTTTAACCAGAAAAAAACTATATGTACAATGTTACAGCAATTTTTAAAAAATAAATTTTAAAAAATAAGGAAACCTAAAAAATTAAAAAAAAAAAAACCCACTGTACATGGTGAAACAAACAGAAGGGAAAATACCAAGTAGTGAATGATTGTTTTTAGGCAACTTAAATATGACATTTCATTTCCTCTTATTTCTATTCTTTTGCCAGCCAGCCCCTCCATCACAGAGCCCGCCACGCACCTCCCTTCTCGCGCGCGGGATGTCGGGACAGGCCACGCCCCTTAGTGCGCCACAGAGTCCCACGTGAGCTGCCGCGTGAGACCTGCTGTCACAGCCCTGCGTGTCGGCGCTGGCCGCAGAAGGCACGGCATGCCGTAAGTCAGGGAGAAAAGACGTGTCTTCAGCGTCGTAGTGGCCAAGCGTCGTGACTTGCTGGAACACGTGACTGCTGAGAGCCGCTGAAGGACAGATGCAGACCCGTGTCAAGCAGCAAGAACACAGCAGCTGGGCCGGCGCTGCGGCCTGGTGGGCTAGGCCTCCTCCTGCAGCACCGGCATCCCAGATGGGCGCCGGGTCCACTCCCGGCTGCGGTGCCTCAGATCCAGCTCCCTGGTTGTGACCCGGGAAAGCAGCGGAGCACGGCCCAAGTGCCTGGGCTCCTGCACGCACGCGGAATACCCGGAAGTTCCTGGCTTCTGGCCGCGGGCTGGCCCATCCCTGGCCATTGTGGCCATTTGAGGAGTGAACCAGCGGATGGAAGGCCTCTTGCTCCTCTACATCTGCCTTAAAAAAAAAAAAAAAAAAAAAAAAAAACTGTGATACATAGTCGCTATTCCCCAAAACGTTTCATATTGAACAAAATAAATAAATAACCTCATAACCTCCGTGTTGTAAATGCCTCCAGTAATCTACCAAACTTCTCCCCTTCAAAAGGGTGAGACAGGACCCTCTCTGGACCCTCACCACCCTGCCCTGAAGCCGCTGTGAGAGTTAATTAGGGACTTTTAATCTCTGGATCAGGCTGGAACGGGCAATTCTGTATCCCATATTACACTCACTCATTCAGGCCAGCCCTGTGCCACACCAGCATCCCGTACTGAAGCACTGGCTCCGGTCCCAGCTCCCTGCTAATGGCCTGGGAAAGCAGCAGAGGATGGCCCAAGTGCTTGGGTCCCTGTCACCCACGTGGGAGACGGGGATTGAGCTCTTAGCTCCTGGCTTCAGCCTGGCCAAGGGCTGAATATCATTGTCATTTGAGGAGTGATGCAGCAGATGGTGGATACGGTCTCTCTCCCTCTTCCCTTCAAATAAATAAAAATAGGTCTTTAAAACATAAATAAAAATGGTTAATAACAATGGTTACTTATTAGCTGTCCATAAACTATCCCTAGCAATGGCTTTGGCCTGAAAAATTACCTTCACGTACAAATTCTGATAAAGGACCCATAACTCTTGCAATAAAGTATTTTGATAAACAGTTGAACATACCCACACATTGAAATATATTTCTTTTCATGTAGAGTGAAGCTTTCAGCCAGTCATTTAAGAAAAATGGTCTTTACACGTGAAGGTAGCAAGCTTCTCTACTACAGTAGTCAAATCATGTGTGGCTTCATTTCCTGAACAGGTGCTACCTTTCCCTGGCCCTCAGAGACAATAAGGGAGATCACCTACATGTTCACCGTCCCGAGAACACAGGGTCCATGAACATTGCCCAGACAGAAGAGCTGCCTTCATCTGGGACTCCTCGGCAAGACAGAGTGCCCTGGGCACGTCTGGGAGCTGCCTTCGAATCGCTGTTCCTGGCACTGGGAGAGCAATTCTTGTTTGTTTTTATGTTTTCACCATCATACCGAAGACTCTCTAGGACCAAGACTCGAGCCTCCTCGTGTCCTCAGGATCTGTCCCCATGTGCCACGCACAGCTTCAGTGACGAGGCATGTGGCACTGCTGTCACCCCTGTCCTCCCTGCCCTGTGAGAAGAGGTGAACCGCCCAGCCGCCCTCGCACCTTGCGGCCTGTGGCAGTTCATGCTCCACAGCTTGTAAATGCAGTGGCTATAAATAAGACTTCATAAACTGTCAACACAAAGGAGGTGAGAACTGACAGCCATAGATCACACTGATGGCCGGAGTACTTTTTAAAATTAATTTATTTACTTGAGAGACAGAAACAGAGAATTCACAAGTACTGGTTCACTCCCCAAATGCCCACAATGGCAGAGCCGGGCAGGAGCCAGGAACTCCATCGAGGTCTCCCACATGTTGGTAGAAACTTTATTCCCCGAGCCATCACCACTGTCCCCCCAGGGTTTGCATTGGCAGGAAGCTGGAGTCGGCAGCCAGAAAGCACATTTTTTTTTCCTTTTTCTTCTTTTTTTTTTTTTTTAAGATTAATTTATTTATTTGAGAGGCAGAGTTATAGAGATAGAGGTCTTCCATCCACTGGTTCACTCACCAAATGACCAGAGCTCTGCCGATCCAAAGCCAGGAGCCAGGAGCTTCTTCCGGGTCTCCCACGTGGGTGCAGGGGTCCAGGGACTTGGGCCATTTTCTACTGCTTTCCCAGGCACATTAGGAAGGAGCTGGATTGGAAGTGAAGCAGCCGGGCCTCGAACCGGCCCCCATATGGGAAGCTGGTGCTGCAGGAGGAGGCTTAACTTCCCACACCACAGGGTTGCCCACCCCCAAACCAACCAAAGCACATTTTTAAATCAACAAGCTGTATAGGTCTGAGAGTTTGCTCCATGACATTTAAGTTATCTGCAGCTACTTTGGCTCAGATTCTCACTCTGAATGTGCTACTTTCTCTCAATAACAAACCACACGCATCCCCAACTTGCAAAAAGACAATGAAACTATTTTATTAAGTTCATTAGTTACTAATCAGCAACCATACTGAAGACTTTCTAGAACTTCCAAGCACTTTAAACCCACTATGAAATGAGGGTTGGGTGGGAGGGATCATTGAGTGGAGAATAAAGTTTATCCTTTGCTTTAAAAGAAAAAGGCTGCTGGACACTTTTACAGCAGCCCATAAGAAATTATCTGAGTCTTCCCACTAAAACAAAGTGTCATCATGTATTTGTCTGCAATCCCAGAGGCTCATGTGGGGGTTGAAAAGGATGTCGTGGAAATAAAATTTTCTGAATCATAAACGGGACTGCAGAAGATGATGCAAGCCATGACTCAGGCAAGCCCAATAATCAGGATCAAAATTGTGCTCACATGCTCCATACGCAGGTTGTCACAGCGATCGTAATTTGCAGTTACCACTGGATTGCCATAAATGGAGCTGATATCAGATAAAAATGAAACATGACGTTCAAGGAAAAGCAAATAAATGTCAAAGCATTCATCTACATAATATTCCGAGCAGTTATGAAACACGATGGCAATAAGTCTATACCTCTGTATGAGCATTTTTTAAGAAATGTGTTGTGTTCCCAGAATATCTATTATAACCAGCAACTTCTTCCAGTGATAACTTTCTTTTCTCCAAAGTAAGCAGTCATGGGGTGATAGGAGAAAGAGAGGAGAGAGGACACTCCCGACTCTGGCTCGGGACTCTAGCTCCCTGAGAATGCACCCCCTGGGAGGTGTGGTGTTGGTGACCCTCTCAGGAAATAAAGGATGGAGGAGACCTTCACAGTCACAGCCTTGGGATGGCTCTCCCGTGTCAGGAAGCACCATCTGAAGACTATTTATAAAAATGGGATACAATGACGAAACAGAAATATGTCAGTAATTTGATTCGTGCACTAAGTGCGTGGCCTTACCTCTCTGGAATAGCTTCTTTCTGTAAAGTACGAGTGTGTCTGAAAACAGTGGCCCTGGTATAGGTTCCTATCTTCCATGATGAATCTCTCTTTGCTCCTATCAGATTTTCAGACGCATGACACTAAATTCTTTGGGAGACACCTTCTTAATTTACACTGTAATTCCCCCTACACTCTTTAAATAGCTTCATTTTATGAAAATTAATATGAATAGGTGACATATACAGCTTATCAAATATTTTCCCTTTAAAAAAAAAAAGACTTGAAATTGGAAAAATCCTTCCTCGTGGCTATTCCTGTAGACAGTTTAATTTACTTGGCTCCACCATGGGATGTGTGCTACCATGATTTTATTTTCTGATAGGTGGAAACAAATTGGCAATTGAAGACAGCCTCCTCCTTCTCTTTAGGAGAAAAGACAAAGAGAAAGTGTTTCTGGTTAAAATGGTTTTCAGTGTTGTGTGGCTCAACTTTTCTCTAAAGAAAGCTATATTCCTTTAGAATTAAAACAAAAGTTTCATCTGGTGGCTGCTTTCTAGACTATGGAGGCTATTCAACCTTGATTCTATTACAATTAAAAGAAAACAAAACATGGAAGAAAACAGATACCTAAGGGATAGATTTGTTGTTACAAAATAGCCTGCAGTCAAAGTTTCAAATCATTCTTTTCGTTTTGTAACAAATATTTGTTGAATTTCTGGTGCTGTGCTAGGCACAGTTTCAAACCTTACAGAATTTATTGTTAAAGAGATGTAGGCATTAATCAAAATAATGACAGTAAAGAAAAATTGTAGTTGTGGTAAGTTTTCAATGCACCAAAAAAAAAAAAAAAAAATCTATCTGCACAAGCAGGACTATATTTAAATTTTTCTTAAATTTCCTAGGACAATTTCAAACAGCTGCTAACGTAGACACATTTGCTGTGTAATGAAAGCTGTGGAGTAAGAAAGTCACATTCCAGAGACAGGCATTTGGTGAAGCAGTTAAGATGCCCACATCCCACATTGTAATGCTTGGGTTTGAGTCCTGGCTCCACCCCTAACAGCCGCTTCCAGCTAATGTGCACCCTGGGAGGCAGCAGGTGATGGCTCAGGTAATTGGAAAAGCAGATTGAGTTCCCAGTTCAGCCCCACCCAGCCCTGGCTACATTTAGGAAGTGAACCAGTGGATGGAAGTCCTCTCCATCTCTCTCTCTCTTTCTTTCACACACACACACACACACATACACACACATACACACATCTACCTTTAAAATAAATAAATAATTTTTTTTAAAAGAAATCCATGTCCAAGTCAGAGAAACTGGCAGTGGATAGACTTTTTGAACAAGAAACTATATAATCATTAATCATATCTTGAAATCCTCCAAGAAAACAGGTTTAGATTCTGTAACAAGATGTGTTTAATCACGTTAGATCTTAACAAAGGGTAAATGTATTGTACCCTTCCTCAGCCAAATGAATAAAACGAGCCTGATTTCATTTAGAAATTCCCTTTACTGAAAACTTTCCTGCCGCTGCTTGTCGCAGGATGCTATGGATGCAGAGCGACACCTGGTGGCCATTTGCAAACTTACAGGAAGCCGTTCTGAACCTCCTCCCCGTTTAAGTGTCTGCAATCAAAAATCTCTCAAGATATTAGTGCTCGATAGCTGGGGGCAATCTTAAATCGTCAATGAAGACAAAATAGAAAAATATTAAATTATTAATATTAATGATTATTACCATATAACACCATGTTCATGGTAGAGTTTTAAGCTATGGGTATACGGATATTCACAGAAATTCCTTTAACCTTGCTATATGTTGGAAAATAGTCATTGCAAAATGTTGAAATCTAAGCACTTTTCTTTCTCTCTGTCTCTCTATCTCACTATCCACTCTGCCTGTCAAAAAAAAATAATAATAATAAAAAGAAATCTAAGGACTTTTAATTTGTCGATTTTACAAGTAAGGATTTTCCACCCCGATGTCTACCATAAACACATTTTTAGGCCTCGTTTGTGGATGAGCAGGTTTGTGCTCCTAATTCATGCTGTGTAACTATGACACTGGCACCTGATACTTCATGAGACAATGTGCTTGCTCCAGATTTACTGAGTTTTCACCTGGGCATTGCTGTGTGTGTGCAGGTGACTTGTGTGCAGATTTAGGCTTGAGCCAGAAGATCCCAAGCCACTCACACATGCTGGGGTTACTGAAAAACAAGGGAGCAATCCAGGCATCTGATAACCAGCAGTCACCCAAATATTTATTGAAATAAATACACGTAATTTTCTCATACACAAGGGGACTTCAAAAAGTGCATGGAGGGGCTGGCGCTGTGGCTCACTTGGTTAATTCTCCACCTGTGGCACTGGCATCCCACATGGTCGCCGATTCTAGTCCCGGCTCTCTGCTATGGCCTGGGAAAGCAGTGGAAGATGGCCTGAGTGCTTGGGCCCCTGCACCCACATGGGAGACCGGGAAGAAGCACCTGCCTCCTAGCTTTGGATCGGTGTAGCTCGGGCCGTTGCAGCCATCTGGGGAGTGAACCAACAGATGGAAGACCTCTCTCTCTGTCTCTCCCTCTCACTCTCACTGTCTGTAATTCTACCTCTCAAATAAATAAATATTTTTTTAAAAAGTACATTGAAAATATGTACTATCAAAGCAGTATGTGTGGATTTCAAAAATGTGTGCCCCAAAATAAATATACTTTAAATTCCATTTCTCCACAGATTTTTTGAAGTACCCTTATATGCAAGCTTTTTGTATAACTTAAATGTCATAAACTCAGCATTTAAGAAAAAATGAACAATTCAGTGGTTTGAAGCCTCTTCAGTAGCCGCTATTAGAACATCCCCATCTCACACACACACACAGTCACGTGTACAAAGCCCCATGCCCATTAGCAGCTGCAATCTGTCCTCTCTCCCTTACCCCCAGTCTCATCTACTTCCTGTCTGTATAGATTTCTCTTTTCTCACTAGTGCTTCAGGCACTGTATCCAAAAACCTTTGCCCATCCCAAGGTCACAGAGACTCATGCCTGTGCATCCTTCTAAGAGTCTCACAGAGTTAGCTGTACATTCAGGTCTATGAACCACTTTGTATTAATATCTGCATATGGTGTGAGACAGGGGCCCAGTGTCATTCTTCTTTTCCTACGTTTGATTAACACTTCTTAACGGAACCATGCAATAGTTCAACAATGTATATAGCATAAACTGATCACACCAGTTAGCGTTTCCATTCCGTTCTGTTTGAAGCCTACGAACTTCCCTCTTCTTTAAACAGCATATAACACATAATTGTGAACTACAGGCTCCCCAACTCATTCTTTTGCGTGCGAGTATCCAGTTGTCCCAGAACCACTTGTTGATTGGACTTTCTCCTAAATGAGCTGCACTGGTAGCCTTGTCAAACATCAACTGACCATATGTGGAAGGGTGTATTTACAAATATATAAATAGAAATTAAAACAGAAATTCTCAATCCTATTTGATGGATCTATGTCTATCCTTATGCCAATATTACACTGGCTCAACCACCTTTGCGGTAAGTTTTGGGGGAGAACTGACATCCTAATGATACTGTCTTCCAATCCACAAACATTTCTCTCAATTAACTTACTTCAATGTTTTGTAGTTTCAATGCATAAGCCTTACAATTCTTTTGCTATACTCCTAAGAGTTTTTGGATGATATTGCAAATGAAATTATTTTAATTTCATTTTTAGATTATTTCTAGGACACAGAAATGCAATTCAGGGCAGGAGTTGTGGCTCAGCAGTTAAGCTGCTGCCTGCGACACTGGCACCCCATGTGAGCAGCGCTTCTAGTCCCTGCTCCACTTCAGATCCAGCTCCCTGGTAATGTGCCTGAGACAGCAGCAGAGGATGGCCCAAGTGCTTGGGCTCCTGCCACCAATGTGGGAGACCTGGAAGAAGCTCCTGGCTCGTGCCTCTGGCCTGGCCCCAGCCATTGTGGCCATTTGGGGAATGAACCAGTGGAAGGAAGACCTCTTTTCCCTCTGATTTTGCATTTCAAAAAAAACAAATCAGGAAGGAAAGAAGACACGCAGGGAGGAAGGGAGAGAGGAAGAAATGGTGGGAGTAGACATCTTCATCTTGTTCCTGCTCTTAAGGAGAACAGCTTGTAATGTAAGGAAAACATGTTAGCTCTAGGTTCCTCACTATTTCCAATGGTTGAGTGTTTTTATCATGACAAAGTGC
Source organism: Oryctolagus cuniculus (assembly GCF_051225735.1). Lineage (NCBI taxonomy): Eukaryota > Metazoa > Chordata > Mammalia > Lagomorpha > Leporidae > Oryctolagus > Oryctolagus cuniculus. Next base: position 52,228,233 of record NC_142882.1, on the reverse strand, counting down.
TAGATTTTTTTTAATGTTTTTTTCTACATCTGTTGAGTTGATGCTTTTATTAATACAGAGTATTACTGAATTGGTTTTCAATATTAAACCAGCCTTGCTTTCCTGAGATAAATTCCACTTCTTCAGCTATATACTTTTTAAACATTAAAGATTAATACTTATCTATTTATTTATTTGACAAGCAGAGTGACAAGAAATAGAAAGAGATCTTCTATTCATTGGTTCACTCCCCAAATGGTCACAAGTTAGGGCCACACCAGGCTGAATCCAGGAGCCTGGAACTCAATCCTGGTCTCCCAGTTAGCATGCTTTCCCAGTTAGCAAGGAGCTGGACTGGAAGTGGAGCAGTTGGGACTTGGATCCTTTTTTGTCAGATTGTTTGTTAGTATTCTTGGGACTTTGGTACCTATATTTATAGAAGATGCTGGCCTGTACTTGTTGGGCGAGGTCATTGTCTGGGTTTGATGCTGGAGTAACAGTGTCTGAGAGAGTAAGTTGGGAAGTATTCCTCTTCTAATTGGGAAGAGCTTGTGAAGCAATGGTATCATCTCTTTAAATGGTGGGTAGAATTCACCATGAGTCTTCTTGGCCTGCATTTTTACTCATGGGAATTTTCCAATTACTTGCTCTATTTTATTAAAGGTCTATGCAGAGGCCGGTGCTGTGGTGTAGGGGGTAAGGCCACTGCCTGCAGTGCCAGCGTCCCATATGGTCACAACTTCGAGTCCTGGCTGCTCCACTTCCCATCCAGCTCTCTGCTATGGCCTGGGAAAGCAGTGGAAGATGGCCCAAGTTCTTGGGCCTCTGCTCCTGGCTCCTGGCTCCTGGCTTCAGATGGCCCAGCTCCAGCAGTTTTGGCTGTTTGGGGAAGTGAACCAACAGATGGAAGACCTCTCTCTCTCTTTGCCTCTCTGTAACTCTGCTTTTCAGATAAATAAAATCTTCAAAAAAAATTTTTAAAGTTCTACTCAGATTTTATTCTTGTGTGGTTTCATAAGTTTGCATCATTTTAGGGATTTTCCCACTCTGTCTAGGTCACCTAACTTGTCATCATGCAACTGTTCACAGTAGTCCCCCTGGCGGTGAGTTCAGGTTCTGTAAGTCCTGTTTTAAAGCCTCTTTCACTCCTCATTTTAATAACTGTAGTCTTTTTATTGGTCTAGTGAAAATTTTCCAAATTTTGTTGATATTTTCAAAGAAACAACTTTTGGTTTCACTGATTTTCTGTATTCTTTCAGAGAATTGTTTTTCTGTTATTTCCTGGCTTACCTTTTTTTTCTTCTTTCTGCTCATGTAGGTTTAGTTGGCTCAGTTTTTTTTAATGTTTATTTTCATCTCACTTGAAAGGCACTGCTGTAGTTTCACGTTTTCATTTTCATTCATCACAAATTATTTTTGCCTTGTCATTCCTATCATTTTTGGTTATTTAAGAATAGGTAGCTCAATTTCCATGTAATTGTGAATTTCTAATTTTCCTTCTCACCGATTTCTAATTCCCTCCCACTGTGGCTGAAGAACATAGTTTTTATTATGTAAATCCTTTTAAATTGACTAAGGCTTCCTTTATGACCTCACATGATTCACCCTTCAGACAGATGGGGGGACCTGAGCAGCACTAAGCCTCCCAACTGAACGGTGGCCCTGCGGCTTCTCTTCCTTCCTGTCAGTGGGGTATCTTTTTCCTGGGCTTTACTAACATATGATTGACAACAGCAACCATATACACTTGCAGTGTGTGGTCTATTTTGACATACACCACACTGTGATTCCGAGGATGCTGGGCAGCTAGGACAGGGCAATGGGAACAGGGTCAATTCATTCAAAGCTTGCCCTCCCTATCATTACCTAGCTCTTCTTCTTGAATAAATGTCCCTCAGATTGTTACAAGCCTTTGGTTTATTTCCAGAATTCTGAAAAAGTTGATTTTAATGAGTTTGACCAAAATTTTTGTTGCTTTAATACAGTATTGGATTTTTCAGAAGTCCTTCATCCAAACTGCTGTGCACATACTTCTCACAGCAAAAGATGTGGTCACACCAGCAACTAAGAAGGGGTAAAACATGTCATTTACTGAGGTCAGAAGGGTGCTGGAGAGAGATTTCACAACAGCTGACATTAACATGCTCACTGATTTGACTGAGGGGGGCCAGAGCTTGTCTTCTGAGGTTTCTATTCCTAGTCCTCTCCATTTCAAAATCCGCCTATAAAACAGGACCTTTTTTTTTTTAATTTATTTTTCCCCACAAAGAAACCTTTTAGTTAAGGAATACAGATTTCATAAGTACAACTGTAGGAATATAGTGCTTCTTCCCACCATACCAGCCCTCCCACCCACTCCCCCCCGCCACCTCCTCCTCTCTCTCCCATTCCCAATCCCATTCTCCACTAAGATCCATTATCAATTAACTATATACAGAAGAACAACTCTATACTAAGTAAAGAGTTTTAAAAAATTTGCACGGAAAAACAAAAAATTGTTCCTCAACAGTCGAGACAAGGGTTGTTCAAAGTCAACAGGAGTCACTGTGCACTTGCTCCTCATGTAGGATCTCTGTCCTTAATGTGCTGTACATTGAGGCTTAATGCTATAACGAGTACTCAAACAGTATATTTCACTTTGTGTTTCTATGGGGGTGCAAACAATTGAAATCTTTACTTAATGTACACTAAACTGATCTTCTGTAAAAAAAAAAAAAAAAAAAGAAGAAGAAGAAGAAATTGTCAATTCCCAACTTGACTCTCACTGGGATTAAACATGACAATAGGTCTGATCTGATTTCATCATCATTTAAAAAAAATCATCTATTATTTTTCACTTTATGTTTCTGTGTGGGAGCAAACTGTTGAAATCCTTACTTAAGGTATACTAAGCTGATCTTCTGTATATTAAGATAATCGAAAATGAATCTTGATGTGAATGGAAGGGGAGAGGGAGTGGGAAAGGGGAGGGTTGTGGGTGGGAGGGACGGTATGGGGGGGAAGCCATTGTAACCCATGAGTCGTACTTTGGAAATTTATATTCATTAAATAAAAGATAAAAAAAAAAAAAAAAGTCATTGCATCTTGAAGTTAATGTCTTTTTTTTTTTTTTTAGAAATTTAATTAACTTTAAAGAAGCACCCAAGAATGATACATCTATTTTGAGCACTTAGACTTAATTATAATACAACTCTTTGAGGACGGAGGTCCTGCATAGGAAGTTAGTACACAGTGACCCTTGTTAATTTAACAATTAACACTCTTATGTATGACATCAGTGATTACCCAAGGCTCTTGACATGAGCTGTCTAGATTATGGAAGCCTATGGAACCCACAGTCTCCATCAGTGTTTAGATAAGGCCATAAGCAAAGTGGAAGTTCTCTCCTCCCTTAAGAGAAAAGTACATCCTTCTTTGATGACCATTTCTTTCCACTGGTGTCTCATTCACAGAGATCCTTCATATAGGACATTTTTTGCCACAGTGTCTTGGCTTTCCATGCCTGAAATGCTCTTGTGGGCTTTTCAGCCAGACCAGGATGCCTTAAGGATTGATTCTGAGGTCAGAGTGCTGTTTAGAGTGACTGCCATCCTATGAGTGTGCTGTGTGGACTGAAAAGGAGGACCTTTTCACTGCCTCAGCTACGTTAGCAAGATGTACCAGTCTTGACTTTTTCCATTGCTCCAATCCTTCCCTGCCTGTATCATTCCCTCTAGTTGGCTACTTATTTTAAAGCAAACAGGGCTATGTGATTCACTTCTGTGTCTTTATTACTAAATTACCTAAAATTAAGTTCTATTACAAAACAGGAAAGTCAAAGGGTAGCAAAGGCTTCATTTTGTGTTGTTGGTTCCCTTCAGTATCTACCAGATGCCTTTAAGAACTTGTTAAAACAGAATGTCAGGCTCTACCACCCAAAAATTCTGATTTAGTGGCAGTGCCAAGCATCTGTGTTTCTGAAAGGTTCCCAGGGGATGCTGAAAGTACTGGTACAGGAACCACACACTGATGTAGTCAGTGGCTGTTCCCTCAAACAACATGAAATCTGGAGGCCAACCCAGAGGCTGTACATCAGACACAACAGCTCCTTCAAACTTGCTACTCCATCACCCTAGTTCAGGGCTTGCATCCTCAAGGTCAAATTCTAGCCGTCCTGTGGGCTTCCAGACAGTAGGGAAGGAATAAAAGCAAAGGGGACATCACCCAGCTTATCTTTTCAAACAGCCTTATCTGCCAGAAGAGGATCGAGGCCTCAACCACCCGAGGAAATGCTAAATGCAGTCCAGCTGAGTTCACTGCCATTGCAAATAATGCAGAAGCTCTACTATTAGGAAAGAAAGGATGCCTGGATGCTGAATAGGCAACTAGAGACATAACAGCAGTATGGCTGTAGTCTGAATACACCTCAATCATAAAGTTCACATGATTCTGCCTCTTAACTGTTTCACAAATGTGTCCTGCATTAAGCTCCACTTATACTTCCCTAGGTCTTCCTTTCATCATTTCTCACCTCCTTTACTGTAACTGCCTTCTCACTAGTCTCCTATCCTGATGGCAGGTAAAGATGGAATTCAAGAGGCTACAGCTGTTTATAATTCAACGATTCTGCATTTTTTATAAAACTGTTAGGTATGATTGTTTTATGATTTCAAATAAAGCACTCAGCTACCTACCTGGCTTCAGTGCCTTGTATTTTATACTACAAAAACAACACAGTTTCTGCTTTCAGTGCTCTCATTATGCTTTCTCTGCTAATAGGATACCCCTGCCCCTGTCTTCACTTTCACTATTCATCCTTCAAGATTTAATTAAGGTGTCATTTCCTCCAGAAAGCTTTCCCTGACACCACTCCTCCACCGAGGGAGCACCCTCTTTATGAGCCCACAAGCCCAGAGCTGCCGTTGGAGAGCCTGTGTAGAATTATGAAGATCTGTTTGTATGTCTGAATTTATCAACAGACAATGGGCTCCATAAGTGTAAGGACCACACTTTATTTATCCTTTTATTTCCAGAACTGGACACAAAGTAGATGTCAACTATCATTTGTTGAATAAAAGTTATCAACCTTTATCATCAGCCAACCAACATACTGAATATCTACATAAGACTTTGTCCAGCAACCTAATAATCTTTCTTACTGTAAGTGTCATAAGCTAATTATTCAGTTACAAAAATTACATACAGAAAATTCTTTAACAACCCCAACCTTGACAAAATTTCAAAACATAAAAAAACTTTGTATAGCCAAACAATCTTATTTTTCACAACCTGAATAGCAAAGATCCAATGCAACTACGTAAAGAACATTTCCAAATATTTTAATAACCAAACTAAAAGCTTTTTAATGAAACTAACAGAACACTAATTTATCAATCAAAATTGGCTTCACCATTTCTTGTCTTTTCCTTATATTTGTCCAAGTTCTCCACTTTTAATTCTTCCTCCTTTTTATATTGGGTATATTCAGCATCTTTTTCTGCATTTGAAATGGGTTTCTCCTTAGGTAGCAAGAAACATTCAGCATTCAAAACCTGCTCAGCAGTCATTGAACTTCTACAATAAATCAAGCTACAGAGGAGTGACTTGACATTATCATCCTGCAAGAAAAATATTTGTTACAAAACACAACTAAAATCACACACACACAAAAAAAATGAACAAAAGGACAAACCTGTGAGGAAGGATGATTCAATTCTAAAACTCTGTCACTGATGCAAGAGGTAAAGTCAAACTTTTCTAGATCTTTAAAGATTTTCTAGATTTTTAAAGATTCTATTCTATTGTAAAAGGAGACTTACTATTGAGTTACTGGGGGAAAAACAAAAAAGGAAAAAGGGAATCATGAACAAAATCTTTCAGAAACAAGTGAAATTCCAGCAAAGGACATTTGATGACTTCTCTTTTTCCCTCCTTTACAGAACTGGACATTGTGAAAATTCCACACTGGAATGCTTCTTCCACAAAGGTAAACTGTTTAACCAAGTCAACTGTTCTGGCCCCAGTGTTGAAGTGATCACCTCCTAGAAACCCTCCTACCACCACTACCTTTATCATCCTCACAAAGGAGCCTGCATTTGTTATGCACCACCCTTCCAGTAAACAGCAGTAAACAACAGTCTTGTATTTGCCATCATCATTACTCCAGTCAAGGTTCTCATCACACTGAATATAATCATTTGTCTGTTGCTAGTTTTCATTGGACCCTAAGACCCTTAAAGTTAAAAATCTTCATTTATCACTTCATCCCCAGAAATTAGAACAGTAAATATTTGATAAATTAATGAATGCCAATATCCACACTGCACTCTACAGAATATATTTTTAAGTATATTTAAAGAGAATCTTCAATAGATAAAAACCAAAGGGAAGGGAGGTGGCACTTAACCTAGCAGTTAAGGAGCCGGACAAAGCAACTGTGGCCCACACTGGCATACTGGGTTCAATACCAGGCTCTGGCTCCTGACTCCAGTTTCCTGCTATTACAGACCCTTGGAGGCGGCAGTGATGGCTCAAGTAACTGAGTTCCTGCCACCTACATGGGAGGCCTGGATTGAGTTCCTAGCACTGAGCCTTAGTCATTGAGGGCATTTGGGAAGCAAACCAGTAGATAGGGAGATTGCTCTGTCTCTTCTATAATAAATAAAATAAAATAAAATAAACTTAAAACTAAAATAAATTTAAAATAAACTAAAAATTATAAAATTTAAATAAAAAAACCAGCACGCTCTTTCAAAACCAAAAAAGCAGATTTGAAACAAACAAAAGTCCTATCACAAATTGGACAATAAGGACTCTCATCATAAATATTTTCACTTTCCCTAATTTGTAAAGCTTATAGAGGGCTGGCTCTCTGGCTCACTAGGCTAATCCTCCACCTGTGATGCCAGTACTCCAGGTTGTAGTCCCGGTTGGGGCACCGGTTCTGTCCCGGTTGCTCCTCTCCCAGTCCAGCTCTCTGCTGTGGCCTAGAAGGCAGTGGAGGATGGCCCAAGTGCTTGGGCCCTGCACCCGCATGGGAGACCAGGAGGAAGCACCTGGTTCCTGGATGCGATCGGCGCAGTGCGCCGGCCGTAGCGGCCATTTGGGGGATGAACCAACGGAAGGAAGACCTTTCTCTCTCTCAAAAAAAAAAATTCTGCCTGTCAAAAAAAAAAAAAAAAAAAGCTTATGGGATCCCAATAAATACATATTTTACCTTGAAACTAGAAAAATTTTAAATATTTCAAGAACCACAAAAATTCTGATAAAAACACAGAAATGAAAAAACTAGTCCCACCAACTATTAAAGGATATTATAGATTATTTTAATGAAATGAATACAAAAACTAAAGATACACCCTTGCACAAATGAAACTTTCTACATTAACTTCCCCTGATCAATTTTATTGTGACGAGACACCAAATAACAACCTGAATAATAAAATATTCTCATTATATCTGAGTTTCATAAAGCTTCCCTGTCTACCAGTGCTTTTTGCTTTATTTTTGTTTTTGTTTTTTCTTTTTTTGACAGGCAGAGTTAGACAGTGATAGAGACTAGAGAAAGGTCTTTCTTCCGTTGGTTCACCCCTCATATGGCTGCTACAGCCGGCACGCTGCGCCGATCCGAAGCCAGGAGCCAGGTGCTTCCTCCTGGTCTCCCATGCGGGTGCAGGGCCCAAGCACTTGGGCCATCCTCCACTGCCCTCCCGGGCCACAGCAGAGAGCTGGACTGGAAGAGGAGCAACCGGGACAGAATCCGGCGCCCCAACCAGGACTTTCAGACTGGTGCAGGGGCTGCAGGCGAAGGATTAGCCAAGTAAGCCAAGGCACCAGCCTACCAGTGCTTTTAATTGGGGGAAAGGCAAATATACAAAACTAGAAGGATGAAATTAGCCAACTCCAAAAGTAGGAAATGAAATAATTCACCCAATGCATGGCATAAAGAAAAGGAAGAAGGTGTGGGGAAAATTTATAAATCAAAAGAGATTTATGAGATATAGAATTAACTCAGTACATGTGGATCTTGTTGAGGTCTTGATTTGAAAACAACAGCTACTTAATAATACATATATTTGAGGGGCCGATGTTGTGGTGTAGCAAGTAAAAGCCACCACCTCATAGGGATGCCAGTTCGAGTCCTGACTGCTCTACTTCTGATCTCCACTTCTGATCCAGCTCCCTGCTAACAGCCTGGGAAAGCAGTGGAAGATGGCCCAGGTGCTTGGGCCCCTGCACTCACGTGGGAGATCCGGAAAAAGGTATTGTAGCCATCTGGGGAGTGAACCAGCAGATGGAAGCACTCTGTCTTTCCCTCTCTTGTAGATAAATCGTATCAATTTTTACATATATATATAAATATATATAAGAGAATCATGGAAATTATTAATTTTATAAGGCATGATGATATCTTATGTTTCAAACTAAATTTAAATTTAAAATAAATTTAAATTTAAACTAGCACAGGAAGAAAATAAAGACTAGAACAGAAAGTAAGGAAATAGAGAACAGAAAAAGTCAATTAAATCAAAAGCTGGTTGTTTGGGAAAAAAATCAACAAAATTGACATTATATGGATTGACTAAGAAAAAAAGAAAATGTTCAAGTTACTAGAATCTTAAATCAAAGAGGGGAAATTACTACTGAGCCTTCAGAAATAGAAAGGGTTATAAAGGAAAATATGGACAACTACAAGCCAATAAAATAGATGCCTTAGGCGGTGCGCCGGCCACGGCGGCCATTGGAGGGTGAACCAACGGCAAAAGGAAGACATTTCTCTCTGTCTCTGTCTCTCTCTCACTGTCCACTCTGCCTGTCAAAAAAAAAAAAAAAAAATAGATGCCTTAGACAAAATGAACAAACTCCTCAACTGACTCAGAAGAAATAGAGAATATAAATAAACTATCACAAATTAAGATATTAGACTAGGAATAATAAAAATAATAAAGAAAAGCCCAAGTCCAAATATCTTCATCATTGAATTCTACCAAGTTAGAGAAATAAAATTGCGGCCGGTACTATGGTAGAGTAGGTTAAGCCACCACCACCTGAGGCACCAGTATCCTATATGGGCATTGGTTCGAGTCCCGGCTGCTCCATTTCTGATACAGCTCTCTGCTTATGGCCTGGGAAGGCAGTGGAAGATGGCTCAAGTGCTTCGGTCCCTGCACAGTGTGGGAGACCCGGAAGAAAGGTCCTGTCTCCTGGGTTCCGATCAACCCAGTTCCACTGCTGCAACCATTTGGGGAGGAACCAGCAGATGGAAGACCTCTCCTTCTGTCTCTCCCTCTCTCTATAACTCTGCCTCTCAAATCAATCAATCAATCTTTCAAGAAAAGAAATAATATCAGTTCCTCATATGTACTCTTCAAAAAAATAGAGAGAATACTTCCTACTCATTCTATGAGGTCAGCAGTACCCTGAAATGAAGACCAAAGACATCATACATAAAAAAAGAAAAAACTAAAGACCAGTATCTCTTACATATTTGTTTCACAGCTTCTCAACAAATTGAATCCAGAAATATTTTTATATAACTATACACCATGATCATACGGGGTTTACCCCAAGAGTCCATGGTTGGTTTAACCTTCTGAAGTTAGCTAATATAATGCTTCATATCAATAGAAAAAAAGATGGTCTCAATGTAGGAAAAAAATACAGTGCCATTTTATGATTAAGGGAAAAAAGACTTTAACAGAATAGAACAGGATGAAATGAAAGAGAATAGAAGGAAACTTCCTCAACCTGGTAAACAGCATCTACCAAAAACTCCTAATTAACATATTTAATAGTGAAAGACATACTTTCCCCTTTCAGGGCAAAGATGTCTGCTCAACATTGTATAGAAGATTGTAGGTAGAAAAAAATAAATAAATAAGAGAAATCCAGGGGCCAGCACTGTTGCATGGCAGTTTAAACCTCTGCCTGCAGTGCCACCATCCCATATGGGTGCCAGTTTGAGTCCCAGCTGCTCCACTTCTGATGTAGCTCCCTGCTAATGTGCCTGGGACAGCAGCAGACGATGGCCCAAGTATTTGGGCCCCAGCATCTATGTGGGAGACTGATGAAGATCCTGGCTCCTGGCTTTGGCCTGGTCTAGCCCCAGCCATTGCAGCCACGTGGGGGTGAAACAGCAGATGGAAGACTGTCTCTCTCTCCTTCTATTTCTGCCTTTCAAGTAAATAAATAAATAAACCTTTTTTAAAAAATCAGTCCTTTAAAAAAAGACTGGAAAAAAATAAGTAAAACTATATCTATCAATAGATAGCACTTATATAAAACACTAAAAAAAACTACTAAAAATCAGAATTAATGAAGTCAGCCCACCTGCAAGATCTAGGATCAATACAAAAAAGTTAACTATTTTTATACACTTGCAATGAACAACCAAAAAATAAAATAAAACATTTTATTCACAATAGCATCAGAAAAGTAACATAATTAGTAATAAATTTGTTTAACATTTTTTTATTTGAGAGGTAGACAGAGATAGAGAGTCCCCTCACACACACGCTGCCTCCACTAGTTCACTCCACAAATGCCAACAACAGCTGGGGCTGGGCCAGGCTGAAACTGGGAGAGGGAATACAATCCAAATCCCCATATGTGTATCAGGAACCCAACTGAACACCACCACAGCTTCCCAAAGTCTACAACAGCAGGAAGCTGGAGTCCAGAACCAGAGTCAGGACTCAAACATAGGCACTCCCAATGTGAGATGCAGGCATCTTAACAGTTAGACTAAAAACCCCCTCCGACTTAGGGATAAATTTAAAGAGAGAAGTGTAAAATTTATATTCTGAAAAATAAAAAAAAATTGAAATAAATTAAATATCTACATAATGGAGAAAAAACCCCATGCTTATGGATCAAAAGACTTATTAAGATTGTTAAGATGGTGGGGGCTGGCGCTGTGGTGCAGCGGGTTAATGCCCTGGCCTGAAGTGATGGCATTCCATATGGGCGTGGGTTTTGAGACCCGGCTGCTCTACTTCCCATCCAGCTCTCTGCTATGGCCTGGGTAAGCAGTAGAAGATGGCCCAAGTGCTTGGGCCTCTGTACCCACATGGGAGACCCGGAAGAAGCTCCTGGCTCCCCGCTTCAGATCAGCGCAGAGCTCCGGCAGCACAGCCAACTGGGGAGTGAACCAGTGGATGGAAGACCTCTCTCTCTCTGCCTCACCTCTCTCTGTGTAACTGACTTTCAAATAAATAAATAAATCTTTTTTAAAAAAAAGATTGTAAGATGGCAATAGTCCCCAAACTGAACTACATATCAAACACAACCCTTATCAGGATCTCAAGTGACTTATTTGGAGAAACCGACAACTGAATTTTGAAATTCACATAGAATAGCAGGGGACTTAGAATAGATGGAACAATCCTGCCAAAGGAACAAAGCAGGAGAACTTACATTTTTCAATTACACAGCAATGGTAATCAAGACACTATGATATGAGAAAAAGACCAGGTATAAACAATTAGTCCCCAATTTACAATGGTTTGACTTTATAATGGTTGAAAGCAATGTTAATTCAGAAAAAAAAATATTTAAATTCTGAATTTCAAACTTTTCTCAGGTTAGCACTGTGTACTATGATGAACTCTCCAATTCTGGGCAGCTACAGCAAACCACAGTTCCCAGTCATGTGATCACAAGGGTAACTAACCAATACTCCACAGTTCACTGTGTGCTAAGCTATGCAGTTCTGTGCATCCAGTGTATTCATTAGTTTTGAACTTACTCTATTTCTTCTTATAATGGATTTATCTGGATTTCATCCCACTGTAAGTCTACAAGCATCTGTAGATCAATGCAATAGACTTGAAAGTTTAGAAACAAATCAATACATTTACGGTCAACTGATGTTGACACGGGTGTAAAGACCATTCAATGGAGAAAGAAACAGTCTTCTTAATAAATGATGCCAGAGCAAATGAACAGTCACATGCAAAACAAGGAAGCTGTAACTTTACACTTCAATATTCAAAATTAAACTTGAAATATATCAAAGATCTACATGTAAAAATCTAAAATCCTAAAACTCTAAGAAGAAACAGAGAAAAATTTTAGTGACTTTAGATTTGGCAAAGGACTCTTAGATTTGGCACTGAAAGCATAAGCAACAAAGGAAACAATGGCTTTTGTAAAAATTAGAAACTTTTGTGCTTCAAACAACATCATAAAGAAAGTGAAAATACCACCCATAGATATAGAGAATATATTTGCAAATCAAGTAAGAAAATTCAAGTAAGAAACTTTCAACAACTCAATAATGAAAAGACAATAACCTGATTTAAAAATTGGCAAAGGGTGGCAGACATCTGAGCTAGCCCACATGGGTTCAATGCTGGCCTCCAGCTCCTGATTCCAGCTTCCTGATAATTCAGACCCTAGCAATGGGGTTCATGCCACCCACATGGGAGACCTGGATTGGAATCCCTGGCTCCCAGCTTCAGCTCTGGCCCAGTCCCAACATCGCAGGCGTTTAGGGAATGAGCCTGCCTAAGGGAAAACATGCATGCTTTCTCCCATTATTTTTTAACATGTTATGTCAGAACAAAGTTACAAAACAAAAATACAAAGATAGTAATACAAAGATTTCCTTTATACTCCTCACCCTGCTTCCCCTATTAACATCTCATATTAATTACCTTTGTCACAATTTCTGTCTGTCCCTCAAACAAAATATCTTTTAAAAAATTAATGGTCAAAGTGTCAAGTAAGTAAAAACAACAATATAAAAAAATAATGGGTAAAGGATGAAAACATCACCTATTGTAATTGGCTGGTGTGGCTTTAAAATTTTTGTTTCCACTTATCTGTAGTATCTCTGCTTTCTTTAATGAATAAATATTGCTCCAAAATTATATAACTATAAACATATTTATAAAAATAAACACCAGGGCCGACGCTGCGGCTCACTTGGCTAATCCTCCGCCTGCGGTGCCGGTACCCCGGGTTCTAGTCCCGGTTGGGGTGCCGGATTCTGTCCCAGTCGCTCCTCTTCCAGTCCAGCTCTCTGCTGTGGCCCAGGAGTGCAGTGGAGGATGGCCCAGGTCCTTGGGCCCTGTACCCACATGGGAGACCAGGAAGAAGCACCTGGCTCCTGGCTTGGATCGGCACAGTGCGCCAGCCGTAGTGGCCATTTCAGGGGTGAGCCAACGGAAGGAAGACCTTTCTCTCTGTCTCTCTCTGTCTAACTCTGCCTGTCAAAAAATAAATAAAAATAAACACCAGAATACCTGAATAAATAAATAAATAAAGCTCTGTATGGCAATTTTCCAAGGAAGATAAACAAATGCCTAATAAACACATAAAAGGATGCTCAACATCATGGGTTACCAGGAAAATGCAAATCAAAACATACTGAGGCACTATTTCACACTCACAAGACAGCTAGAATCACAAAGTCAGACAGCAAGTGTTGGCTAGGATGAGGAGAAACTGGCACCCTGACACACTGCTGTTGGAAATTTAAAATGGTGTCACTCCTTTGGAAAACAGCCCAGCAGTTCTTGAAACATCTAAATGCAGAGTTACCACGTGATCCAGTCATTCCACTCCCACGGATATGAAAACATATGTCCAGACAAAAACTTGTATGCACATGTTTAGAGCTGCATTATTCATAATAGGCAAAAGGTAGAAACAACTCAAATGTCCATCAACAAACAATAAATAAAATGTAGTATATCTGTTCAACACAGTATTGTTGAGAAATTAAAAAAAAAAAAAAAGTACTGATACTGTACATGGAGGATCCAAAGTGGCTGAACAGGGTACAGCCACGCTAGATGGACGTTTCCGGAGTCTGACTGACAGAAATTTCTGGCAAATAAGTGAAAGCACAACCAAGACTCCACTGGACAAGAGGAGAGAAGGCGGATGCAGCAGCTGCCAGCCACCATCTTACCATATCAAGGTAGGAAGAAACTGCCTCACACCCCGCAACTTGCAGTTTTAGCTCAGAGGGAAGTCTGAGCTAAAAAAGTCATCCACTGACTTTTACTTGAGCCTAGGGAGCTGACTGGGGTCTGAGCAACAGCTGGACTTGCAGCAGGGAAGCGTCATTTCTTCCTTCTCCTCCCCAACTCCCACAGAGCGCAATACTCGGCTGCAAAGTCTGGCAGTGCCTCGCTGTCCCACTCCTACCAGTGTCAGAGTCAGAGTCAGAGTCAGGGCAGTACGTGGTGCAAAGGACAGATCCCCTGCATCCCACAACTGTGGAGGGTTTTGGGCATTAGCCCCAGAGCTATGCTCACATTCACCTTAGCTTCTGGGGGCTAACACCATAAGATGCTGTCTAAAGGAGAGAATCCTAAAGACAGAGAAAACGCTAAATTACATATGAAGGAAAACCAATTAGATTAACATCAGACTTCTCAGCAGAAACCCTACAGACCAGAAGAAAATGGGATGATATAGTCAAGGTATTAAAAGAAAAACTTCCAACCAGCAAAGCTATCCTTTAAAACTGAAGGAGAAATAAAGTATTTTCCAGATAACCAAAAACTGAGAGAATTCACAACCACCAGACCAAGCTTAAAAGAAATTCTGAAGGGCGTCCTGCACTAGAAGTAAATATGAAAACACATGACACCACCAAATTCACTAACAGAGCAGGCGGAACCATTACCCAACCAACAAAATGACAGGTCTTAGTCCCTGTCTATCAATACTAACCTTGAAAGTAAATAGATTAAGTTCTACAACCAAAAGACTTAGGTTGGCATATTACAAAGCTATGGTAATTAAAACATCATGGTACTGGCATAAAAAACTAATACACAGAGCAGTGGAACAGAACAGACAGCCCAGAAATTAATCCACATACATAAAGCTAACTGATTTTTGACAAATGTTCTCAGACCATACCGTGGAGTAAGGATAATCGCTTCAACACATAGTGCTGGCAAAATGGATTATATATCAAAACTGAGAGAATTCACAACCAGCAGACCAAGCTTAAAAGAAATTCTGGGCCAGCGCCGCAGCTCACTAGGCTAATCCTCCGCCTTGCGGCGCCGGCACCCCGGGTTCTAGTCCCGGTCGGGGTGCCAGAGTCTGTCCCGGTTGCCCCTCTTCCAGGCCAGCTCTCTGCTGTGGCCCGGGAGTGCAGTGGAGGATGGCCCAAGTACTTGGGCCCTGCACCCCATGGGAGACCAGGAGAAGTACCTGGCTCCTGCCATTGGATCAGCACGGTGCACCGGCCGCAGCGCGCCAGCCATGGCGGCCATTGGAGGGTGAACCAACGGCAAAGGAAGACCTTTCTCTCTCTCTCTCTCACTGTCCACTCTGCCTGTCAAAAAAAAAAAAAATTCTGAAGGGTATCCTGCACTAGAAGTAAATATGAAAACACATGACACCACTATATATATACATATACATATACACATATAACATGAGGATGAGAATATATATATAGAGAGAGAGAGAAAGAGAGATCTATTCCATTTATGTGTGTGTGTGTGAGTGTGTAGAAGAATGACATTAGATCTATATCTCTCACCACACATAAAAATCAACTCAAGATGGATCTAAGACAAAAATTTAAAACCAGGGACTATGAAGTTGCTGGAAGAAAATCTAGGGAAAACACTCCAAGACATTGGTGTATGGGAATACTTTTTGAACAAGGCCCCCAAAACACAGGCAATAAAAACAAAACTAAACAAATGGGATTATCTCAAACTCAGACTCTTTCGCTGATAGTTCTCAAAAGAAGAAATACAGGGGCTGGCACCGTGGCACAGCATGTTAAAGACATGGCCTGCAGCACCAGCATCCCATACGGGCTCTGGTTCGAGTCCTGACTGCTCCACTTCTGATCCAGCTCCCTGCTAATGCGCTTGGTAAGGCAGCAGAGGATGGCTCAAGTCCTTTTGTCCCTGCATCCACGTGGGAGACCTGGAGGAAGTTCCTGGCTCCTAGCCTTGGTCTGGCCCCAGCCCTGGTCATCGCAGCCATTTGGGAGTGAACCATCATCAGATGGATGATCTTTGTGTCTCCTTATCTATCTCTGCAACTTTGCCTTTCAACCAACCAAATAAACCTAAAAAAAAAAAAAAAAAAAAAAAGAAGAAGAAGAAGAAATACAAATGGCCAACAAATATATGGAAAAACACTCAACATTACTAGCTATCAAGGAAATGCAAATGAACACTACAATGAGATATCACCTCACCTCTATCAGAATGCCTAAATTCCAAAACATACAGAGGATGCTGGAGAGGATGTGGAGAAAGGGGACCAGTAATACACTGTTGGTGAGAATGTAAATTAGTTCAGCCACCGTGGAAAACAATGTGGAAATATCTTAAAACATTAGAAATAGATTTGTCATATGATTTAGTAATACCACTACTGGGTATATAGGGAAAAGACTCCAACACTATCAAAAAGATACCTGCACTACCATATTTATAACTGCACTGTTCAAAATAGCCAAAATTTGGAACCAACCAAGGTGTTCATGATCAGATGAATGGATAAAGATAATGTGGTATACATATACAATGGAATACTTTTCAGCTATAAAAAAGAAATTCTACCATTTGCAGTAAATTGGACATAACTAGAGGACATCATGTTGAATAAAATAAGCCAGACAGAGAAAGACAAATACTGCACGTGCTCCCTTGTATGTGGAAACTAAAATTTAAGAAACAACAACAACAACAACAAAAAAAACCGTCTGTGTATCAGTACTGCTGCAAATATAGTTTTGTAAAACTTGCTTTATACTTTGTCAAATCAATGGTTAAGAATGTTACTCTACTATAGTTTTAATGAACTGTGATTACTTTAAAATTTACTATATATGGGTGATATGGTCATTTTTTCCATTAAGCTACTGTTTATAGCCATTGTCCATATTCCCACTAAACTAGGGTCTTTTAGCTTTTTACTCATTAAACTTCTTATTTTGTGAAATATTAAGTCTTTTTGCTGTAATATAAATTTAAAATATGTTATCCCAACAACAAAAAGACAGAAAGGGAGAGGAAGGCAGGTGGGAGGCCGGGGGAGGGAGGGAGGAAAGGAATATCATTATTTTCTTAGAATTGTTCCATATAAAACATATTCAATCTGTTAAAAACTAACTAAAAAATAAAATTAAAAAATGCTTTAAAAAGTACTGATATTATAATTTGCACAAACCTTGAAAAATTATGCTAAGTGAAAGAAGTCATCAAAGCTGAGATACTATATGATCCCATTCATATAAATCTGCAGAACGGACAGATAAATCTACAGGCACATAAAACAGACTAGTAATTGCTTAGGGTTAGAGTAGGGGGTGGAGACAAGGGAGGTGATAGCAGAAGAGTTTCCAGGTTCCTTTTGTAGGTGATGAGAATATCCTAAAATTGACTGTGGCGATGGCTGCATATATTTATGACTACACTAAAAACTAATTTAAATGGATAAATTATAAGGATAGATTATTTCTCAATAAAATTGTTCAAAACTGATTATAAAACTTTACTGAAAATCATTTCATTGAATTTAAAACACCTTAAAATAATAAGCAAATTAAAACACTGCCAAACTGGAAGGAAAACATCTGTGTATTTTAGAATTGTGTCTAGGAACCACACTGAATCTGTTCTTTTTGTATTAATAACATATTAACATGAAAATTAAAGAAAATACCATTAAATTATGAAACATGATAAAAAATCTTTATAGCATATTTTTTTTTTTTTTTTTTTTTGGACAGGCAGAGTGGACAGGGAGAGAGAGAGAAACAGAGAGAAAGGTCTTCCTTTTCTGTTGGTTCACCCCTCAATGGCCGCTGCAGCCAGCGTGCTGCAGCTGGCACACCGCGCTGATCTGAAGCCAGGAGCCAGGTGCTTCTCCTGGTCTCCCATGCAGGTGCAGGGCCCAAGGACTTGGACCATCCTCCACTGCACTCCTGGGCCACAGCAGAGAGCTGGACTGGAAGAGCAGCAACCGGGATAGAATCCAATGCCCCGACCGGGACTAGAACCCGGGGTGCCGGCGCCGCAGGTGGAGGATTAGCCTATTGAGCCATGGCACCAGCCTATAGCATACAGTTCAATTTCAGACATGCTAAGTTATTAAAGATAATAATAACTAGATTCAATGTGATACAGCAATATGTAAAACAAGTCCTAGATAAGTGGAGAAATACTATTTCCCTTACTACAAAGATAATGTTTTCATTAAGATAGCAATTATCCTTCAGATTAACCTATAAATTCAACATAATCCCAAGTCTGAAGAGTGTTTTTCAGAGAACTTAACAAGTCGGTGCCAAAATTCATGAGGGACAATAAAATAACAGCCAAGACAGCATTGAAGAAAAAGGTCCAGAAGGAAAGCCAAAGCCTTCAACAAAGGCACAGTATTTACAGCAGTGCAACATGGCAATGGGTCAGAAAACAAGTCTGTGACACAGAAAGAGCCCCTAGCAGATTCCTCAGTGCATGGAAATTTGGCATAGGACAGAGGGTATTATTAATCAGTAGAGAATAAGACTACTGAATAAATGGTGCTGGATTAACTAACAGTCCACACAAAGATAAAATCATATCCTTACTTCAGGTCATATGTAAAAGTGAATTCCAGAAGAATTAAAAACATGAAGGAAATGGGAGAAAAAAAAGGCCCAAGAAATTAAGAATGTTCACTATGAAAATATAAGGAAGCAAGGCTCCTTCATTCAACAAATACTTAAGCCCTTTACTATGCCTACCCTTGCATAGGGGATAGAGGGGATAAAATGAGGCACAGTATATAGCCCCTGCCCTCACTGAGTTTACAGACCACAAATAAATGCCATGTATTTTTTAAAAACATATTAAAATAATAATCTATTTTTAAATAACAAATTCATACATAGATATTCCTGGAAAGATGTACAAGAAATGAGCAGGAGTGCTGGTGTTTCTATGGAGAGGATTTGGGAAAAGGGAGATAGTGCACATAGATTACTTACATGCTTCCTTTGGTAACTTGAGAATTTTGTATCATCTACATGTTATCTTTTTGTAGGAATTAACCTTAAAATAAACATGAAATTTAACAACAGTGACATGGGTTACCCTCAACTTACAAATACTTAAGCAGAGGCTGAATGTCATCTGTTGATATTTTTGGAGGAATTTTTCTGACAAGTTAATTATTCTCTAATAACTCTTTAAACTTCCTGATTCCATGAATTCATGGAATTCTTCTCCATCTGTGGAGTGCCATCTCCAAAGTCCAGACTTCAGTGTGGTGCCTTGTGTGCAGGCACAAAATGTAAGGAAAGACAATCCCATGCCCAGCACTGATAGCTGCCTCAGATCATAGACGCAAATACTACACAAGCCCATAGTCAACAGAGACCATGTATTTATTCATCTTCATTATACGTACAACTAGCAGGGAGCCCAGCATCTCAAGCCCTTCTGTAATCCCTTCTCTGCAAATGTAGGCTGGGCCTACAAAATTGTTTCTAACAAAGATAAAACATGGGGTCTTCCAAAAGTTCACAGAAACACATATTATGAAAAAGCTATGCATGGATTTCATTATTATGTGCACCAAAATAAACATATTTTCATTCCACTTTCCACAAACTTTCCAAAGCACGCTCATGAAGCAGAGTGATGGGATGCCACATCTCGGAGCTGGTGATGAACTCTGACTTCTGTTTAGCTTGAAGTAACACCTTGACAGTAGGGACTCCATTTTGGAGCACTTGAGACTCCATTCTGGGAAAGCACACACACACACACCCCCCACCGTGAGACTCTGGTCTGAAACTATGATCTAAAACAGTTGAACAACAGCAGTCCACTACATCACACTTGGCAGAGCACAGAAACCCCCTACCATGATCGCTTGGAAGTGGGTAGGCTACACCTGGGTTAATGATAAAAATGTAATTTGCCTATGTCCTACATATGATTAAAACCAATACCTAGAGCAATGTCAAGATTATAATTGGAATTGTTAAGATTATAACTGGTATTGTCAAGATTATAATTGATACTAGTTTCCCATAGGTTTTAGGTCAGCTTGACCCTGGTAACCACGTATTCCCCCCTGTTCCTAGCAACCATGAATTCCCCTCCTGATTTTGTGGTTTTTGCCTTTATCAACCCTGTTGCTTTGGGCTTCAGTGTCAAGAGTTCTTTAGGGCATGATCCCACTCTCCATCGCCGGCAATAAAGGACCATCAAATTTTATCAATGTGTGGAGCTCCTTTGTTTGCACTCGCTCAGGTACAACAAGCTAATAGACTCTACTGCATTCTCTGCTCATACACTCTGATGAAACAAGCTCCATGATGGAAATATGGCAAAGGAACGAATCTACCTCTGGCCAACAACCAGAAAAGAACACGGGACCTCAGGCCCCCCGGCCTCCCAACTGAAACAAACTGAACTCCAAGGACAAATATGTGTGCTTGGAGGCCTCTCAGTCCACAGCTGGGCTCTAAGATGAGAACTGCAAGCCAACACTGGTTGGCAGCCTGTGAGCAACTCTGAAACTGAGGAGCCAAATAAGCATGCCCCAGACTCCTGGCTCACAAAACTCTAAGATAATAGATGTCTTTTCAGTTGTGAAATTTCAGAATAACTTAGTAGAAAGTAATCTGTCTTCTGACCTGAAAGGCCAGGGGCTTCAGGTGTTCACTGTCGGTCATTGACAAATAACAAGAAATTTTCATCACAGATTTTTCTGAAAGCATAAACCTTTATCAATCTTCTTTGCCACCCCATTCCACAGAAATAGCTAAGGAAGCACAACACACACTTTCATAATCTCCTAAAAGCTGTGAATACTTTTCACTGCTATCAAAGAAGAGTGGCAAAGTCGTTTCTAAGGGTGTTGTTAAAAATTTCATGATATATTAGTAGGCACTATAAGACAGAATATTTCTGTGGTCAAATAAGGGACTATGACTAAGCAAAATTATATTCCTTCACTGTAGTCCAAACTATCAAAATGGCATGAGGACTTCTACAGACTGACCATAAAATTTAGACTCGCCATCATATTTAACCTCTTAGTTTACCGGATTCCCACTTTCTCTGAGGAACTAAAAAGCTTCTCCCAAAGTACTTTCTTATACTATACTTACATGTCTCTGTTGTTTACTTGTTCACATTTCTAAATTATTAATTTTCAATGAGGCAATTCTTGCCATTCCAGCACCTGGTTCAATTCCCAGTATAGTCTACATGTTCAAAGAATCCTGGCTGAACACATACATGAATGACAAAGCAAGCACAATGGCATAGATAGATCACCAAAAAAAAAAAAAAAAAGTATTTAAGGAGCCAGTGCTGAGACACAGTAGACTAAGCTGCCATCTGCAATGCCAGCTTCCCATATGGGCACCAGTTTGAGTTGCAGCTGCTCCACTTCCAATCCAGCTCACTGCTAATTTGCCTGGGAAAGCAACAGAGAATGGCCCAAGTGCTTGGGACCTGCACCCACATGGGAAACAAGGATGAAGCTCCCGGCTCCTGGCTTCAGCTGTCTCAGCCCCGCTATTGTGACTAATTGGGGAGTGAACCAGCAGATGGAAGACCACTGTCTTTCCCTCTCTCTCTCTCTGTAACTCTGCCTTTCAAATAAATAAAAATAAATCTTTTTTAAAAAAGTATTTAAGTACTGTAAAAAGCTAAATTGCAATAAAACATTAACTTTAATATAATCTTGGAATACACAGTATACAATATTTATCCTTAATTATTAATTATTTATATCATCAGTGTGACAAACACACAACTCAGCAATGTTAAATTCTGGCAATGGTGCTAAGCAGGGCATTGAATTTTTCCAAACCTTGTTTATCATAAGTGCTATTTTTGGATTCTTACAAAAATTGAAAGATGTTTCCAAATACTTAAGTTTGCATAACTGTGCATGTTTCAAACCAATATATAACAAAAAAAATTTACATACCAAATGAAACTGATCCACTTTTGGGATTCCATCTTCATTTGTTTCAAATTCCTGGTTTTGAACAGAAAGCTGTAAAACAAAATAAGAATAAATAAATTTCCAAAGTATCAAACTACTGATTCTATAAAAAAGTCAAATCTAGACCTCTTCAGATTCTGTTGACTACAGAAAAGCACACTTAAAGAAATCAGGTGAGTTCTTTGTACGGTAAAACCATTTTCAAGAGTGATCAAATGCTTCCTAGGGTTCTTAAAGTTTCAACCAGAGTAGATGTGCACACTAAAAACACTTTAATATTTTTTCAATTAATAAAAAAAAGTTGTGTTTAGAACTTAGTAGTCCTGGGGAATGAAGTTAGCATAGCAGTTAAGCCACTGGTTAAGAGACCCACATCCCATATTGGAGTGCCTGTGCTGCAGTCTTGGCTCTGCTCTTGATTCCAGATTCCTGCCAATGGGCACCTTGGAAGGCAGTAAGTGAACTCAAGTACTTGAGTCCCTGCCAACCATGTAGGAGACCTGGATGGAGTTCCAGGCCCCTGGCTTCAACCTTGCCCAGCTCCAGCTCTTGTGAGCATTTGGTGAGTGAACCAGTGCATGGAAGGTCTCTCTTCTGTCTCTCTGCCTCTTAAGTAAAATGAAAATAAATTTACTTTGTGTAAAACAAATTAGAAAGCCATTCATAGGTTCTTTTTTTTTTTTTTAGATTTATTTATTTATTTATTTAAAAGACAGTTAAAGAGAGAGGAGATAGATCTTCCATCCACTGGTTTACTCCCCAAATGGCTGCAATGATCGGGTCTGAGAAGCCAGGAGCCAGGAGCCTCCTCCAGGTCTCTCACATAAGCACAGGGGCCCAGGCACTTGGGCCATCCTCTGGTGCTTTCTCAGGCACATTAACAGGGAGCTGGAATACATGTGGAGCAACCAAGACATGAACCAGCATCGCAGGTGGCAGCTTTACCAGCTACACCACAACACTGGCCCCCATTCATAGTTTTTTTCCTAATACACACTTTCCATGGACTTTTAAAAAAATTTATTTTTATTTATTTGAGTTACAGAGAGTGGTAGAGACAGGTCTTTCAACCGCTGGTAAACTCCCCAGATGGCCGCCAACAGCCAGAGTTGTGTGGATCCAAAGCCAGGAGCCAGGAGCTTATTCCAGGTCTACTACGTGGGTGCAGGGGCCCAAGGACTTGGGCCATCCTCTACTACTTTCCCAGGCCATAGCAGAGAGCTGGATCGGAAGAGGAGCAGTCAGGACTAGAATCGGCGCCCATATGGAATGCCAGCACTTCAGGCCAGGGCTTTAACCCGCTGCACCACAGCAGTGACCCCTCCATGGACTTTTAAAAGATCTATCCTACGCACAGATATCCAAACTTTACTGCACCAAAATAAACTTATCTTCTAATTCCATTTTCTACAACTTTTTGAAGGATTCTCATATACAACAAGAAAATCTCTAAACCTGAAAATTAAACATCACAGTTCTAAATAATCTATGGGCCAAGGAGAAGTCTCAAAGGAATTAAATATTTGTAGAACAGGATTAAAATACAAAGCATCAGGGCTGGCACTTTGGTGTAGTGTGTTAAAGCCTACAGTGCCAGAATCCCATATGGGCGTCAGTTCGAGTCCCAGCTGATCCATTTCCAATCCAGCTCCCTGCTAATGCTCCTGGGAAAGTAGCAGAGGATAGTCCAAGTTCTTGGGCCCCTGAACCCATGTGGGAGAAAAGGAAGAAGCTCCTGACTCCAGCCTTCGGATTGGCTCAACAGATTCATATCGTGTGGCCATTTGGGGAGTGAACCAGTAGATGGAAGACCTTTCTCTCTGTCTCTCCTTCTCTGTGTAACTCTAGTTTTTCAAATAAATAAATCTTTTAAAAATAACATCAAAATATGGAGGAGGTAGGTAAAGAAGTATATTTGGGCCAGCGCCGTGGCTCACTAGGCTAATCCTCCGCCTTGCAGTGCCGGCACACCAGGTTCTGGTCCCGGTCGGGGCGCCAGATTCTGTCCCGGTTGCTCCTCTTCCAGGCCAGCTCTCTGCTGTGGCCAGGGAGTGCAGTGGAGGATGGCCCAAGTGCTTGGGCCCTGCACCCCATGGGAGACCAGGAGAAGTACCTGGCTCCTGCCATCGGATCAGCACGGTGTGCTGGCCGCAGTGCGCTAGCCACGTCGGCCATTGGAGGGTGAACCAACGGCAAAGGAAGACCTTTCTCTCTGTCTCTCTCTCTCACTGTCCACTCTGCCTGTCAAAAAATAAAAATAATAAAAAAAGAAGTATATTTGGGGGGCCGGCGCTGTGGTATAGTGGGCTAAGCCTCTACCTGTGGCACTAGAACCCTAAATGGGTGCCAGTTCAAGTCCTAGCTGCTCCTCTTCTGATACAGCGCTCTGTTAAGGCCTGGGAAGGCAGTAGAAGATGGCCCAAGTGCTTGGGCCCCTTGCACCCACATGGGAGACCCAGAAGAAGATCCTGGCTCCTGGCTTTGGACTAGCCCAGCTCCAGCCATTGCGGCCATCTTGGGAGTGAACCAGTAGATGGAAGACCTTTCTCTCAGTCTCTCCCTCTGTCACTCTGCCTCTCAAATAAATAAAATCTGTTTAAATATATATATATATATACACACACACACACATATATATATAGGGAAACGGTAAGAGCAAAAATCAACAAAATTGAAAACAGAAAAACAACAGAGAAGCAAAGAGCTGGTTCTTTGAAAAACTGACAAAACTTTAGCAAGATTGGCAAAGGAAAAAAGAAAGGCAAATTACGATACCAGGAATGAAATAGGATATAACAACAAACCTCAAAGGTCAAAAGATAATAAGGCAAGACTAAGAACAACTCTACACATAGAAAGTTGGCAACACAGACAAAACTGGTCTCTTCCTTGAAAAACAAACTGCCACAACTCACCCAATCTGAAATAATCTTCTGAATAGCTCTATGACCACTAAGGGAATCAAATTTGCAACTTAAACATTTCTAAAAACAAAATGCCAAGGCCAAGATAATTTCATTGGCAAATACTAACAAATGTTTAAAACAGAATTAACACCAATTCTATATGATTTCTTTTGGGGGAAAAAAAAAACACTTCTTGTTTCATTTTATGAACTTAATATTAACCTAGTACCAAATCCAGATAAAAACTAAACTAAAACTACCAACTAATATCCCTTATGAATACAGATACAAAACTCTTCAACAAAAATTAAGCAAACAAAATTTGGCAACTTAAAAAAGGAAACATATATCATGACCAAATGGAGTGTATTCTGGTAATGCAAGGTTAGTTCAATCTTGAAATATAAACCAATGTAATCGACTACATTAACAGCATAATGGAAAGAAAATTTACATAGCAATCAATGAAGAAAAAGCACTCGACAAAATTCAATACCCACTCATGAAAAGAAATATTCAGAGCAACAGGAAAGAGGCAAAGTTCATCTGCTGTGAAGTAAAGAGCATCTGTGGCAGCAAGCATTTAGTACAGTGGTTAAGACAACATTCAGGACAACTGCATTCCCTATCAGAGTGCCAGCTCCACTTCCAATTCCAGCTTCCTGTTAACAAACAGCCTGGAAGGTAGCAGATGATGACTCAAGTGGGTTCCCATCACTCATGCAGGAGACCCATACTGAGTTCTGGGCTCTTGGCTTCAGCTTAATCCAGCCCTGGATGTTGTGAGTATTTGAGGAATGGACCAGCAGATAGAAGATATATCTATTTCTATTTCCCACCCTTCCACTCTCCATCTTTCAAAAATAGTTAAATAAGTAAAAATTAGAAGTATTCAAAAAAAAGGGCATCTATCAAAAAACCTACAGCTAATATCATACTGATTTATGAATGCCTCACTGGTTTCACCCATAAAATCAGGAACAAGGTAAAGATGTCCATTCTCAATGATCTTATTCAACATAGAAAAATAAATAAATAAATAAATAAATGAAAAAAAGCATAGTATTGGGAGTTCTAAACAGTATAGTCATATATGTAAAAGAAAAACTGGAGGCAATAAATTAGAAGCAAATAAAATTATCTTTATTTTCACATGTCTCAGTCCATTTTGTGTTGCTGTAACAAAGTACTGGAGGCTGGGTACTCTATAAACAAGAGGTTTATGGAACTAACAGTTCTAGAAATAATAAGAGCAGGACTCTGGCATCTGCTAAGCTCTAGTGAGGGTCTTCTGGCTGCATGAGAACAGAGCAGCTGCCATCACTGTGGAAGGGTGTGCAAGATGGGGAGATCACATGAGGAAACAGGAACAAGAGAGATTCGGGCTCACTCTTTTTATAATCACTTATATATAATCACTATAAGCAAGGTTCAGTGAGAACTACATTAAAATCTTTTCAAGAGTAGTACCTTCACACTCCTGATCACCTTCCACTAAGTCCAACCTCTTAAAAGTTCTACACCATCTCAATGCCACCATACTAGGGACCGAGCTTCCAAGCACATGAAACTTTGGGGACATACACTCAAACCACATTTAAACTAAAACAGCAAATAACACAACTGTCTGCAAAGACAATCTCAAAGAATCTACCAAGTGCACCTAGAACTAATAAGTTCAGCAAAGTTACAGGATACAAAATAAATCACAAAAGCCAACTGCAATTCCTATAATACTAGCAATTAACACAAAGACACCCAGATTGAAAGCATAATACCATGTAAAATTGCTTTCCCAATTTTATGATTGCTTACAATTACTTACAATTTCATGATTGCTGCCATAGTCATATGCTCTGTAGCTTTCATAAATCAATTCACATTTTAACTTTAAATGTATTTTGAGAGAAAAATAATAAAAAAAAACACTTGCTTTATGAACTAATTCATTTTTCCTTAAAGTCATTAAAATATAGAACTAAAATATCCATCAACGTAGTGTCTACAAATTCTCCTGAAGACTAACTTGTGAATTAATATGTGCGCATTGGGGAACAATGAGCCTTCCCTGTGCTCTTCCAACCCAGACATTATCATCATTCCCTTCAGTAAGGCAGAGCCACATTTCACAGAGTTCCTTCCCCTGTAGAGTCACAATGTTTTGTAGTTTTTAGTGTACAGCTCCTGCACACCTTTTGTTAAATCTATCAAAACATCCATAGTTTTGATAGTTTGGTAAATTTTTTAAAATTTCATTTTATATACTGAAATACATATGTAATAAAATATATATTGCATATATACTTTATATATATATAAATATATGTATATATGTCACTGACCTACTTCAGTAACAAATAACATACCCACAATAAAAGACAGCCATAAGCATACAGGTCTGAACTTGCAGAAGGAGGTTTTCCCATTTTCAGTTCAGGTGACATCAAACTCAAGTCACCAACCATCATGTTCACTGAGGCACGCTGACTCTACAAAAACAAGATAGTTTAAATATTTTTACAGGCAACACAGTTGAGGTTGCTTTCCACGAAATATTCTGCAATTAACAGAAAAATTTTGAAATTCTTCATTTTCTTGTTCTCAAATATTATCTAACTTCTGCTATTATAAAATGCCCTTAAAAAATCACACTTAACAAAGCTAACAGTGAGACTTTTATTACATTCAGATTAGATTCAGATGATTCAAAACCAGTTACCATTGATTCTTGCATTAAACATTTAGTATTTTTTAATATTTTATCTATATATATGAGAGGTAGAGTTACAAACAGTAAGAGGGAGAGACAGAGAGAAAGGTCTTAAGTCCGTTGGTTCACTCCCCAGTTGGCCACAATGGCCGGAGCTGTGCTGATCTGAAGCCAGGTGCTTCTTTCCGGTCTCCCATTTGGGTGCAGGGGCCCAAGGATTTGGGCCATCTTCTACTGCTTTCCCAGACCTCAGCAGAGAGCTGGATTGGAAGATGAGCAGCTGGGACTAGGACCGGTGCCCATATGGGATGCCGGCACCACAGGCAGAAGATTAACCCACTGCGCCGGTGCTGGACCCAAACTTTTAGTATTTTTTAAAAGAAATTTTATAAGAACACTTATATTCTCTAATTCTGAATATTCTAAATAATGTTTTTTTTTAAAAACTAAAATTCCAAAAAGTATTTTCTTCCTTACTGGCCATTTTCTAAATTTTCCATTTCTAACATGTCACAGGATGACGAGGAACAAGAGCAGACAAACACTGATTGTACTTCCTACTCTCTCACTCACTTCTGTGTAAACTTGTGCTCAAACCTCTTTAGGTCTAAATTAGCTAATTTAGAAAATGGAAATAATATCTACCTTACAGAGCTACTATAAAGATAAAGGTACTGGGGCCAGCACGGTGGTGCAGTGGGTTAAGCCGCTGTCTGCAGTGCTTGCAGCCCATATGGGTGCCAGTTCAAGTCCTGGCTGTTCTACTTCTGATCCAGATGCCTACTAATGCTCGTTGGAAAGCAGCAGAGGATATGCTTGGGCCCCTACCACCCACGTGGGAGACCTGGAAGAAGTTCCTGGTGCCACCCATTGAGGCCATTTGGGGATTGAACCAGCAGATGGAAGATCTCTCTCCTCTCTGTAACTCTGCCTTTCAGGTAAAAGAAAAGAACAAAAAAGAAAGAGAGGGAAAGTAAGGGGAGGGAAGAAGGGAAGAAGGGAGGGAGGGAGGGAGGGAAGAAGGGAGGGAGGAAGGAAGGAGAGAGAGAGAGAAAGAGAAAGAGAGAGGGGGAAAGAAAAAGAAAGAGGAGGGAGAGGGAGGGAGGAAGGGAGGGAAGAAGAAACCCAGTGATCTAGGAGCTATGGGGTCTGGATAATGTTCTTTGGGGGGAAAAAAAAGATAAAGGCATCTAGCACAAAGCCCAGCACATAGCACTAAGTGCTGACTGGCTCTTCTCTACATACTGTCTTTATCTTTGCTTCTCAAAGTGTGGTCCCAAAGCCTGTAGCCACAGCATTAACTAGGAGCTTGTTAGAAATGCAGAATCTTTAGCCCAAAAATGTTGAATAATAATCTGCATTTAACAAGCTCCCCAGGCGATTCCTATGCACTCTAATACCCAAAAAGCAAGCATCTTGACTACAGACTACTTTTCAAATTTTTCTTCCTAATTAATACTTCAGGCCGAAAGTAGTATGAAAACTGTAGCAAAAACTAAGTTTAATCACTATTTCAAGGTAAATAATTTTAATTGAAGATTAAAACAATGTCTTGGGAAATAATAACAGTTTACAAATGAGTATAAAAGAGGAAGAGTAGGTGCTGGCGTAGCAGGAAAAGCTTCTGCCTGCAGTGCCGGCATCCCATATGGGTGCCGGTTCAAGTCCCAGCTGCTCCATTTCCAATCCAGCTCTATGCTATGGCCTGGGAAAGCAGAGGAAGATGATCCAAGTCCTTTGGGCCCCTGCACCCACGTGGGAGACCCGGAAGAAGCTCCTGGCTCCTGATTTCGGATCGGTGCAGCTCCAGCCCTTGTGGCCAATTAGGGAGTGAACCAGCAGATGGAAGACCGACCTCTCTCTCTCTCTCTCTCTCTCTCTCTCTCTCTGCCTCTCCTTCTCTGTGTAACCCTGACTTTCAAATAAATAAATAAATATTTTTTTAAAAAAAGAGGATGAGTAATTCCTGGAGTAGTCATATCTACAGTTGTGCAAATGGGATGCTCAACAGGAAAACTGAGAACCTTAGAAGTTGAGAACTTAAAATTCAATTTATTTTTCTTATGGTGTTATCTTAATTCTCAAGTGAACTAATGTGATAAAATAAATATTTCAGAAAGTCAGTCTATAATCCTGCACAATCCAGTTTTTTTCTCAATTGAATATTTTCACTTTCTTTTTTTGAGTTACCGTATGAAAATCATACAGACTACACATACAACAGTAGCATCACTCTAAGATTGCAGAAAGCATTGGCATACGAGCATACTAAGAACAGCTTAGATAACAAACACCAGCAAGGATGTAGAGAGACTGGAATCCTTATACATTGCTGGTGGAAATGTAATTCAGTGCAATTGGGGACAGGCATTTGGCACAGCAATTAAGACATCACCTGCACCCCAAGCTGGAGTGCCTGAGTTTGAATTCCAGCTCCACTCCTGATTCCAATTTACAACAAATGCACATTCTGGAAGGCAGCAAGTGATGGATGGCTCAAGTGTCTGGGTCCTTGCCACCCACATGGGAGACCTAGATTAAGTTCCCAGCTCCTAGCCCAGCCCAACCCCAGCTGTTACAGGCTTTTAGGGAGTGAACCAATGGATGGAACAGATCTCTCTCTCTTTCTCACTCTCTCTTCTTCCTCTTTTTTCTCTGTTCCTTTATTTTCAAATGAATAAGTAAAATATTTTTCTAGGGGTTGGTGCTGTTGTGTACCAGGCTGGACTGCTGCCTGCAGTGCCAGCATCCCATATGGGCGTCGGTTCGAGACCCAGCTGCTCCACTTCCAATCCAGCTCTCTGCTAAGGCCTGGGAAAGCAGTAGATGATGGCCAGAGTCCTTGGTCCTCAATACCCATGTAGGAGACCCAGAAGAATCTCCTGGATCCTGGCTTTGGATCAGCACAGCTCTGGCTGTTGCAGCCAACTGGAGAGTGAACCAGCAGATGGAAGACTTTCTCTCTCTCTCTACCTCTCCTTGTCTCTCTCTGTAACTCTGACTTTCAAATAAATTAATCTTTAAAAAACTATTTTTCTAAAAATGATATAACCACTTTTGAAAACATTTATTTTCCTCAAAAGTAAAATATAGTTACCACATGACCCAGTAATTTCACTTAAACAGCAATGAAAACTCTTCTGCAAAAAACTGTACACCAATGTTCATAGCAACAAAACTGATAATAACAAAAATGTAAACAACCCAAATATTCATCAACTGATGAATACATAAGCAAACTGTGGTACAGCCATACAATTAAATACAATTTAGCCATAAAAATAAATGGTGTTCTGATCCATGCTATAACATGGATAACTTCAAAAACACTATGCTAAGTAAAATGAGCCATTCATGAAAGGCTATATATTATATGATTCCATTTATATGGGATATCTAGAACATACAAGTTCATAGAAACAGAAAATGTATCAATGATTTCCAAGGCCTAGGGAGAGGGAGAATAGGGGAGTGGCTACTAATCATTATGGAGCTTCTTTTTGGGAATGATAAAGTTCTGGAACTAGACAGTGGTGACCAATGCAACACTTTATAAATATGCTACTGAGTTGTACACTTTATGTGAATTATATCTCAATGAAGTTGTTACTTTTAAAGGATTATCCATTCCATAATTATATATGTATCCCAAAACATATTATACACTATATATATATATATAAATTCCTATTTGTCAGATAAATAGGAAATTGCTCCATGTGATCATGTATGTTTTGAGGTTAACCATTTTACCAAAAAACAAAATTTGACAATATACTCTTTAATTGTCTGATTTTTGCTACCTCGGTAAATTTCCTATTTGGAGGTAATATGGCACCAAATAACAGTCATCGAAGTTCAGCCAAGACTTGAACTGAATGGAAAAATCTATAGTTCCCAGGTTTCTAAAAGTGTTTATTCTTGACCAAAAAACAGCAACTTATATTTAAGTTTAATCACTGAGAAAAAAGGATGACACCAGCAGGAGAAGGCAGGGAGAGGACCACCGAGTTTCTCTGAGTTATTTCGTACTGACGGAATGTTTCCTGATGAAGAAACAAGCAACAGTGAATGCTACCAATGCCAGTGAGTGTAACGGCAGGTGCTCCTAAGACTTGGGTCAGAATATAGAAGACTTAAACCTGGAAACTCTTGTTCCAGCACCTACCTGACAGCAGAAAGCTATTGACACTATAAGATACTCCTTAACTGAAGGCATCGATGCTATAAGAAATTATAATACACTACCATATTACATGTAAGCACTGAACTATTGCCTAGTAAAATTAAATGAAGTCTAAAACCTATTTGTAAAACCATGATATTATACCACAGATTTGGTGAAGTCAAAATCTCCAACAATTCCTTGCTCACGGTTTAGAGCAAACACGTTGTTCTGATGAAGGGATCCATGAATGATGTCAGCCTTGTGCAATGTGTGGAGGCCCTGGGCAACGCCCTTCATGACCTTTAATGCTTCCTGCAAAGACGTGCACACACAAGAAATCGGGAAATGGGTAAATCCTGTTAACACATGAACCTCTTTAACTTCAAAATGTTCCAGACTTGGAACAGCTATTCGGCAGATTGCTCCAAACAAACCTTTAGTAATAATACAGCATAGAGAGATAATTTAAGGCCAGGTGAAGCCTTGATTATACAACTGGTGATGTGTGTTTGTGCACATAATTCACACATGTACATATATGCATTCATTTGGATAAACATATATATATATATATATGTATATATATATTCTTCAATCTCTCAGGAGACAGATTATAAAAAACCATATGAAGCAGCCAGGAAAGAAGAGACTGAAATCATGTTACTAGGGAGGAAGAATCATTCTTCCTTTATTGTTATTAATTAATTCTAAATCTGCGGTGGTAAGAATTAAAACTGCCACTTAAGCACTTACAAAGAATACTTCAAAAAGTTAGTGGAAAAATCAAAATGAAAGATAATGCACGTATTCCATGAACCTTTTTGAAAAGCCCTCGTTTAATAGCTAGTGCTGTTTTAGACAATGTGCATATAGCACAGCTCAACTGCTGTGAGCTTGGGTTCTACAATCAGAAAGATCTAATTTCAAGTGCTTATTCTGCCTCTGGCCAAGGGACCCTCTGCAAGTCAATCCCTTTAAGCCTCATTTTTTCTCATTTGCATAACAGGATAACTCCTATCACAGGACTGATGTGACAAATAGAATAACACAAGTCAAACTGCTACAGTAGAGCATGCAGTGTGCATGAGGAGTTATTTCTCACTGACCACATGTGTTGAAAGAGTGTTTTACTTACATCTGAAGTTAAAGGCATGCTAGCCTGAACAGCACTCAGGTTTGCCCGAGGATAGTACGGAACCACCAGATACGCCATAGGATCTGACTAAGATGGAAACAGAGAATGTGACTCAAAGGCAAAGATTATTCAACACGTTTTTAGGATACATTGATTCCATATATAGTAGTTTTTGTTTATACAAAAAAGAATCAATCACTGCTCTAAAATTTGAAGTTAAAATTTATTTTTTTTAAAAATTTCCTTCAAGAGATGTAAAGAGATAAAGAGATAAGAACTTTACCTTACACAAGAACAAGAATTTCAGGGGCAGCAGCCCGGACTCCTCTTTAGCATCTCTCGAGGCTCTGTGGTAGGTGGCTGCTCTCCGAATCACCCTGGCTTCTGTGTCAACATCCACAGAATAGCCCTTTTACCAAAATAAGAAGTAATCGCAAAGTTAAAAATTCCTAATTATTCACCTTTTCAGGTTAAATGTAAGAAATGATTTTATGTAAGTTAAATTACATTTAATTTTATTTTTAAAAAGTTTATAAGTACTTTTTCTATTGGCTTTGAATGTTGTAACTTGAAAAGGAAAAATAAAATTTCTACGTGTAGCTTACAATATCTTCTAGAATGGGTAGTAACTAGGGCCAAAGTATTTATCCTACAATCAAGATTAACAGTTTCAGAACAATGACAAGGAGTAGTGTAAGTCTGTGTTGGCAACACAGCTGAAATTTCAAAGAGAAATCCAACAAAAGCAAGCATTTTTAAAGGCTACTGAATAGAATGCAGTAAGTCTGTCCAAAGGAAAGTGAGCATACCCCACTAAAGACAAACACCATCTAGTGAAATGAGGGAAACTTTAAAGTCAAAATTAGACCTGGCAAGCAGACTGGAAGCACGAGCACTACACCAGTCAACTCACATACTTCAGCAGACTACTGAGCTGTTATTCTTTCCTAAGAAGCCACACCCTAACTCCCACTGTACCTCTGTATCTCCCACCAATCAGAGGAACTCAGACTTACCTTTAAAAGAATTACCTGCCCATTAATCTCAGAGCACACCAAAGGACGCTTGCTGCTAAGTTCCTTCATTGGTTCAGCATCAAGAAGATCACGTTCCAAGCTCATAGTAAGAAGACCCCCAGAGTTCTAGGCACAAGTTTTTATTACACTTGAGTAATGCAAACCATCGTGGTACCTCTAAATTATCAGCACAGTGCATTACATGCTATCAGATGGACTAGCCGTCATCAACTTTCCTAAAGAAACCAGTAAATATTAAAATGTTTGACATTTTCTATTTTTTTTTCCAGTTCCTGGCTCTTGAACCCCTCCTGCTCAAAGTATAATCACCATACCTGTAATGGCAGCTACAGTTCTAGAACACACTCAAGAGATGACTGAGCATAACCAGATGTGCTTCCAAGCAACCCTAAAGTTTGAGAAAGCTCCCTTTGGTCATTATGTTAAGTAAAATAAGCCAGACACAGAAAGACAAATATTGTATGTTCTCCCTCATACATGGAAGATTAAAAAATTGTTGATCTGAACTTAGAGAATTACTATAGGCTGGGAAGGTTGGCAGCAGGGGCACAGAGGGAGGTCAGATAATAGGTACCAAAGTCAGACAGAACAAACAAGTTCTACCAGTTCCACAGCACAGTGGGGTGACTATAATTCACAATAATGCATTGTATTTTGTGTAAAGAACTGGAGAAGGGGCAGGCATGGTGCACCAGGTTAAGCCACCAACTGCTATGCCAGCATTCCATATCAGAATGCCAGTTTAAGTCCCAACTGTTGCGCTTCTGATCCAGCTTCTTGCTAATATGCCTGGAAAAGCAGCAGATGATGGTCCAAACACTTGGGTTCCTGCCATCCCATAGGAGGCCAGGATGAGTTCTGAGCCCCTGGCTTCAGCCCGGCCGAGCTGGCTGTTGTGGCCAGCAGACGATAGACTATCTCATCTCTCCTCCTCTCCTCTCCTCCCCTCCCCTCCCTTCCCCCTCTTCCCCATCACTCTGCCTTTCAAATAAATAAATAAATGAATAAATCTTTAAGAAAGAACAGTAACTGAAGGAGAGGAGCTGGTAGGTTCCAAAGCCAAGGAAAAGAAAAGAAAATGGAAAAACTGGTAGCCTAGTTTGAATGGTTCATGCTGTGTACATGTACTGAAATAGTGCACTGCACTCCATAAAAGTGTTCAAATATTACACAATAATCAAAGTTTTAAATAATTTTTAAAACTAAAAATACTTCATGTTTCCTAAATATAGTAAAATGATGACAAATAAAAAAGCAGTTGTAAAATGAGAATGAAAAATATAAAATTATTTTTACTATGAAGTCTTTTTTTTTTTTTTTTTTTTTTTTTTTTGGACAGGCAGAGTGGACAGTGAGAGACAGAGAGACAGAGAGAAAGGTCTTTCTTTTCTGTTGGTTCACCCCTCAATGGCTGCTGCAGCTGGCGCACCGTGCTGATCCAAAGCCAGGAACCAGGTGCTTCTCCTGGTCTCCCATGGGGTGCAGGGCCCAAGCACTTGGGCTATCCTCCACTGCTTTCCCGGGCCACAGCAGAGAGCTGGACAGGAAGAGGAGCAACCGGGACAGAATCCGGCATCCCGACTGGGACTAGAACCCTGTGTGCCAGTGCCACAGGCGGAAGATTAGCCTATAAAGCCGCAGTGCCAGCCTACTATGAAATAATTCTAACACCTCTGCCTCAGCTTGAAAATGTCTGCAGAGAGCCGGCGCCGTGGCGCAGTAGGTTGATCCTCCACCTGTGGTGCCGGCATCCCGTATGGGCACTGGTTCTGGTCCCAAATGCTGAATGCTCCTTTTCCAGTCCAGCTCTCTGCATGGGCTGGGAGAGCAGTGGAGGATGGCCCAAGTCCTTGGGCCCCTGTGCCGGTGTGGGAGACCGGAGTGGGGGGTGGGGGAGAGGCACCTGGCTCCTGGCTGCGGATCGGCGCACCTCAGGCCGTTGCGGCCATTTGGGGAGTGAACCAACGGACAGAAAATGTTTCTCTCTGTCTCTCCCTCTCACTGTCTGTGACTCTACCTCTCAAATAAAATAAAATCTTAAAAAAAAAAGAAAATGCTTGCAGTAGTGAAAATGGGCCATTAGATAATGTTTGCTCAACTCTCTAACGGGAAAGCAGCGAGCACAAAAGACTAAACTATATTTGCTACTTTTTCTAACACAATCACATTTAATTTTCAGAAACACACACACACACACAGAGGAATCTGAATGTCAGTAACAGAGCTGGAACAATCCACAGCAGTAGCAGGGGCAGTAGGAGAAGAGATTTAATTTAGTTGATTTACTGTGGTTGATAGGTTTTTGCGAGTCTCACAGTGATGGAAGCTGCACATTTCTTCTTCTTCTTTTTTTTTTAAAGATTTACTTATTTTACTTGAAAGTCACAGTTATACAGAGAGAGAGAAGGAGACGTGGGGGGGGGGGTCTTCCATCTGCTGGTTCACTCCCCAGATGGCCACAATGGCCGGAGCTGCGCCAATCTGAAGCCAGGAGCTTCTTCCAGGTCTCCTATGAGGGTGCAGGGGCCCAAGGCCTTGGGACATCTTCTACTGCTTACCCAGGCCATAGCAGAGATCTGGATCAGAAGGGGAATAGCCGAGTCTCGAACCGGCACCCATATAGGATGCCGGCACTGCAGGCAGCGGCTTTACCCCCTATGCCATAGCACCGACCCCAGCTGCACATTTTTTCAAAGGGACAGAGAAGCTGTTAGAAGTTTGATTTTCCTGGCTGCAACCAAGGATCTGGGGATCTTTGCACTACCCCAAGATCTGAGTGGGACAGAATTTTGAAGGACATGCAATGATTTATCCTCAGGATAACAAAAACTGACAAGCAGGAAGCTTACACACTCAGTCAAAGTAGCATGTCTGTCTCCAAGAATAGTTTCAGTTTGAAGACAAGTGCCACCTCTTGCTGAAAGCACCGGTTCCCTTACTGAAGCTTGCTAGGGATGACAGAGGGTTTGACTCAGTTCAAAGCTTCCTTTAGTCTTTTAAGAATTTCATGAGGCCTCTCACCAATGACACCCACATCGGAATTTCCAGGAAGAAACAGAGTTGTTTCATGCAATATTCCCAAATGGAGCTGTATACTGTATGAAACATAAGAACTCTGACTGTTGGCAATTATATCTTCTAGATTTCCCAGAGAGTCTAGTAATCAGCCAGCAGGATCAAACCCTGGTGACTCTGATGAGTGAGCCTGACCCAGCAGTCACGGACCGTGAAAGACGGTGTTACTCCCAGAGGACATCACTAGTGAGAGTGGAATTCATGATGGATACCTGTTCTGTCATTGATGCCACACTGCTCAATCCTTGTCAGTATTCGATGAATGGAATGAAATCAGGTGGAACTTACTAGACAATTCACAACTCTCCAGAACCAGAATGCTCTTATGTTAGCACCTGCTATGATGACCTGATCGGGAGAGCTGTGAAAGTCATCAAGCCAGGGAAGTGTGTGACTGCCCTGTTTGTTAACCAGAGTTCTAAATGTCACACAGTGCTTTCCTCACCCAAGAAGAATGACAGTTTTAAACATCTTTATTGCCAGAGTGCTAAATTCAATGATCACAATTTTGTTTTTACTAGTTTCACTAAGCAGCTCCAACAGCAGAGTGACCAGAAATGAGGAAACAATGCAAAAAGAGAACACACAGAGAAGGAGGTGGCTACTTTTTAGATGCTGAAATAGGAGCCTTGCTTTCCATAACCACCAGCTTGTGGTTGCACAAAGCTCAAGGTGTAATGACAGTGGAATCATTTTGAGTTGTATGATTACTGTATTAAGGAGTTAGATATCTTGCATGAGCATTCTCTTCTATGTTTAGATATTCTATGCCACTCCTGCTATGAAACTTAAGTGCATGCAGAAAAAAATCTTACTACACGAAATTTTACAATACTTGTGAAAACAACTTGATTTATGTATCTTATGTATTTTCTGCAAATACCGTCCAAAATTCCCCCTCAAACAAAGCTTCCCTCATTAGGTGTTGGCCTGGCCTTTACCATCTGAACTATCCCATTACCTGGCTACAGGATCTTACAACCAGTTACCTCCACTTTCCAGAGTATATTCTCTACTGATGCTATTGCAACCAACTTCTACTTCAAAGAGTTTTGCAGCAGCAATTAAAGTTTTTCTTCATGAGTTGAAAAAAAAGTGAAATGGTTTTCAAATATTCTAATTCTACTAGATACTTCTGTCATTCTTAAAACGAGTAATTTCACACACTAATAATATCTGATAGTCAACTTTTTTTTACATTTTAAATCAAGGTAAGTTTTACTGCAGAGTAGTTTTATTAAGAAAGGTTGTAGGATGTCTTCCAGTTCTTTAAAGTGTTAGTATATTTAAGTAATACACAATATATAATCAACCTACAAAGGATTCTTAAGCCTACATCACAGTTAAATATCTTAAAACCGTTAAAGGCTTCCATAAGCCATGACTCAAATCTTTTATAATCTTCTATAATAAAAGCCATTAGCATATTTATAAAATTTAATTTTCAAGTCCTATATGGCTGTACATATTCACTTACCCATATGACATGAGTCTTTAAGCTACAGTTAAATAATTGCAAGGAAAAACTCACATCATCTTAAAGACAAGTCTAGAAAGACTTTACAGTCATTATTTAACTGTAGGAACCTTAGTGCTACATATTTATGAGGATAAGCCCATATGTTTACATGAACACTCCTTTCTGTAAGCTATTCTCATGGGCTTAGTGACAATCTTAGTGAGGAAATTCAGTCTTTATCTGTGGGTTCTGCAACTGTAGTTTCAACAAACTGCAAATCAAAAATATTTTTATTCTATCTTACTGAACAAGCATAAACTTTTTTCCTTGTTATCATTCCCTAAACAATACTGAATAACAATTACTTACATTGTAACAAGCATTTACATCGTAGGGAGTAATTTAAGTAATCTAGAGATGATTTAAAGAAAATGGAGGGGCCATCATTGTGGCATGGCAGGTAAAGCCATCGCCTGCAGTGCCAGCATCCCATGTGGGTGCCAGTTGGGGTCCTGGCCCCTCTACTTCTGATCCAGCTCTCTGCTGCGGCCTGAGAAAGTCGTGGAAGATGGCCTAAATGCTTGGGCCCCTGCACCCACATGGGAGACCCAGAAGAAGCTCTTAGCTCCTGGCTTTGGATTAGCGCAGTTCCAGCTGTTGCAGCCATTTGGGGAGTGAACGACTAGACGGAAGACCTCTCGCTCTCTGGCTCTGCCTCTACCTCTCTGTAACTCTGTCTTTAAAATAAATAAATAAATATTTTTTTTTTTAAAAAAAGGAAGGATATGAGTAGACTATATGCATTCATGCATTTTATGTAAGGGCTTGAGCATGGCAGGTGCTGGTATTTCCAGGGGATCCTGGAACCAGTCCTCCCCTAGATAACTACTGAGGGACAACTGCACCTCATCAAGTTGCTCATCTGCAGCAAGCAACACAAACCCAGGGCTAACAGATTCTCCTCCAGAGCCAATTTGCCTTTGCAGCTCAACCCTGCCTAGCATGCTGATCTCCCAGCCTTTAAACGCCATCTGCCTGGAACAGCATCTCCACCTCAACTTTTCCACTTTAACCAATTGTTCCAGAGTGATTACAGAGCCAGCTTTAACTTAGAAGACACCTTGCACTTAAATTCTTCATGGCCAGTCGTATCCTGCTTTTATCCTAATAAACAGCAGTTGAAACTTTGTATTACAGCCATTCAAATAATACCTATAATTCAAGTACGTGTCATGCAGTGTATTAAATGATGTGGAAAAAGAGAAAAATACCAAAATAATTGCTGATTAACATAAAAATTTCAAAAACAGATATACTATGCAACTTGTAAAGATAGTCTTGAGAAATGTCCTCATAATACTCAAAAACATTCTTTGAGAATAATTTTATAGAAAGGATACTGTAAAATTAACATAATTAACATCATCACTTCTCAATACTCTCCACAGAGTAGTAATTATCAAAGGAAACAAAGCTTACCATGTACTTAAGTAATCCTATTTCAGGATGAAGCAGAGGCAGTTCAGGAAACCATTTTTGTGCCAAGCTATTCAGTTTCTCCTAAAGTTAAGAAACACATTCAATATATATTCAACTGTTACATGTTGCCCTGCAGGAAAACCTAACAGCATCCTCCTTACTACATATCTAACAAAATACAAGGAATCTTCAAAAACTTCAAGGAAAGGGCCAGGCAATAAGCCTAATTGTTAAGATGGCCGTGTCCCACAGTGAAGTAGCACTGGCTGCTAATCTTCCTGTCAATGAAGGCCCTGGGAGGCAGCAGTGAGGGCGTATTTGATAGAGTTCTGCCACCCACATGACAGGCATGGATTGGGTTGGATCCTGACTTCAGCTCTGGACAAACCCTGATTATTTTGGGCATTTGGGGTATGAACCAATAATGGGAGATCTCTCTGTCTCCCTCTCCCCTACCCTTTTTCTCTGTCTCCCTCCTCTCTCTCTGCTTCCCAAATAACTACTTTTAAGTTGATGGAAAATGAACA
Organism: Oryctolagus cuniculus; assembly: GCF_051225735.1. Taxonomy (NCBI): domain Eukaryota; kingdom Metazoa; phylum Chordata; class Mammalia; order Lagomorpha; family Leporidae; genus Oryctolagus; species Oryctolagus cuniculus. The sequence continues at coordinate 52,187,825 of NC_142882.1, read as the reverse complement.
CTATGAAAAAACTATGCATATATATATATATATATATACACACATATTTCAAAATATTTTGCACCAAAATAAATTTATCTTTTAATTCCACTTTTCACTAATTTATTTATTCAAAAGGCAAAGTGACAGAGAGAAAAAAGGAGACAGAGTGGTAGACACTTCACTTCCATTGGTTCACCCTGAAAATAGTCTCAATAGCCACCTCCAGACCAGGCTGAAGCCAGAAGTCAGGAACTATGAGTCTCCTATGTGGGCAGTAGGGACACAAGTACTTGGGCCATCATCCACTGTTTTCCCAGGTACATTAGGAGGCAGCTGGATCAGAGGCAGAGCAGCGGGGACTCCTGGCACTCCAACACAGATTCCAGTGTCACAGAGGGCTGCTTAATCTGCAGTACCACAACATCAGCCACTTCCATGAATTTTTTTAAGTACTCTCAAACATTTTGGCTTTTAATTCCAGAAATACCAGTGAAACACAAGAGTAACCTTAGATCTAAATTACCATCATACAAACTGAAGAACAACTTTACACAAATAAAGACAAATCCTGCTAAGGTCAAAGCCCATACTCACTTCCAAACTGAAGTGAAAAATTGTGGTAATACATCAATTTTGATCACAACATTGTCATCATTATTAAAATTAAGACTGCAAAACCACTTCTAAATAATGGCTGCTTAATTTTAGAAACAAAAACAGAACAAAAACTTTGAGATAAAAAAATAATATATACCTCCACATAAGTCACTTTAAAGCAAATGTGAAAACTGAGAAGACTTACAAAAGAGAAATAATCTATCACATTTATTAAGGAAACTTCTAGATACCTGTCAAATTTTATCCAAAGGTTCATAAGGTATTATACTCAGATGAGTTTGCTAGACAATCTATAACACTTAAAATGCCTATTATTTTCATAATATTTTTTCAATTTCAAAGCCCTGTTTCTTAGCTAACTACTTCCCCATTACATCCTTTGGACATAAAATATAATTTTCTTTCCAATTAAAGAGATGACACATGACACCTGATTCAGGGTCACAAAAATCAGCAATAGAATGGAAACTTAAAGATGTAACTGATCCCTCAAAAGCCACATATTTTTATTTTGTTACAGTCTTCAACTGAACTATTCTATTCCATTAATGTTTTCACGGCAACATTATACAAAGTATTGTGTTCTATTAGGGTAACATTTCAGCCTTTATATTAAATGGAAAGAGCAGTATAGCAAAGAGTGCTCTAATGTCAATTCTAAAAACAAGCAGAACAAAAGGTTATAAAAATCAAGAGTTAACAGTGATTACCACTGTTACCACCTCATGGGAAAGCTACACAATGTTTTTGAAGTGTGTTTTTCTTCTTTTTAACTTTCTGTAATTTCCACATTGGTACAATGGTCATGAATTATTTTCTTATCAGAAATTTTTAATTTTAAACAAACATTAGCCAACATAACACCTCTAGCCTTGCAAATATAGTCAAAAAATTTCATAAAATGGATCTTCAATTTCTATGGTAAAACCCAATTTAAAACTTCAAAAAATCAAATACTTACATACTCTTCCCTCTCATGATAAATTTCCTGAAAAACACTGTTGCGCAACTGAATTACTTCTCGTTTTATTTTCTCAATTTCGGATCCATCATGGTCATCAGACTTTAATCAGGAGGAAAAAGTGGTTTGACAGGTTTATTAAAATAGAATAAAAACAAGTTTTCTTACAAGCAGCAGTGCAACACCTTTAATACATCACTGTGTGAGCTCTACACTTCCTTCAATACCAGCACACAACAGACCCACGGAACTCTGCTGAATTAATGTAAAACAATGCTAACACTGGCTTTTCCAAACCTACAAAAAGAAATTATGGAAAATAAAGACCTAAAATCAACTACATAGATTTTTATTGTCCCTTAATTTGCTATAGATTTTCTTTAAGATAGAAATGGTTAACTGCAAACACTGAGTAAAATGCTAAGAAAAATAACCAGAATACAACTAAATTCTCTAGAATTTTTATATAATATTTGGTGAAAAAACAAAAGAAACAAACAGGATGAGTCCAATGTGTAAAATAACCTTTCCTGCACCCCATGGGAGACCAGGAAAAGCACCTGGCTCCTGGCTCCTGCCAGGATCAGCGCGGTGCGCCGGCTGCAGCGGCGGCCATTGGAGGGTGAACCAACGGCAAAGGAAGACCTTTCTCTCTGTCTCTCTCTCTCACTGTCCACTCTGCCTGTCAAAAAAAAAAAAAAAAAAAAAAAAAAAAAAATAACCTTCCAGATTATGTATATTCACAAATTCGATGAAACTCCAATAGCATTTTAATAAAGAACCCCCTTAAAAGGTATGTATGCTTTAAAAGTTGAATGTAGGCTGGCGCCGCGGCTCACTAGGCTAATCCTCCGCCTTGCAGCGCCAGCATACTGGGTTCTAGTCCCGGTCAGGGCACCGGATTCTGTCCCTGTTGCCCCTCTTCCAGGCCAACTCTCTGCTGTGGCCCGGGAGTGCAGTGGAGGATGGCCCAAGTACTTGGGCCCTGCACCCACATGAGAGACCAGGAGAAGCACCTGGCTCCTGGCTTTGGTGCGCCAGCCACAGCGGCCATTGGAGGGTAAACCAACGGAAAAGGAAGACCTTTCTCTCTGTCTCTCTCTCTCACTAACTCTGCCTGTCCAAAAAAAAAAAAAAGTTGAATGTATATTCCTCAAGATTTGAAAAATTACACTAAAGAATAGGAGGGACCAGCACTATGGTATAGCAGGTAAAGCCACTGCCTGTACTGCTGGCATCCCATATAGGTACCGGTTAGAGTCCTAGCTGCTCCACTTCTGATCCAGCTCCCTGCTAAAGCACCCGGGAAAGTAGTGGAAGATGGCCCAAGTCCTTGGGCCCCTAAAATATGTTGGAGACTTGGATGAAACTCCTGGCTTCTAGCTTCAGCCTGGTCTACTCTTGACCGTTGCAGCCATTTGGGGAGAAAACCAGCAGATGACAATGAAGATCTCTCAATCTTTCTCTCTCTCTTTCTCTGCTTCTCCTTCTCTGTTACTCTTTCAAAAAAATAAATATTTTTTTAAAGACAGGATAAACTAGAAACCTCTTGAGTATGATACTTGTTCTAAGATAATCACAACTCCACTCCTAATGAAGTACTCAGAAGAAGAGAGATCAATGTGGGTTAAGACATAATATAGATTACTTCTTCCCATAAATCAAATCTACAAACGAACCCCACAGATTCCCAGTAGATACACAAAATTCCACGCTTAAGGAAGGAAGTTAGCCCAGATTAGAGCACCCTATCCCCTCCAGCTCTATTATCATACGAAAAAATTTTTTAAATACTTGAAAGAAATACATTCAGCCATCAAAAGAGATTTAACAAAATATACCAGCATCTTTTTTTTTTTTTTTTTTGACAGGCAGAGTTAGTGAGAGAGAGACAGAGAGAAAGGTCTTCCTTTGTCGTTGGTTCACCTTCCAATGGCCGCCGCGGCCAGCGTCCCAGGCCACAGCAGAGAGTTGGCCTGGAAGAGGGGCAACCAGGACAGAATCCGGCGCCCCGACCGGGACTAGAACCTGGTGTGCCGGTGCCACAGGCAGAGGATTAGCCTATTGAGCTGTGGCGCCAGCCAATATACCAGCATCTTAAAAATACTTTAACAAACCCTACCTCTGGAGAATGTAGTAGTTTTATATCTTCAAAGACATTAAAATGCCCAAACCAGAAGAGTCTTTAAAATTATTCTAAAATATTTATGTTTCCAAATATCAAAATAGTTGGTGCCGGCACTGTGTCATAGAGAGTAAAACCATGCCAGCATCATATGGGCACCAGTTCGAGTTGCAGCTGCTCCACTTCCAATTCAGCTCCATGCTAATGTGCCTAGGAAAGCAGCAGAAGATGGCCCAAGTCCATGGGCCCCTGTACCCATGTGACAGACCCGGAAGAAACTCCTGGCTCCTGACTGAATCAGCTCCAGCCATTGCAGCTGTTTGGGGAGTGAACCAGCAGATAGAAGACCCCCCTCACCTCCCTCTCTCTCTTTCTCTGCCTCTGTCTCTCTGTAATGCTGCCTTCCAAATAAATAAATAAATAAATAAATCTTTAAAACAAAAAAGTAGCCAGGTAAAATGCTTTCAAAGAACATTTAATGAAGTGGAAAAATGTTTATCTTATTAATATAATCTCAATTTTATTCACATATGAAGACAAAAATGTATATAAAGCAAAATATGACTGCAATGGTTCTCTTACCTTAAAGAGTACATTTAAACACTACTTTCTCAAAACAGAGCCCAAATAATGTAAGTTTCATGCAGAATTCAGTAAGAAACAACTGTTTCCTTACCTCTTCCAAATTACTCTTTTCAACCAATTTCCATCTCAGTCGAGCTTTCAGGCCTTTCAATGTCTTCTTAATGGACAACAAGTGATCCACACTGGGACTCTTATTTAGACATTCAATAATCTGCTTTTTAAACTAAGTGAGAGAGAGAATTACCATCTTTTCAAACACAATACACAATATGTACTGGTCACTTACTGACTGCTTAATTTTTGTCTATAAACATTAAACTAGTATTCTAAATTCAGATTGAAACACTAAGAAATTTTGTGATTTTCAACAAAACAATTCTACCAATTTCCTAATTATTCACTCTTTTATTTAGAAAATATCAGTTCCAGGACTCAAAGTAGCAAAGGCAAAAGTAATATTTCAAGCTGAGAAACATACTGTCAATATCAAAGCTAACAAGAATCCTTAATGAGGATATAAACTGAAATCTTCTTTCCCAAAAGAGGTTTGACAATATGTTCCTTTTAAGTCCATAATTACAATTTTAGGAATCTTTGCAAAAATTATGTATACAGATGATGTACAATGCTATTTATGGTAAGAAAAAATTGGAATTAAAGTTAATGTCCAACACAGATGAAAGGTTGGATAATTCTGTTGTATATCTAGGCAGGGATGATGATTCAGTCGCTCGAAATTACCATATAGAATCATTAATCATGAGGAAATGTTCATAATACACCATTAAATGAAGAAAATATTTTCAGATTACTCAAAATGGCAGTTTAAAGAGGGAGCTTGCTGCTCTAGTCTTGGAAAAGATAGGGTTGTTTTTGTTTTTGTTTTTGTTTTTTAACTTTTATTTAATATAAATCTCCAAAGTACAACTTTTGGATTATAGCGGCGTTTTTCCCCCCATAACCTCCCTCCCACCCACAACCATCTCATCTCCCACTCCCTTTCCCATCCCATTCTTCATCAAGATTCATTTTCAATTATCTTTAGAAGATAGTTTTTAAAAAGTGGAAAGCGCAGATTCAGGGAAGAGTTACAGAGAAAAGAGCAGAGGAAACCACACAAATTGGAGGGACACAGTGGACCTACGAGGAGTGCAAGTACACACACAACTCAGGACCCAGCACCCGAGAGCTTCCGCACCAGCATTGGAGAATCAGGTGAGACCAGACTGCAGCAGCCCAAGAACACTGGCAAAAAAGCTGCAGGAAGAACCTAGAGGGAATCCAGCTTGGAGCCCTGTGGGGGACAGTGTACCTGCCAAACTAGATGAGGAAAAACAAAGAGGGGGGGGCTGGGGGGCAGCAGTTCTCTCTCTCCCCTATCACCCTGCAACAGCGTCCTGTAACAAGTTGATAGAGAGGCAGGTGCTATTTTGGGCATGACCAGCTCATGTCTGCACCCAGCTGCCAGCCAGAGACTCCTGAGTCTGGTAGGGAGAAGAGATGGGCTGGGTGCTGGTGACTGTGGGAGGCTTGTGTGCCAGGACTGTGAAAAAACTGAGGCTGCACGGGAGGATTCAGGGTGTGGCTGGGATTTTGGGCAGTCACTGTGGGAGACTCCACATGATCAGGGCTTCCCAGTTACCTGGCAAGGGACATTGCTGGGGAATCTGAACTTACACTAAGGACTGCATAGATCCTTTGCATGGTCCTTGAGGCAGAGCAGATGAATAATATACCCACTGGGGCTAGCGCCCAGGCACTCGTCTCATTTGAGGAGAGGAGCTCAGCTGAGTCTACACCAACAGACAAGAACAAACCTCCCTCTGATTTAAAAAAAAAAAAGAGAGAGAGAGAGAGAGAGAGAGATTTACCACAGCAAACTTGGGTGTATAACCACAGACACACCCTTCACCCTGGAAACACTGAACAGAGCTCCTTGGCCATACCTACCACACGCCTCTAGGTATTCCCTGAAAGCAGACACTTCACTAATCCACTCAGACATAATCCAAAGATAAAAGCTACCACAGCAAAAAAGCAAAGAAGAAACCAAGGAGTATCTCCACAAATGCCAAAAAGCAAACATAACCATTCAAGAAGTAAGATTAAGAAAGACAACATGATGCCCCAAAAGAACACAACACTTCAATACTAGATTGTGAAGATGATGAGACTGAAGAAATGACAGAAATGGAATTCAAAAAATTGATCATAGAATTACTTAGAAGTAATCAGAAGCAAATCCACAAACTAACAAAATCCATATATAACATGAAAGAAAATTTCTCCCATGAAATTGAGATCTTAAAGAGATATCAAAATGGAATCTTGGAAATGAAGAATTTAATAGAACAAATAAAAAATGCAGCAGAAAGCCTTAACAACAGAATTGGTGAAGCAAAAGAAAGAATATCCAACTTAGAAAATAAAGCTCAGGAAATTATATAGTCAGCTGAAATACAAGAAGAAAAAATAAGAAAACTACAAAACACTGTCGGTAACCTACAGGATACTATCAAATGACCCAACACATGGGCTCTAGGAGTTCCTGAAGACGTGGGAAGAGAGAAAGGATTAGGAGGCCTTTTAGGTGAAATAATAACAGAAAAATCCCTAATTTGGAGAAAGAAAGATATCCAACTACAGGAAGCACATAGAACTCCTAATAGACATGATCAGAAAAGATATTTGCCATAACACATTGTAATCAAACTCTTCATGGTAAAATATAAAGAAAAGATTCTAAAATGTCCACAAGAGAAATGCCAGATTACTTCAGAGGATCTCCAATTAGACTCACAGAAGACTTCTCATCAGAATCCCTAAAGGCTAGGAGAGAATGGCAAGATATATTCCAAGTCTTAAGAGAAAAGAACCGTTAATCCAGAATACTATAGCCTGCAAAGCTCTTGCTTGTGAATGAAGGTGAAATAAAGACCTTCCATGACAAACAGAAATTGAAAGAATTTGTCACCATCCATCAGCCCTGCAGAAGATGCTTAAGGATGTGCTGCACACAGAAACACAGGAACATGGTTATCACTATGAAAGAAGGTAAAGGAAAGAAATCGCCCAGTAAAAGTACAAAGGAAGGGGCCAGGTTAAAGCCCCAGCCTGCAGCACTGGCATCCCATATGGGCGCCGGTTTGAGGCCTGGATGCTCCACTTCCTATGTAGTTCTCTGCTATGGCCTAGGAAAGTGGTGGAAGACGGCCCAAGTTCTTGGGCCCTTGCACCCACGTGGAAGACCCGGAAGAGGCTCCTGGCTCCTGGCTCTGGATAGGCTCAGCTCTGGCCATTGCAGTCATTTGGGGAGTGAACCAGCAGATGGAAGACTTTCTTTCTTTCTCTCTCTCTTTCTCTCTCCCTCTCTTCCTCCCTCCCTCCCTCCCTCCCTCTCTGCCTCCCTCTCTGCCTCCCTCTCTTCCTCTCTGCCTCCCTCTCTTCCTCCCTCCCTCCCTCTCTGCCTCCCTCCCTCCCTTCCTCTCTCCCTTCCTCCCTGGAAGTTTTAGCCACAGCCATTAGGGAAGAAAAAGAAATCAAAGGGATACAAACTGGTAAAGAGGAAGTCAAACTATCCCTATTTGCAGATGACATGATTCTATATATAGGGGATCCGAAAGACTCCACCAAGACATTATTGAAACTCATAGAAGAGTGTGGTAAAGTAACAGGATATAAGATCAATTCACAAAAATCAACAGCCTTTGTATACAAAGACAATGAATGACATGGCTGAGAAATAACTTCTAATGTCAATCACATTCACAAGAGCTACAAAAAAAAAAATCAAATACCTTGGAATAAATTTAACCAAGGATGTCAAAGATCTCTATGATGAGAATTACAAAACATTAAAGAAACAGAAGAAGACACAAAAAAATAGAAAAATCTTCCATGTTCATGGATTGGAAGAATCAGTGTCATCAAATGTCCATTCTTCCAAAAGCAATTTTCAGATTCAGTGTGATACCAATCAAAATATCAAAGACATTCTTCTCAGATCTAAAAATAATGATGCTGAAATTCATATGGAAACACAGAAGACCTCGAATAGCTAAAGCAATCTTATACAACAAAAAACAAAGCTGGAGGTATCACAATACTAGATTTCAAGACATATTACAGGGCAGTTATAATCAAAACAGCCTGGTACTGGTACAAAAACAGATGGATAGGCCAATGGAACAGAACAGAAATGCCAGAAATCAATCCAAGCATCTACAACCAACTTATATTTGCCAAAGGAGCTAAAATCAATCCCTGGAGCAAGGACAGTCAGCCTCTTCCACATGCAGAAATATGAAGTAGGACTCCTTACCTTACACCTTACACAAAAATCCATTCAAAATATATTAAAGACATAAATCTATGACCTGATACCATCAAATTATTAGAGAACATTGAGGAAACCCTGCAAGATATTAGCATAGGCAAAGAGTTCTTGGAAAAGACCCCAGAGGCACAGGCAATCAAACCTAAAATTAACAAATGAGATTACATCAATTTGAGACACTTCTGTACTGCTAAAGAAACACTCAGGAAAGTGAAGAGGCAACTAATAGAATGGGAGAAATTATTTGCAAACTATGCAATTGATAATGGATTAATAACCAGAATATACAAAGAGATCAAGAAACTCTACAACAACAAACCAAACAACTCAGTGAAGTGATGAAATGGGCAAAGGACTTAAACAGACATTTTTCAAAAAAGGAAATCCAAATGGCCAAAAGACACATGAAAAATTTTTCAAGTTCACTAGCCATCAGGGACATGCAAATCAAAGCCACAATGAGGTTTCACCTCACCCCAGTTAGAATAGCTTTCATACAGAAATCAACAACCAACAATGCTGGCAAGGATGTAGGGGGAAAGGTACCTGAATCCACTGTTGATGGGAATGCAAACTGGTAAAGCCACTAGGAAGACAGTTTGGAGATACTTCAGAAAACTGAATATAGACCTTGCATAGAACCCAGCCATCCTACTCCTGGGAATTAACCCAAGGGAAATGAACTCAGCAAATAAGAGTCATCTACATCCCCATGTTTACTGTGCATCAATTCACAATAGCTAAGACATGCAATCAACCTAAATTTTCATCAACTGAAGACTGGATAAAGAAATTATGGGATATGTACTCTATGGAATACTACACATCAGTTAAAAAAACAAAATCCGGCCATTTGCAACAAAATAGATGAATCTGGAAAACATCATACTTAGTGAAATAAGCCAGTCCCAAAGGGACAAATATCTTATGTTCTCCCCAATCTGTGATAACTAATAGAGCACCTAAAAGGAGATCTGTAGAAGTCAAATTGACACTTCGAGAAACAGTAACTTAAATAGCCATTGTCTTGACTGTCGGGGAACAGGTTTTTGGTTTTGTTTTGTTTTTCATTTTTTTCTCTTCTTTATAATATTTGCTGACCTCTTTACTTAACATAACATTAATCCTATGTGTATAAAGTCCATTGAGGATGGATCTCATTAAAAAAATAAGAGTGGGAGCCAGGTGCTTATACTGGTTTCCTGCAGTCATTGGAAGGTGAACCAATGGCAAAAGGAAGACCTTTCTCTCTGTCTCTCTCTCTCTCTCTCACTGTCCACTCTGCCTGTCAAAAAAAAAAAAAAAATAAGAGTGGGAATAAGAGAGTGAGGAGGAAGCTTGTAACCATAAAGCAGTATAGTTCTCATACATTCCTATGGACTTACTTCTAAGGGGATACAGTTTAAAAACTTGTCATGGGACTCCAAATCTCATTAGGCTGGGTGTAAAAATGCCATCTTAAGTGTTAAAGTGACCACATTAAGTGTTAAAGTAATCATAAAGATAGGATTAAGTGTTAAAGGGATCAAATAATTAAGGCCAAGTGTCTGGTAATAATAATAGGTAGAATCAAAAAGAAGAGAATGGGGGCCAGTGCCATGGCGCAGGTTAATCCTCCACCTGCGGCACCAGCATCTATATGGGCACTGGTTCTAGTTCTGGCTGTTCTTCTTCCAATTCAGCTCTTTGCTATGGCCTGGGAAAGCAGTAGAAGATGGCCCAAGTCTTTGGGCCCCTGCACCCATGTGGGAGACCTGGAAGAAGCTCCTGGCTCCTAGCTTCAGATCAGCACAGCTCCAGCCATTTGGGGAGTGAATCAACAGAAGGATGGCCTTTCTCTCTGTCTCTTCCTCTCACTGTCTGTAACTCTACCTCTCAAATAAATAAATAAAATATTAAAAAGAAGAAGAAGAGAATGTTCCAATAGGGAAGCAGTCCACACAGCAGAACTCATAGAATGACAATGGCTTTAAATAGCACTCTGACTTCAGAATCATCCTGTAAGGCATTCTGGTCTGGCTGAAAAGCCCATGAGAACATTTCAGTCATGGAAAGCCAAGACACTGTGGCAAAAAAAAAAAAAATGTTCTATATGAAGGATCTCTGTGAGAGAGACCCCAGTGGAAAGACGTGGCCATCAAAGAAGAATGTATTTTTCTCTGAGGAAGAAGAGAACTTCCACTTTGCTTATGGCCTTGTCTAAATACTGATGGAGACTGTGGATTTAAAAGGCTTCCATAGCCTTGGCAGCTCATGTCAAAAGCCTTGAGTGATCGCTGATGTCATACGTAAGAGTGTTAACTGTTACATTATCAACAGAAGTCACTGTACACTTACTTCCCATGCAGGACTTCTATCCTCAGTGAGTTGTATTATGAGAATTAACTGTAAAACTTGTTCTCAAACAGGTTTGTGGGGGGGTTCAAATTGTTGAAATCTTTACTTAGTATAGCGTTGGTCTTCTGTGTATAAAGTTAATTAAAAATGAATCTGGCCAGCGTCGCGGCTCACTAGGCTAATCCTCCGCCTTGCGGCGCCAGCACACCAGGTTCTAGTCCCGGTCAGGGCACCGGATTCTGTCCTGGTTGCCCCTCTTCCAGGCCAGCTCTCTGCTGTGGCCCGGGAGTGCAGTGGAGGATGGCCCAAGTACTTGGGCCCTGCACCCCATGGGAGACCAGGATAAGTACCTGGCTCCTGCCATCGGATCAGCGCGGTGCGCCGGCCGCAGCGCACCGGCCACAGTGGCCATTGGAGGGTGAACCAACGGCAAAGGAAGACCTTTCTCTCTGTCTCTCTCTCTCACTGTCCACTCTGCCTGTGAAAAAAAAAAATTAAAAATGAATCTTAATGGAGAATGGGACTGGGAAGGGAGAGAGAGGAGGAGATGGGGTGGGAGTGAGGATGGAAAGGTGGGTGTGGTGTAAAGAATCACTATATTTCTAAAGTTGTATTTATGAAATTTGTACTCGTTAAATAAAAGGTTTCTTTGAAAAAATAATGAATAAACAGGAGCTAACTCCAATAAAAATTTTTTAAATAAAGAAAATATTTTCAAAATAGCCTACAAGACAAAGCAATGCATCATAGATAGACAGACAGGTGGGTGTATACACATACACACAAGAGTACTTTAAGAAGTTCCTGGAAAAAGAATTAAGAGACAAGTTTACTTTGGTGGGAAAAATCTGAAATCTGTACATAGTTTTTTTTAGTAATGCACATTTTCCACAAACTTCCTTATGAGCTCTTGTATATTATGTCACCTCCAAATAGAATATACTCTGAAACTCTCAGAGTAGGGGTTTTTAAGTCATATTTTTATTTCTTCTTTGCTTTCTGTATATAGCAAGTTTTCTATAATAAACTTTTATGGTTAGAAGAAAATGATAAATGCTGTCAAAGACATAAGAAAATCAAAAGGTTAAGAAAAAAATATTAAGTATATTTTATCAACAAAAATCACAATGTCCACTTTATAGTGAATTCCATTCTATGCCATCTAACAATGACCATTCTGTTAACAATAAGTAATTTACCAACACACTGAATATTAAACTGCTTGTGAAAAAATTTAAGTGTTAAAAATTTCAAAGAAATATATAAAATCAATTAGAGAAAGTGTAATCCAACCTCAACACTGTCCTTGTACTTGGCTTGTACTGAGGCAATGAGTCTTTCCTCTGAACGGATCTTCTGTAGCACTTGACCATATGTATCTAAAATGATCTCCTTGTCTGTATCACCTTGCTCCTAAATAAAACCACACACATGAAATTATGCATAAGGGAAGTCAAAATAATTAAACCTTCAATTAAAATTGATAAAGTTCAAAATGGTACCTTTGATAAACTTCTATAGCCATTTCAAAATATTTTTATACAAAAATATTTTCTAAACATTAGAGAGACTGATATCAAACATGTCCATATAGAAAATTTTACCCCTATTACACTACAGATTACTCCTGAAGCTCCCTGGAGAAGAGTGCTAAAGGAAATCAGGGATATTACTACAATTATACAACAATTACACAACATATAGAATGTCAACCATTATTTTTTTAAATCATTTATTAACCATTTCTAAAATCAAGACTGACAAAAACATATATCACATATATCAGGATTAAATAATAAGGAAATATAGCAATATATACTGTCACATGCTATGAACTAATCTGCAAAACTAAAAAAAGTAAGAAGTAAAATGAAAAGTACAACCACCGCGACTTTAGCAAGCAGCCTAAATAACCTGGAAGGAGTCCTAGTGAGCAATGTTACAATTTGAAAATACTCTTTACAGGAGCTACACAAATTTTTAATTTGATATAGCACTACAGATGTTTGGCACAGCAGTTTAGACACTGCTTGTGATCCCTGCATCTCATATCAGAGTGACTGGCTTCAAATCTAGACACCATGCCCAATTCCATCATCCTGCGAATGCACACACCCTGGGAGGCAGCATTGATGGTTCAAGTAGTTAGATTCCTGCTACCCACATAAGTGACCCAAATTGAGTTCCTGGCTTCAGTTGGCCTGGCCCAGCCCCAGCTATTGTAAAGCATCTGGGGAATGAATCAGGAGGCAGGAAATATTTCTCCTTCCTTTTTTCTCTCTCTTTCATTCTGTGAATATGTGTGTATGTGTTTTGCATGAGTGTATTTACCTTCCAAATAAATTAAATACATACTTTTTTTTTTTTTTGACAGGCAGAGTGGACAGTGAGAGAGAGAGACAGAGAGAAAGGTCTTCCTTTGCCGTTGGTTCACCCTCCAATGGCCGCTGCGGCCGGCGCACCACGCTGATCCGATGGCAGGAGCCAGGAGCCAGGTGCTTCTCCTGGTCTCCCATGGGGTGCAGGGCCCAAGCACCTGGGCCATCCTCCACTGCACTCCCTGGCCATAGCAGAGAGCTGGCCTGGAAGAGGGGCAACCGGGACAGAATCCAGCGCCCCGACCGGGACTAGAACCCGGTGTGCCGGCGCCGCTAGGCGGAGGATTAGCCTAGTGAGCCGCGGCGCCGGCCTAAATACATACTTTTTAAAAGCAAGAGAGAAAAAGGGCTACTGAGCAATCGTGTGTCTACTTCCAGAGCTCTCCTAACTTTCAAGTTTTCACAAGCTCTAAGGAGTAATTTCTTTGAGGAAAAAAAAGATTTTATTTATTTGAAGGCAGAGTTAGAGAGAAAGAGAGAGAAGAGACAGTCAGACAGACAGAGATCTTCCACCAATTGGTTCACTCCACAAATGGCTGCAACGGGTAGGGCTGCACCAGGCTGAAGCCAGGAGCTAGGAGCTTCACTCGGGTGTCCACGACAGGTACAGGGACCCAAGACCTTGGGCCATCCTTTACTGTTCTTCCAGGCACATTAGCAGGGAGCTGGATCAGAAGTGGAACAGCCAGGACTCAAACGGGTGCCCATATGGGATGCCAGCATTGCAGGTTACGGCTTTACCCACTATGCCACAGCACCGGCACCAGGAGTCATTTCTAACAGTCATTGGGTATGATGGACTCAAGAATCAAATGATATAGAGAGCTGATCCTTCACATTAAAAGGAGTTTTCTTTGGCATAGGCATTTGGTTAAGCAAAATGCTGTTTAAGACATCCACATCTCATATCAGAGTGCATGGGCACTTCTTCACTCCAGCTTTCTGCTAATTGCAGACCCTGAGAGGCAGCAGGTGATGACTCAAACAACTGGGTCTCTGCCATCCACAGATGAGATCTCAACTGAGTTCCCAGCTCTAGGGGGAATCTGTAGTCAATCAGCAAATGGGAGTTTTCTTTTTTCCTGTCTCTCCTTAGCATTCCTAGAATTAAAAATTGGGTTTTTTTATGTAAAATATCCCATGAAAGTGAAATGCAACTCTACAGAATAATAAAATTGCACTCTATTTGGATTAGAACTTGATAGTGTTACTCTCTCGAAAAGCTCTGTCACAGGAAAGCTAAGAGCAGCCAGTGAAACCTGCTTCATTAAGGAAGCAAAGACAAGGTCAGTACTCACAATCAGAGACACCTCCAGCTCTTTGCAGAGACAGGACTCAGTCTTCTCTAGGATCTCATCAATGTTACCAACTGTATCATCAGAGCTTGCTGGTTCTTCCACAGAGAGATCAAAAACCTTTTTTGCAAAAAATAAAAACACAACATATCTCATTTAATTAATTCAATTAGTAGCCACTGTGCCCTTACACCTGAAGCAGAGCATTAAGCTATCTCCAGGACAATGTATAGGGAAACAAGAATACAGACAAAAGCTAAAGCACCCGCTGTGGCAACACTCACGTACCAGAAGGGAAAAGGCACTGACACACAGCTGATCTGAGAAAAAGCAGCAGTATAGACAGGTGAGGGGACAATCCAGAGAAAAAAACAGGACCAAAACCAAGACAATGGTTTTTTAGAGCACTGAAAGCAGCGGTGTGAAAACTCAGAGAGTCCTGCACCCTCAGGTGTAAGGTGGGACTCCGACGGGGAACAGGCAGACAGTGTCACTCAGGAACCAAGAAGGCAGATGCTTGGGTATCTATTCTTCTTTGTGTACCAACAGCACCATGCACGCGCTCTCTCTACCTTTAAGGTGCTCTGGAACCACGCTACGAGACGCTGCAGAGAAGCCTCTGTCTCACTTCTAATTTTGGTGAACTCCTCCCGTTTATCACACTTCCAGTCATAAAATTTTCTAAGGATATCCTCAGAGTGTGTTCCTTCTTTGGCCGGTCCATACACTGCTTCTAAAGAGGCTGTCAAATCCTACAGAGAGATACTCTTATGTTTATTAAAGCTTATTAACTGCTCATTAGGATTCAAGTCCAGTGTTAGAATCCAAAGAACAGGAAATCAGAATAAAACTTAGAATCACTTAACAAGGACACAACACAAGGCTATCTAGATAGTGACTTCAGAGTATTTGAGATTTCCAATTTTCAGATTAGGGTACCTAACCTGTATTAAACTTTAAAAATAAGGCAGCCTTAAAGATAACCTTGGTTACAGACTCTCAACCTATTTTACAAACAATTCATAGGAAGAAATAAATCTTTATAGGGTAAAGTAGAAGTTGCTTTGTAGAAAGGTAAATTCTTACTACACCATCACACTTTCATATGCAAGGCTTACTTCACCATTTTGGAAGAAATTAAGCTATATAATTCTACTTAAGAATTATTTCAAACCAGGGCTCCAGCGGTTCCTGAATCATACACAGCATGATCAATACCACATCTTCATCAGGGTATAGAGAGAAACAGGGTCCAGATGTCCCTGAATATTCTCATCTCCAAATTTCTAGCAAGTAGATTCCCAGAAATCCAAATAAGGTAGATAGCAGCCACTGTCCAACTTAGTACCAGAGATACTGACAAAATCATTAAAAATTCAAATACATGAAAGTTAGAAGGATTAAAAAGAGAAAAAAAGGATTGTTTTCAAATTACATGACCATACAGAAAGCTCAGAGTATCAAGAGACAAATGAGAATTAAATCAGCAGAACTGCCAGAAAGACACTGATATATGATAACCTCTATTTGATCAATAATAATGAGGAAATGGAAAATAAGACAACACAAAATAAAAGCAGTCAAAAGTACAAATAGCTTAGAGTTAAGATAAATTGTCTATTTTTAGAGAAAATTTCTAAACAATATTATAGGACCACAAAAACAAAAAAGATCCAAATAAACAGAGAATAGTATTATGTCACTAGGTGCAGTGACCTGCCACTACCACGTTCATTCATTCCAAACTCGACTCACTGCTGACAGTGACAGGGCTGAAGGCACACTGACCATGTGCCTAAAAGCCCTCTAGCTCAAGGATCAGGGTCCCTTCTCCCTAACTCTGATGCATGGCCCTCCTAGATTTTCTGCCAGAATGCAATGGACAACAGGGAGCCCACATGCCTGCTATGGGTCCTATCTCCCGGAGTTTCCTAAATGAATGCTGCTCTAGCAAGCCGGGAGAGTCTGGCCATTCTGCCTTCTTTGTAAAACAGATCCATAAATATTAAATATACCAGAATGAACGTTTAATTCCATCAAAAACCAGAATTCAGCAAAGGAAAAAAATTTTGCAGCTATCAGTACTATCTGAAGTCTCAAGGTTAATACAATTTCACCTCTCAGATGATACACTTATAATTTAAAATATACTTAATTATTTTAAATGTAATTCCAACCTTCAAGGTTTTTAAACGTTTATTAAGAAGTAACTCATCTACTTCCAGAATAAAAACTTCTACTGCCATGTATAGCTTCTGTTGCACTTCATTTCTTTCGGCAATCAAAATATTGCCTTCAGTCTGGAGGAAGAATAAAACAATAACTGTTACTACAGAGATATTATTTACACATTGAACTATATGAAGAAAGTGAGCTCTAAAATTTAACATTACATTCTCCAAACACAGTAGCATACACTGCTCTCCTTAGATCTAAAATGACAAAAAAAAAAAACTCTATTAATTCAAATAACTAAAATTCAACAATCCTGTCCTGCTAATCTATATTTTCCCCTTATCCTGCAAAAGTGGAATTTCCATTTTTCTTTGAGAAAATCAGACAAGATCCTATTATTAATTATATTCTGCCCCCTCCTGCTCCCATACCATCCTCAACTCCTTTACCCACTCATCTTTCAAGAGTCAGTTAAACTCTACTAGGCTGAAACCACCAGTTCACCCAAAAGGAATATGTAGAAATACATGTATGAAAGATACCCAAAAGTCCTGTGCATTGTCTCTAGTACAGTACTTACCAAACTGTACTGAAACTGCTATTATACCCATCCCATAATCAAGAGAGAAAGGATCAGGTCTTAGAAAAATTCTTATCTCCATTACCTATAATATACCTGGCCCATATACTTAACAGCTTAAATTTTAGTATAGTCTTTCTTATATAGCTCAATTAGACTATTTTGTAACAAAAAAAACAGGAAAAGAAACTGAAATAAATACCACTTCTTTCATCCAATAAAAGAAAAACGGCCATCATATTAAGAACTATGCAAACCGCATTAAGTAACAATTTTAAGACCCAAAGTAATTAAAAGAAATAAAATGGCAACTACATCTGAGTGACAATTACGACCTGGTGTTTATCCAATAATCCATCCCTCAATTTACCAAATGAACTTTAAGTCCTGAAACATCAGTAGTGGTAGAAACAAATATTTGCTTTTTAAAAACATTACATTTGGGCCGGCACTGTGGCATAGCAGGTAAAGCCATTGTTTCGGTGCTGGGATCTCATATGGACTCCAGTTTGAGTCCTGGCTGCTCCTCTTCCAATCCAGCTCTCTGCTATGGCCTGGAAAAGCAGAGTCCTTGGGCCCCTGCAACTACGTGGGAGACCCAGAAGAAGCTCCTGGCTCCTGGCTTCAGATCGCCACAGCTCCAGCCATTGCAGCCAACTGGGGAGTGAACCAGCAGACAGAAGAACTCTCTCTCCCTCCCTCACTCCTTCCCTCCCTCCCTCCCTCCCTCCCTCTCTCTCTCTCTCTCTGCCTCTCCTCTCTCTAACTCTGACTTTCAAGTAAATAAATAAATCTTTTTTAAAAATTACATTTTTACTACTAGGATACCAAGTCCTTTTAAAGCTACATACATTAATCCATGCCCCTCTGCTCTGAACTCAAATTTGCTCAAACTACAAAAACAAAAGAAAACCAAAAAAAGCAGTTCTTTTTCAGCTATTCATCTTATTATATAAAAATACCTGAAGAAGTGTTTAATATTGACAATCTGAATTGTCTAAAAAAAAGAATATATATATATATTTTTTTTTTGACAGAGTGGACAGAGAGAGAGAGAGAGAGACAGAGAGAAAGGTCTTCCTTTGCCGTTGGTTCACCCTCCAATGGCCGCTGCGGCCCATGTGCTGCAGCCGCCACACCGCGCTGATCCGATGGCAGGAGCCAGGTGCTTCTCCTGGACTCCCATGTGAGTGCAGGGCCCAAGGACTTGGGCCATCCTCCACTGCACTCCCTGGCCACAGCAGAGAGCTGGACTGGAAGAGGGGCAACCAGGACAGAACCCAGCGCCCCGACCGGGACTAGAACCCAGGGTGCCAGCATCGCAGGCAGAAGATTAGCCTATTGAGCTGCAGCACCGGCCATAAATTTTCTTTCAAGTACTTTTCTTAAGTCAGACATGCCTGGGTTTAAATTTCCTATTAACATTTAGAACACATGAGTATAATCTTGAAAATTCCTTAACCCTTCTGAGCCTGCTTCCTTACTTATAAAATGGGAGCAAAAATGGTCATACTAAACGTAAGTGTAGGAAAACATTTTAAGTTACCTATATATTACCCATGCTTCATATGTATTCAAAACTTATATTTTTTCTTCCATAAGAAGAAGTGACCCATTAGGATCTATATGTAAAGTAATCCAAATCTAACCCTTCTCCAAACTAAGCATTCCCGACAGTCCCGCTCTGAATATCCTGCTCATACTTCTACTTCAGAGCCAGTTGCGTGGCCAACTGGCCCATATACCTACAAAGGAGGAGTAAGACTCTTAGGATATAAACCAAGATGCAGAAACTACCAATACTTAAGACGAGGCAGGCCTAACCTCAAGTACAGACCTCATAGGTGCTATGGAAAGCTATAAGGGGTGGGGGTGGGGGGGAAATATCTTCACAAGGAGTTCTGGTCAGCTTAACATAATTCACTAAAGAAAACTGCAACAGGCAATATACCAGTTCTGAGGCTAACCAAGAACTAATATGAAATTTTTCATTTTTCTTACATTACCCCACACATATAATCAATTCCCATTCAATACCAGGTGGCCAAGACAGTGTCTAACAGTAAGGCAGGGTTCAAAAGTGCAGCATAAAACACATCATTCAGACTACGTGACAAGATCCACATTACTAGACAAGGTGGCTCCATGCCCCTCAAAAGCCATTAACTCTTGGGGCTGGCGCTGTGGCGCAGCGGGTTAACGCCCTGACCTAAGCACCGGCATCCCATATGGGTGCCGGTTCAAGACCCGGCTGCTCCACTTCCGATCCAGCTCTCTGCTATGGCCTGGGAAAGCAGTGGAAGATGGCCCAAGTCCTTGGGTCCCTGCACCCACGTGGGAGACCCGGAAGAATCTCCTGGCTCCTGGCTTTGGATCCGTGCAGCTCCGGCCATTGCGGCCAATTGGGGAGCAAACCAGCGCATGGAAGACATCTCTCTCTCTCTCTCTCTCTCTCTCTCTCTCTCTCTCTGCCTCTCCTCTCTCTGTGTAACCCTGACTTTCAAATAAATAAATAAATCTTTTTTTTAAAAAAGCCATTAGCTCTTAAAACTCCCTAGCACAGTTTCCAGGGCCCTCAAGATTCTTTACCAAGTGTTTGCAGTTTATGGTTTCTTCCAGTGGGGATACAATTCACTAGTCAGAAATTATATTTCCCATAAACAATGTTGCCTGGTAATGTGACTGAAATATCATTTTATCATATTATCAAGGAATACAGAGAAGGAGTTCATCAAAGGTGATATTCTCATATAAAATGGGAAAAGATTTTGTTAGCGCTGTATCCACAATTACCATGTATCTACCCTATCTTTTTTTTCTTTAAAGATTTATTTTTATTTATTTGAATAGCACAGTTATAAAGAAAGAGAGGGAGAGATAGAGTGAAAAGAGATTTTTGATTTGTTGGTTCACTTCCCAAATAGCAACAACAGGCAGGGCTGGGCCAGGCTGAAGCAGAGAGCCAGGATTTCCAGCCAGATCTCCTATGTGGGTTAGGGGCCCAAAGACTCAGGCCATCTTCCACTGCTTTCCCAGGCTCATTAGAGGGGAGCTGGATAGGAAGTGGAGCAGCCAGGACTCAAACTAGTGCCCATATGGGATGCCAGCAATGCAGGCAGCAGCTTTGCCTACTATGCCACAATACCGGCCCCTATCCTATCTTTCATATAAGACAATAAAAGAATCGAATTAATAATACAAAGATACAATATAAGTTAAATATTTTAGGTAAATAAAGTATTACAATTCCTGTGGTCCCTCTGCTTTCTCAAAAGGCAGTATTTGTTTATGTTCAATAAATAAAAACCAAAATTATCAACTCACCACATTACCGCAGGTTTGAATCTTCTCCTGAGCTAGATTGTATTCTGCCCAAAGGATCTCTAATTCATTCATAGAAGGTAGGGTAGTAAAGCACCCCTCATCCAACACCTGCATAGCTTCTGAAAGGTCATCTCCAAAACGAACATTAATGTTGACACGCCTATAAAAAAACAAACAGCAAAGAGAAAAAGATCAAGAAATTAGAATGCTGGTGTAAGAACAACTTAAACAGTAATGGTCTAAAGTTACTATTTACAGCACTGGCTGTGAATAAGTACTTTTTTTTTTTTTTTTAAACAGGCAGAGTAGACAGTGAGAGAGAGAGAGAAAGAGAGAGAGAAAGGTCTTCCTTTTGCCGTTTGTTCACCCTACAATGGCTGCCGCGCTGCAGCTGGCGCACTGCGCCTATCCGAAGGCAGGAGCCAGGAGCCAGGTGCTTCTCCTGGTCTCCCATGGGGTGCAGGGCCCAAGCACTTGGGCCATCCTCCACTGCACTCCCAGGCCACAGCAGAGAGCTGGCCTGGAAGAGGGACAACCGGGACAGAATCCGGCGCCCCGACCGGGAGTAGAACCTGGTGTGCCGGCGCCGCTAGGCGGAGGATTAGCCTATTTAGCCACGGCGCTGGCCAGAAGTACTTTTTAAAACTTAAAATAAATCATATATAACTTTAATACAAAAACCTTTAATTAAAAAAATATTTGTGGCAGGGCTGGCATTGTGGTGTAACAGGTAAAGCCACTACCAGTTTGAGTCCCAGCTGTTCCAATCCCGATGAAGCTCCCTGCTAATGGCTTAAGAAAAGCAGTGGAAGATGGCCCAAATGCTTAGAGCCCTGCCACCCACATGGGAGACCTAGAAGACACTATGGGCTCCTGGCTTTGGCCTGGCCTGCTGGCTTTGGCCTAGCTCAGCTCTGGCCATTGCGGTCATCAGTGGAATGAACCAGCAATTGGAAGATCTCTCTCTGTGACTCTCCCTGTCTCTCTTTCTGTAACTTTTTCAAATAAATAAATTTTTAATATATATATATATTTGTGGAAAAATAATTTTATTAGACAGGCGCTTTAACCAACTAAGCCACAGCGCCAAAGCTTGGAAAAATGATTTTTAAAAATATCTTATATAAAAGGACAACTTCAAAAGTCTGCAGAACTTAAAATACCAAATAAACCTTCACTTTCTAGTCTACAATTAGATGTATAAATACTGTATTAAAAATTTTAGACATTGGAGTGGGTGTCTGGCCTAGCAGTTGAGATGCCTGCATTCTTTATCAGAGTACCTGGATTCAATTGCTGGCTCTGGCTCCTGCCTCCAGTCTCCTGCCAATGCACACCCTAGAAGGTAGCAGTGATGGCTCAATAACTGGATTGTTGCCAGTCACTTAGGAGACCCCAATCCAGCCCAGATTCAGTCTTTATAGGCATCTGGGGAGAAAACCAGCAAAAGGGAGAGCACTCTCTTGGTCTTCAATTTTTTTAAAAATGTATACACAGCCAATCCTGCTAATCAAGATTATAGGCACATAGTAATTATACCCTAACAAACAATCAGCATTTGCTGAGCTTAAAAATAAATTTAAAAAAAGCAATCAGAGGGCGGGTGTGGGTGCCCATTTATGTTGCAGCTGCTCCTGTTCTGATCCAGCTCCCTGCTAATGGCCTGGAAAAGCAGTGGAAGACAGCTTAAGTGTTTGGGCCTCTGAATTCACGTGGGAGACCAGGAAGAAGCTCCTGGCTCCTGGCTTCTGATTGGCCCAGCTCCAGCAGTTGCAACCATATGGGGAATGAACCAGTGGATAGAAGACCTTTCTCTCTGTCTCTCGCTCTCCCTATCTATAACTCTACCTCTCAAATAAATAAAACTCTTTTTAAAAAAAGTAATCAGAAAGGCCAATTAGCTGAACTTTTAAGATTCACCACCCAAATGAGTTTTTTGTAGTTTCTAAGTAGACTGCCACCATTTTAATAGCACACTCTTTCCTCAAATGTAGATTAATATTGGGTCACTTTGATACAAAGTCTGGCTCACAGCTTTGCCAGAACAGTCACTTGATTTTTTATTTAGTCTCTACCATGACCAAGTTATTCAAACTCTTAAAAGGCTTATAAACCACTGTCAACTGAAGGATTTAGACTACAGAATATAAATTTTTATCAGGAAAATTAAAAAAAACCACAGTATTCATTCAAGACAATATCTTCTTAGTGTGTCAAAGTGCAGAGGAAAATAAATTACCAGTTTAGCAGTTTGGTGCGTACAGGGAACTAGGGAATGGGTACTTGGCCTACCCCATGCTAGACTGCCCATTTCAAGTCCCAGCTTCACTCCCAGTTCCAGTTTCCTACATAATGCACACCCTGGGAAGCAACAGGGGATCCCTACAGTAGCTGGGTCTCTGCAGACACCTGGGAGATCTGAATTGGGGTCCTAGATTCCAGTTTTGGCCTGCCCCAGCCTGGCTGTTGCAGGAATTTGGAAACTAAGCTGTGTGTGCTGTGCATCTGATTGGCTGGTTGGCACACACTAATGATCCCATGCTCTCACTAGCTCGCTCGCTCGCGCGAGCGTACTCTCTCTCTGCTTCTTAAATAAATAAATTTTAAATAAAAACAGATGCAGAGTATTTGCAGTAGAAAATATTTTCTTTCAAAAAAGGGTAGGGAGGGGCCAGTACTGTGGCATAGCAGGTAAAGCTGCCTGCAGTGCCCGCATTCCATATGGGGGCCAGTTTGAATCCCAGCTGCTCCACTTCCAATCCAGCTCCCTGCTAATATGCCTGGGAAAGCAGCGGAAGAAGGCCCAAGTGCTTGGGCTCCTGTGCCCACGTGGGAGACCCGGAAGAAGCTCCTGGCTAGGCTTTGGATCAGCCTAACTCCAGCCACTGCGGACATTTACGGAATGAACCAGCAGATGGAAGACTTCTCTCTCTGCCTCTGCCTCTAACTCTGCCTTTCAAATAAATAAATAAACTCTTAAAAAAAAAAAAAAGAGTAAGATAAAACCCCTATACAATTCTAAAACAGACTTTTAGTAACACAGAATAAACTACACAAGACTTGCTAACCAATTTTTTCTGATTCTATGAAGATTACTTCACAAATAATCTTTTTTAAACAGAGTACAATTAATTCAAATTACTGAAATATTTAGTTCCAGTATACTCCTGAAAACAACCCCAAAGAAAACTATGGGACACAATAGTTTCTCAACAAACTACCCCTCAGAAGTTGAGTTGATTCTTTTTATGATTTCACTCTCAGCGATGACCTTGAGTCACTTCAGCTCCAAGTTAGTAACAACGGAAAACTCATAAAAACATTATAAAATTCACTTCAAGAAAAACTTCTCTTAATTTCTCTCTTTAAAGCCAAAAAATAAAGATTACATATCACAGCAGAAATAGGTATTCAGCCTAATGGCTAAGATGCCCATGCCCCACATCAGAGCGTCTGGATTTGATTCCGGGATCCATTCTTGGCTCATTTTCTACCTACCTAGACTAGGAGACAGCAATGACAGCTCAAGTATTCGGGTCTCTGCCACACATATTGGATACTTGGGCTGCCAAGCCCCAGCTGTCACGCATTTGGGAAGTGAACCAGCACAAGGGAGATGTCTCCTCCCCTCTCCTCTCCTCCACTCTTCTCTCTCTCACTCCAATAAATTTTTCTCAAAGTAAAAAGGGTGGGCACGCAATATAAAGAAAACACCAGCTAATTAACAATTATTTTAAAGTATCCTTCTCAAAAACATGCTTTTACCTACCTAATTTCTTTCAGTATTTCCACCTTTGCTGCCAGATTTTTCATTCTGGTACCTATACGAGTCTTTAAAGTACTCTCTAAATGTTTTGTCAAATCCATGGTATTTGCTTTCTCTTGCTGAAACGAAGAACAAGCACATCCCAGTGAGATCTAAAGAGGAAACTGTTTTTCTGCTACTATTCAAATGATCTTTTCATTATAATTAAACAAAATTTTAAAGGTTAAAAAATGTTAGGCCACAGGTAACAAAAAACTGGCTTCCCTACTAATTGAGATATAAAAAAGAATCCATTCCCAGTTCTCTACATTCATGTAAATTACAGACTCTTACATCTCATCATATTAAGGAGTCAAAAAGAAACAAAATTTCACAAACTTATCTCTTAAGACTTAGATTTTTTAAATACATAAAAGGTCTCCATAAAAACCAAAGACTCCTAATGATTATCAATGACAATTTGTTACATGATGAAGTCTTTTGTCATTTTGCAATACAAAGAAGTCATAATCATTTCCTCACCTAAGGCAAATTTAACTCCCAGATTTTGAGTGGTACCTAAATTACATGTCTCTATGATTATCCTAAATAATGTATGGAGCAGTACTATAAAGACATGGAAATTTTATGCTAATGATGCTCCAAACAACAATTACACAGAACTTTTACTTAATATTTCAATAATATGCTCTCCAGTCCTGTTTTCTCCAATGCTAGAGGGAAACAGAGAGACAGAACAAGAATACACTGAATGTTCATTAATATTAGGCTATGCTTACGCCCAATGGCTCCCACTTGCTGAGTAGGATGACCATGAAAAATCAGCTACATTCATTCCTAAATCTGTTTATATTTACTGTACTTACTGTAACAGTCTCAAAAAATCTAAGAAACAGGAGGAAAATGAAAAGTTTTTGAATCCTTGAAAATTGTGTTTAAACTGTGTTAAGACTCCATGAAAACAAGGTTTAATAGAATTGCTAATGAATTATATGTGGATGAGAACTATAAAATACTGAGGGAAGGAACTATTTAAATCTAACAGAACTGTGAACTCATATTGCTTCTCAACTGTCTTGAATTCATACTCCACTTGTAAAAACAAACAGAATGTAAATCACATAATAAATAATGAATATGGTTCTTAAAACAAAGAAAAAAGATGGTAGACTTAAACCCAAGCACATCAATAATTATGCTAAATGAAAATGAGCAAAGGGGCCAGAGCTGTGGTATAGCGGGTAAAGCCGCAGCTTGCAGTGCCAGCATCCCATATGGGCACCAGTTCAAGTCCCAGCTGCTCCACTTCTGATCCAGCTCTCCTCTATGTCCTGGGAAAGGCAGTGGAAGATGGCCCAAGTCCTTGGGCCCTGCACCTATGTGGGAGACCCGGAAGAAGCTCCTAGCTCCTAGCTTCAGATCAACATGGCTCCGACTTTGTGGCCAACTGGGGAATGAACCAGCAGGTGGAAGACCTCTCTGTCTCTCTCTCTCTGGCTCTCCTCTCTTTGTAACTCTGACTTTCAAATAAATAAATAAATCTTAAAAAAAAAAAAAGAAAAGAAAATGAGCTAAGCATTCCCAATAAAAAACATTAAGATTTTCCATGTAGAATGAAAGAGCCTACATTCAACTAAATGCTGCTTACAAAAAAACACTTATGAGACCCAAAGAAACAAATCAAAGTTAAAGGATAGAAAAGATACACCATGAAAATAAAGCTATAATACCAAAACACAGATTTTAGGACACGGACTATGTCTAAGTGACAAAGAGGGACACTTCATAAAGATAAAGATAAATGGATCAATTTATCACAAAGATACAATTATAAGTGTGTATGTTCCTAATAGCAGGGCTTTAAAGTTATGAAATAAAAACTAATAGAACATAAGGGAGAAACAGACAAAGCCACAGCAATATCTGATTATTATAACACTTTTCTCTCAGTAAATGATGAAACAAGGAGACAGAAAATCAGGATATAAAATACCTAAAAATATTAACAGAGTAGATCTAATTAACATTTATAAAATACCTCTGCCAAAAACTGTAGAACACACAAAATTTCTAAGAATTCATGAATCATTTCCAAAGATAGAATACATATAGGATAATAAAGCAAACCTCAATAACCTTAAAAGAACTGAAATCACAGAATATGCTCTCTGATACCAAGGAACAGGAGCCAGTGTTGTGGAGCAGTGGGTTAAGGCACTGCCTGCAATGCAGCATCCCATTTGAGCACTGGTTCAAGTCCTACATACTCCACTTGAATCCAGTTTCCTGCTAACCCGCATGGGAATGCAGCAGAAGATGGCCCAAGTGCTTGGATTCCTACTACCCTCGTGTGACAGCAGGATGGAGTTCCAGCTGCTCCTGCTTCCAATCCAGCTCCCTGCTAATGCACCTGGGAAAGCAGCAAAAAAATGCTACAGTGCCCACGTGGAGACAGGATGGAGTTCTAGGTTCCTGGCTTTGACCTAACCCAGTCCCAGTAATTATGGCCATTTATGTAGTGAACCAGCAGATGGAAAAATCCTTCACTCCCTCTCTGTCACTCTGCTTTTCAAATAAATTTTTTTAGAACAAGACATGAAAAAGACAAAACCTAACAAGTGCTGGTAAGGGGTGAAGAGCAATGTAAGCTTGCCTACTGTTGGTGGGAATGTAAGCTGGTACACTTATGGAAAATGGTGTGGAGCTCCTCAAAGCTGAAATTGGAACTACCATACGATTCACTCCTGGATATACAGCCAAAGGAATGGAATCTCTTGTGGAAGAGATATTTGTACTTTCATGTTGACTGCAGCACTCTTCACTACAGTTAAGAAAAGGAAACAACCTAAGCATCCATCCACCTTTGAGTGGATAAAGAAAGGTGGTGAACATACACAATGGACTACCACTCAGCCGTCTACAAACACAATCTCGTCATTTAAAACAATATGGATAGGCTGGAGGTTGCTGTGTTAAGTGAAATAAGCAAGCACAGAAACACAAATATCTCACTACTCATGTGTGGAATCTAAAAAAAGGAAGGAAGGGGAAGGAGAGAGGAAAGTAAGGGAGAGGAAGGGGAGTGGAGAAGCAGGAGAGGGGAGGGGGGAAAAAAAGAAAGAGAAAAATAAAGAAAGAATGGTGATCTCACAGAAGTTAAAAGCATAATGAAGGCTACCAGAGGCTAGGAAGGCAAGGGGAGAGGGAGGTCTGGGGAGAGGCTGATTAACAGGCACTAAGTTACAGCTAGATGGGAGTAAGATGTTCTAGGGTACTATTACACAATATGATGACTATAGCTAATGTTAATGTATTGTATATTTCCTTATTTTAAAAACTACAAGGTAGAGTTTTGGATGTTTTCACCACAAAGAAATGTTAAATGTTTGAGGAGATATTTATCCTGACTGGACATTACATAATGTATATGTATATCAAAAAAATCACATGGTATCCCATAAACATATGTATAGTTTTTATGTGCTTTAAAAGTTTAATAAACAGGATTTGTTCATATGTTTAAATGTTTAACAATTATGAAAACTGAGTGATGAATACACGACGATTAATTATTTAATTATCTCCTTTTGGAAACTTTTAAAATTTCCATATTTAAAAGTTTTTAGAAGAACATGAAATATAAACGAGAAATTATTCTACTTTCAAACACCCAATGAAATGCAAGGACAGTTTGAAGTACAGGAAAAATTCCACCTATAACAAATATAAAGAAAGAAGGAGAGAAGAGGAAGGAAAAAGAAAGGGAAAGAAAAAATGCCAGCAAGAGAGAGAGAGAGAGAGGGCAGAGGTGGAGAAGGAGAGAGGCAGGGAGCAAAGGAAAGGAGGAGGGGAGGCACAGAGGAGAGAGACAGAACAACAGTGGGGTTGGGAAGAAGCACATACAGTACGCAGGGTTCCCAACCAGACACTCCTTACCTGAAGGCACTGAACGTACCTGCAGCTCCCGGGCAGTCTGCTCTACTTTAGATTCTAGTGCCTTGTAACTTTCAAGAAGAACCTCCTTCTCTGTCTTAAGCTTTTCATTTTCTTCAATCAGTTTCTGATCCTGTTTAATTTTTGCCAGGCTGACATTAGACCCTAACTTAAAGTCACCAACAGCCAAACTTTCCCTATTAATAATAAAACAAATTCATTTATTTTAAAAAGCAAGCTGTACAAAGCAAATAGAGATAACAAGCTTAAAGTAAATTATCACATAATATATATTGAAAATTAGTTTAGAAACTAAAATCTTAGCCTAGCTGAACATTTTAAAATAGTTTCACACAAACTAGATTGTGTAAGTGAAGTCATACTTCAAAAACAACTCCTACAACTCTCAAAAAATATATATTCCAACTTCCTCACAGCACTATCCACTCCAGAGAACAAAATTAAAAAGCTTTTTGTATTAGTTCCTTCCAAATCCTCCTTCCCACGATCCCTACTCTATTTCACAGTTTAATTCTTGACACGCTGATAAGATTCCATCAAACAGTGATATCACCAAGACACGGCACCATGGCGTGGGATCATAAAACAGAAGAATGCTTTGGTACATACAAACACCAAATCTGGCTTCCTCTTCAAGCTGATAACTCAAAATTACCGAGGGGTAGGAGTCTGGCACAGCAGTTAAAATGTCGGTTGGGACACCCACATCTCATGTCAGAGTACATGGGTTCAAGTCCCAGCTTCATTCTCCATTCCAGCTTCCTACTAATGCACACTCTGGGAGGTGTGCAAGTACTTGGGTACCTTTTACCCTCATGAGACCTGAATTGAGTTCCTCGATCCTGGCTTCAGCCTGGCCCAGGCCTGACTGTTACAAGCATTTGAGGAATGAACTAGTGGACAGGAGATCTCTGTCTTTAAAATAAATAATAAGTAGGCCGGCGCCGCGGCTCACTAGGCTAATCCTCCGCCTAGCGGCGCCGGCACACCAGGTTCTAGTCCCAGTCGGGGCGCCGGATTCTGTCCCGGTTGCCCCTCTTCCAGGCCAGCTCTCTGCTGTGGCCAGGGAGTGCAGTGGAGGATGGCCCAGGTGCTTGGGCTCTGCACCCCATGGGAGACCAGGAAAAGCACCTGGCTCCTGGCTCTTGCCATCGGATCAGCACGGTGCGCCGGCCGCAGCGCGCCGGCCGCGGCGGCCGTTGGAGGGTGAACCAACGGCAAAGGAAGACCTTTCTCTCTGTCTCTCTCTCTCACTGTCCACTCTGCCTGTCAAAAAATAAAAAAAATTAAAAAAAAATAAATAATAAGTAAATAAGTTTTGTAATTATCCAAGAAGTGGGCCACCCTTGAAATCATAAAATTCTATCAAGTTTTTATAAGAAAAGCAAAAACCCTCCCTTTTGTTAAAAGACAATTCCCTGAAATTAGTTAAAATATCTAAAAAACACAAGAAAATGTCCAGATCTTATTTGAAGTTCTGATATTGCCAGAATAAATCAGATTAAGGGCTAGATTTTTTTTATAAATGTATTCAAAAGAGCATAAAATACTATGTGAACCTCAAACAATTCAGGAATGATGTTTTTTCTTTTAAAATGATTTTTAACAAAAATATTCCTGCTAAAGAAGAGGTCTATATGTTTGAAAAAAAATAATCTGAACCTTCTCTCAAAATCACTGACAAAGCACATGCCTTAACTTCTGTTCTACCTTTAAAAAGATCCCAACTATGAATTAACATTACCTAAAACTGAAAACCACAGTCTTACTTTGGAAATGTCACGTGGTTTCCCGCATCACTTTCATTCTTCAAGTCAACTGACAGCCTCCCACTTAAGCGTGGCTTTGGCCTGCTGAAGTTTGACTGGTTTGATCTATGCCCCCATAACGGAATGGGGCTTTTGAGGTTCCTTAGTGCAAGCTGAGCAGGATCCGACTTTTTCTCTTCACAGATGTTAGTGCTGGAGGTGAGTTTGCATTTTTCTGCAAATCCCTTCTTAGCCACCTCTTCCCCTATATCCACGCTGCCATACTCAGCCTGAGCAATGACCGTTCCATCCTGAGAGGTTGCTTTGATCCTCATTTTAATTTCCTTTTCAAAAATCAAGCTCCCCAAAAAGGTTCTTCCCTAAGAAAGATAGGAAAGAAGACATAAGCCAGGGACAGCAACATGCTTCTCTTTGTTTATTTTGTTTCTATCCATTTTTTCCAAGCATCCTATCTCTTCATTCTAAAATCCTTGCATCACTGATCTTACCTTCTTGTTGGCTACATGCAAATGTACTTACTAAACGAGGTGCTGGCTAACTTTTGAATATTGAGTACCTAAAAAAAATAGAAGATATCTGAAGATACCCTGAAACTCAATTAGAGTAAGAACACGTCTATTCCTCCATAAGCTGTAATTCCTAAAATTACCTTGATACACTCTAATTACTTTTTACTTCCTAAATCTCTCAAAGTTCCTGTCCTGATTTTCACTCTGTAATAGAAAGGAAACTACTTTTTCGGGATATATAAAACATAAACTTAAAACACAAAATGGATAGGTACTGTTCGGATTTATTGATCCACATTTCCTTGATTAAACCCATGGATCATATCTCTCAGAAAAAGTAACTCTATTTTTAGCTGTATAACCAGTTGATAAATGTGAAAAAAAATTTTGCAAATAAAGCAAATCATACCACTAATAATCAGAAAAACAAGAGTGTAAGGACCCAACTAAAAACTAGAAACTATAAGATGGCCACATTTAAAAAAAAAAAGAAAAAGTTTGAAAAACTTTCAAGGTCCGAGAAATCAAATGATACTATTTCTATACAGTCATTATTATATGGCAGTACAGAGGGTAGAAGTGACAGCTGCATAGCTTTTGTTTGTTTGTTTGTTTATTTTTGGACAGGCAGAGTGGACAGGAAAGAGAGAGAGAGAGAGAGAGAAAGGTCTTCCTTTGCCGTTGGTTCACCCTCCAATGGCCTCCGCGGCCGGCACGCTGCGGCCAGTGCACTGCGCTGATCCGAAAGCAGGAGCCAGGTGCTTATCCTGGTCTCCCATGGGATGCAGGGCCCAAGTACTTGGGCCATCCTCCACTGCACTCCCAAGCCACAGCAGAGAGCTGGCCTGGAAGAGGGGCAACCAGGACAGAATCCGGCACCCCGACCGGGACTAGAACCTGGTGTGCCGGTGCCGCAAGGCGGAGGATTAGCCTAGTGAGCCGCGGCGCCGGCCAGCTGCATAGTTCTTAACATTTTTGCGCTATGGCCCTTTCACCAACCTGATGAAATCATTGGATGCCGTCTCAAATTAATGTTTTTAAATGCATAAGATTCACAGAATTGCAAAGAAAATTGTTTTATTATGATACAATCTAACAGTAGGTTAAGAACCACTGGGCCTATAGCATTGTGGAGTCATGAGTGGGTTAAGCCTCTGCCTGCGAGGCCAGCATCCCATGTCAGCGCTGGTTCGAGTCCCAGCTGCTCCACTTCAAATGCAGTTCCCTGCTAACGGCCTGGGAAAGCAGCAGGCAGTCCAAGTGCTTGGGCCCTGCACAGAAGCTCCAGGCTCCTGGTTTCAGCCTGGCCTAGCCCTGGCCATTGCAGCCATTGTGGGAGCAGACCAGTGGATGGAAGATCAATCGATCAATTGATCAATTGATCTCTCTCTCTCTCTCTGCCTCTTCTCCTCTCCCTGTAACTTTACCTTTCAAGTAAATTTTTTTAAAAATCTTAAAAGAATTAAAAAAAAAAAAAAAAAAGAACCACTGGCCTAGAACGAAACATCCGATGGGGTAGAGGAGGAGATTCAAATTCTATGGGGGCTCTAAAAAGTTCAGAGAAAACTCTCATTATCTTGTTTTTATTATTAATTCATTTATTTGAGAGGCAGGGAGACAGAAAGAGAAAGCTCCCACCAACTAGCTCACTTCCCAAATGTTCACAATGGCCAAGATCAGGCAGGTCAAAGTTCGGAGTTGGGAACACAATCCAAGCTGCCCACATAGGTAGCAGGAACCCAGTTACTTGAGCAATTACTGCTGTTTCCCAGGGTCAGCAGTAACAGGAAGCTGGAGTCAGGAGCCAGAGCTAAGTGTGTAACCCAAGTACTCTGATGTGCGAGACAGCTGCCTTATCTACTCTCTTAACCACTAAGACAAATGTCCCCACCCCCAAGCATTATCTTTTAACTACAATTTCCATGGACCTTATAAAACTCCCTCATATATCCTCAAAGATCACTGGACATCACTACTAAAAACAAAGAAATCAGAAAAAAAATCATTTTTTTAAACTACTAGCCAAAATAACAATGTATTTCAGGTTCACAAAACATGACCTTCATAAATTTTGAAAATAAAACTTAGAAATACACATTATATCAAGAGCTTGAATTCACCAGAACACCAACAGTAAATGTGTTCCAGAACTTATCACCAACCAAATTGGATCAAGCAGACAAAGTCAACAAACTCAGACTGTGACCCACTGCACTTGTCACATGAAGACAACAGGCAGATGTACTTTTCTGCTTAACTTCTTCCACATAAAACCCTTGATTTCAACCATTATTGTTGAAGGTCTATCTAAGATAAAATTCAAGCACAACTACTTGCCTTATGGAATTGGTATTTCAAGAAACTGTTTTCAAGCAATAAATAGGAAAAAATCTGCTTTCTACAAAAATTCCAATTATCTCAAGTTAAATGTTATAAAGTTTCACTATTCTTTACAGAAATGAGCGTCGGAGTTTGGCAAAGTGGTTGAAATGCCACTCAGGCATCCACATCCCATATTGGAGGGCTTGGGTTCAATTCCCTATTCCACTCCCAATTTGTTTCCTGTTAATGAGTACCCAAAGGGACAGTAAATGATGGCTTAAGAATTTGTGTCCCTTCCACCAAACATGAGAAACTCAAATGAGTTCGCATGTTATGGCTTTGGCCTAGCCTACTCCTGACTGACAAGGGCATTTGGGAAGTGAACCAGGGTATGAAACAGCTTGAGTTGGCTCACTACTCTCTATTTATTTAAAGGAATTTTAAATGAAGAAGTCTAAGCTTTAGGTTTCTCTTTGAAGTCAAATTTCTTTTGGTTATGGTAACTAAAAACAATTAGCACAAAGTTTTCAACCAGATTCTCCCCCAAATAATATAATACAACCACAAATACAGAACAGAAAACTCAAAATGAGTTCTCAGGGCCAGCGCTGTGGCATAGCAGGTAAAGCCGCCACCTGCAGTGCCAGTATGCCACATGGGCACCGGTTCAAGTCCTGGCTGCTCTACTTCTGATCCAGCTCTCTGCTATGGCCTGGGAAAGCAGTAGAAGATAGCTCAAGTCTTTGGGCCTCTGCACCTACATGGGAGGCTGGAAGAAGCTCCTGGCACCTGGCTTTAGATCAGCCCAGCTCTGGCCATTGCAGCCATCTGGGAAGCAAACCAGCAGACGGAAGACCTCTCTCTGTCTTTCTGCCTCTGTGTAACTCTATCTTTCAAATAAATAAATAAATCTTTTTTAAAAAATGAGTTCTTAAGTTGATCTTCTGTATATGAAGGTGATTGAAAATGAAACTCGATGAAGGGCAGGATGGGAGAGGGAGTGGGAGAGGGGAGGGCCGCGGGAGGGAGGGAGGTTGGGGGGGGAGCCAAAACAATACAAAAGTTGCACTTTGTAAATTCACATTTATTTAAAAAAAAAAAACTTATGGAGGGGAAAAAGCCATTGTAATTCATAAACTGTACTTTGGAAATTTATATTTATTAAATAAAAGTTAAAAAAATAAAAAAAAATGAGTTCTGTTGTAATCTTTACTTAGTATAGAGTTGATCTTCTGTATATAAAGATAATTAAAATGAATTTTAATGAAGAATGGGATGAGAGAGGGAGTAGGAGGTAGGATGGTTTGGAGGTGGGAGGGTGGGTATGGGGGGAAGAACTGCTATAATCCAAAAGTTGTACTAATGAAATTTTTATTTATTAAATAAAAGCTTTCTATAAAAACTTAGTTCTCCTCATTTCTAACAAAATTGATGAAAAGACAGATGACACATGGCTATTTTAATACTACAATTTACCTTAACATATATGCCATGTATTCTTTTATAAATGTCAAAATTTTAACTTTTATCATAAGAAATATATTTTCCATTAAATACTGTGAGCTGGAGATACATATACATGTACTTTTAAACATAACTTAGAAATTTAGAAGTTACAAAATAAAATTTAAAACATAAAATTTACCTTTTAAATAAATCTGCTCATTGATTTAGAACATGAAAGCTTTCAATGTTCATTAAAAAATTACTGTCACCCCTCCAAGATACATTTCATCCTGTTCCCAAACTGGTAAGCTTTATTTAAAATGTAGAAAATAGACTAAAAGGCCACTAAACTGTTAAGTCTAAATTCTAACCTCTCTCATTCTCTGATTCTACAAATAATTTTTAAAGAATGGAATTTAGGAACACTTTAACCTTCATTTGATCTCCAGTAATTTAAACTGATCATCCTGAATATCAGTTTCAGCTGCGCTGTAACATGACTGTCAAAGCTAGAAAGTGTGCTGAAGGTTTGCTTTGACTGAATTCTGACTGTACTCCAATGCTAGATACGATGGATGCTCATCTAACTCCTAATAAGCAGGGAGACTGGGTATAGAAAAAAAAAAAAAAAAACACAGATAAAATACTTAACTCCACTGAACTCCCTGTCTTGTGGGGAAGGAAAAGTTAACAACTCACCATGCCCTTCACAGTGAGTGGCTGAAACTGCTGCAAGGGGACAGCCGTCACAGAGACCACATCTGAGCCTTAGACTGAGACTTAATGCCTAAACATGCCTTTTTAACCAGAGATATTCAAGAATAACTTTTTTCTTTTTCTAGAAAACATTCAGTTTGCCAACTGGCTCAACTCTAATCAAAGATCTTTTTAAGCATCTAAATACAATGTTTGTATACAGTGCCACCTAGAAAGAAGCCATGAAGTATTTGAAAACATTCTTAACTGATGTTTACTAGTTCAGTTACAAAACTTAACTTTTTTAATTTTTCTTTTTAATTTTATATTTATTTATTTGAAAGGTAGAGGTTTTTTTTTTACATATTTTTTTTAACTTTTATTTAGTGAATATAAATTTCCAAAGTACGATTTATGGATTACAATGGCTTCCCCCCCATACCGTCCCTCCCACCCACAACCCTCCCCTTTCCCACTCCCTCTCCCTGAAAGGTAGAGTTTTAGACAGCGAGAGGGAAAGACAGATAGAAAGGTCTTCCTTCCACTGGTTAACTCCCCAAATGGCCACAATTGCTGGAGCTGGGCCATTCTCCACTGCTTTCCCAGGCCAAAACAGAGTAAAACTTAACTTCTAAACATGCCTTTAATTTGTGTTTGTTTCCATAAACATTAATATGTGCATCATCTCTTTATGAAAATAGCAATGGACTTGAGTTTTAGCCCTGTCTCTGCCCTTTAGCTATATGACTTGAAATATACTATTTAATACTTCTAGACCAGAAAAATTTCTCATCTGTAAATAACATAGGAGCAGATCAATTTAAAACTGTATAGTTCTAGGCATCCAGGAAATCCAAATTAAGCCACTATCTTGGCCAATACCTTTATATCAAAGAAGGAAATAATATACTTTAGGGGCCAGTGCTGTGGCGCAGAAGATTAACACCCTGGCCTGAAGCGCCAGCATCCCGTATAGGTGCTGGTTCGAGCCCCGGCTGCTCCACTTCTAATCCAGCTCTCTTCTGTGGTCTGGGAAAGCAGTAGAAGATGGCCCAAGTCCTTGGGCCCCTGCACCCACGTGGGAGACCCAGAAGAAGCTCCTGGCTCCTGGCTTCGGATTGGCGCAGCTCCGGCCATTGCGGCCAATTGGGGAGTGAACCAATGGATGGAAGACCTCTCTCTCTCTTTCTCTCTCTCTGCCTCTCCTCTCTGTGTAACTCTGACTTGCAAGTAAATAAATAAATCTTTAAAAATAATAATAATATTGATAATAAACTTTAGACTTCAAGCCAAAACTTATGGCATAAGTTTACAACAGTATCTACATTCTTGTTCATGTGTGAAAGTCTGATTCTACATACAGAAATGTCTCTTGTAAATAACTATAGTGCAGACAAAATAACAGTCAACATATCTGTAAATTTCTCAAAATAAACATAAAAGAGGAAAATACAAAGTTCCCAAATTTTAATCACTCCTCATAACACTGATTAAACCATTTTTCACCTAAGTTAGTTGAGCTGCTAAATAACATTTACAAGTCTGATTATTTGCAATGAAATGTCCCTCACCAGCACTACCACTCACCACAAGAACCTTCTGCATACAAGATTTAAAAGGAGACAGGACTCGTCTAAAACTACCCCTGACATTATCAGATTTACTAACCCTAAACTCAATGGAAAGAATGCAAACTAGAATCTAGATTAGCAGACTATTACTGCCAATGATTACATCAAACAGTGTGAACCTGTGCCAAAATGATAAACTATGATTAACTACAGCCTCACAAATTTCCATTTTGTGATATTTATGGCCAGGGCTAAGCTAAAGATCACTTTTATATACTTTCTCCATACTTGATCTTAGCCAAAACAGGTTAACTATATTCATCATATATGCCACCCAGTTTGCACATTAATTCAACTCTAATCAATGACCTTTTCATTGAACTAAGCATCCCAATGCAGTGTTTGTGTATAGTGCCATCCATAAATAAGAGCTGATATCTCTGAACTCTGAATTTAGAAGAAACTACATTTATTATGTATCACTCTTTTTTTTTTTTTTTTTTTTGACAGGCAGAGTGGACAGTGAGAGAGAGAGAGAGAGAGACAGAGAGAAAGGTCTTCCTTTTGCCGTTGGTTCACCCTACAATGGCCGCCGCAGCCGGTGCGCTGCACCGCGCTGATCCGAAGCCAGGAGCCAGGTGCTTTTCCTGGTCTCCCATGGGGTGCAGGGCCCAAGCACTTGGGCCATCCTCCACTGCACTCCCTGGCCACAGCAGAGAGCTGGCCTGGAAGAGGGGCAACCGGGACAGAATCCGGCGCCCCAACCAGGACTAGAACCCGGTGTGCCGGTGCCGCAAGGCGGAGGATTAGCCTAGTGAGCCACGGCACCGGCCATGTATCACTCTTATACAAGAAAATTTACCTAGCAAAAATGAACACAAACATAGAGCCACTTTTGCATTGTTTTATAATTTGTATTTTTCACTCATTTATACAGGCTTTTATATTAAGCAAAGTTAGTAAGATTTAACAACATTTTTATTTTGTTTCAAGCAGTT
Organism: Oryctolagus cuniculus; assembly: GCF_051225735.1. Taxonomy (NCBI): domain Eukaryota; kingdom Metazoa; phylum Chordata; class Mammalia; order Lagomorpha; family Leporidae; genus Oryctolagus; species Oryctolagus cuniculus. Next base: position 52,150,098 of record NC_142882.1, on the reverse strand, counting down.
GTACTTATACTAACAAAAATACTTAAACTCTATGACTTGCCTGATCAAACTGGGTAACTTCTTGGCCAGAAGGAATCTGTAGTCCCCAAAGTCTATACTTTTTGGCAACACTAGAAAACTGCAGTTCTGAAGGAATCTCAACTATATCAGATCTATTCAGTATTTCAGTGTTTCCGTAGTCAATGTACCTCACCAGACACTGCAAAAAAACAGGAGACAAATAGTAATACTGAACCCAGATTAAATATCTCCACCAAGAGCCAAACTGATTTGCTGCTTTCTGTTGATTATCTGTCAAGACTGTATTTTATCTCAAATTGAGAAAATGAATTCAGAAATAGAGATCTAGTAATATTCTCACAATACAGAAAACCCATAAAATCACAGTGGTTTATATATTTGGCACTAAATTCCAACAGTAACACTTCTCATCTTCACTCCCCCCCCAACAACTGATATCTTAAATAAACAGGAATTTATAAACTTATGGCCCTCCTCTATTTCTCCTAATGTTAAAATCAATCAACATTCTTAAGTTCATATTAGAAACAAAATCTGAAAAAGCAAAGTTATCAAATTTCCTGTGATAAAATTAAATCTACCCTAGCTAGATCTACCCTCTGAAACTAACTCAAAAACTGACCTTTACCTCCAGCTCTGCATCCATTTAAAAAGTAAAAAAAAAAAAAAAAAAAGATAATTTCTAACAAAGTTGATTTTTGCTCTTTAATTTAAAAAGTTAAAGCTGATCCAAAAGCTATTGCAAAATATGATCTCCTGCTATCAAATTATGAGCAAAGGTCTAACAATAAGAAAGGTTCACTTCACTAACACAAACTATTATCTATGACAAGAATAAATAATGGGTACTTTTAAGCAAACTAATAAGAGCATCTATCAAATTGTTTCATCTTATTCCACCAAAAATACTTACAAAACATACAGATCAGAAAATATACTTCAAGTGCAGAAAGTAGATGTAAAAATTGCACTGAAAGAAAGACTAGGGCAACCCTTCTATACAGCCTATAAGATACAAATGCCACAGCTACTCAGTATCCCATCTCCCTGGAAAATCTCTCGCAAATTCTCCACGTAAAAAATAAAATAGCGTAACACAAAGAAACTCATCACAGTTAACACAGACATGGGAAAGCGGCAAGTCAATCTTTAACACTCACAAGTAAGTAAAAGCTATTCGCAACTTCAGTATTAATCAAATATCCTTTCCTACTCATCAAAAAGTTATTCATTAGCAAGAGTCAAACATAATTATTAAGAACTGAAGCAACAAATAGTCATTTAAAAAAATCCAAACGTTCTATAACTTATTATTAGATAATCTGGGGTGATTATCTAACAAAATTCAGAAGAATATTCCTGAATCTTAACTGTTTTCAAGCTATTAACTTTCTGGTGTTCACTTGGGAAAAAGTATGTTTAAATAGAATTATAAATTTGGGGCTGGTATTATGGCAATAATCCATCTGTGGCACTGGCATCCGGTATGGGCACCAGTTTGTGTCCCAGCTACTCCTTTGCTATGGCCTGGAAAAGCAGAAGATGGCCCAAGTGCTTTGGCCACTGCATATGAGGGAAAAATCAAAGCATGTCCTGGCTCCTGGCTTCAGATCAGCTCAGATCTGGCAGTTTTGGCCATTTCGGGAGTGAACCAATAGATGAAAAATCTTTCTCTCAGTTTCTCCGTCTCTCTGTAACTCTACCTTGCAAATAAATAAATAAAATCTTTTTAAAAAATAAAATTATAAATTCACTGAACCAGATCTTATTACTAATATGAAAAAGTAATGAAGGGCTAAATAAGCATCAAATTCTGGAAGTCGTTCTAGTCAACTAGAATAAATATTACTTAAAGTAAAAAAAAAAAAAAGGAACACTTATTTCTTGCCTTTTCATCACTGATGACTTTCAGTACTTTGCATCTGTACCAACACTTATCTTCTGAAAATAATCCACCATAAATCTACAAAGAGAAAAAGAAAGCAAAGTTAATCTGGTATCTCAATGAAACAAAGCAGGCAAAGTAACTAAGAATAAAAGTTAACATGTGCTAAGCACTATGAGTCAAGAGCACTTTATATACAATAATTGGTTTCATTCTCACAACAACCTCTGAGGCAAGTACCTCTCACCACTACGTACCCGAAGTCCAAGCAGGAGAACTAAGATTCAGACTTCTGACCTCAGAGTGCATTATGCTATTCTGCATCTCCAAAAAGGGGGCAGGGGAGGATTTTTAAAAATCAGAATATTTTTTTAAAAGATGAACATGCATGCAAGAGTGAAAACCATACAATTTTAATGCTGGAAGACAACTCATTCAATTGTTCTCAAACATAAACATCCCCATACAGGCCACTTAAGTCTAATTCTCAACCATGGCAGAATCCCTGTTACCTACCAACCAAGAACAAAGCTTCTATTTTACCTTCTCTATAAAGATATTGGTGTTATTAAGTAGATAAAATTAGACAATGTCCTTAATACTGAACTTTCATTTATTTAAAATTCATATTTTAGTTTAATGATGTTTAATAAAAGTGAGGAGAAAATGTTAACCCTTTCAACATTTTCTCAGCCTCAGCAGTGCTGACAGCTGGGACTGGATGACTACCGAGCAGAGGGGGCTGCCTGTCCTCTGTGTTGTGTATGGCAGGATACCTCCCAGCATCTCCCCTGGCCCCCACCCACTGGATGCCAGCAGCACCAAATCCATTTGTGACAACCAAAAAGGTCTCAAAACATTGCCAATGTCTCCTGTGTGAGAGACAGAGGATAAAAACTCACTCCAGGCTGGTAACTACTTTGAATCACACTGGAACATTACTGTTCCCAAGATGATGGAGAGTGGTTCTTGAGGGATGGTGGGGAAGGGAAATCTTAGATGTCTTGTGGTTTGTAGAGTCCAGCCCCACTAACAACATAAATACATTTACAGAATATCTATGCTGTTGAAGTATCTTGGAGGGAAAAGGCCCAAAGTAGCAGCTAATTCAGACACACAAATGGGTATCTAACAAATCAAATGCTACAAAAGATATGAGTGTCCAATTAGCACGTAAGCCTGTTTCCTCGGCTAACATTCAACAACGGGAAGGAAAAAAGCACAAGTGGCACAGGACCCTCTCTAACCATCTTCATTTTTTTCAAAGATTTATTTATTTATTTATTTATTTGAAAGTTACAGAGGGAAAGACAGAGAAGGATCTTCCATCCACTGCTTCATTCCCCATATGGCTGCAATAGCTAAGAGCCAAGAGTTCATTTGGGTCTCCCACATGGGTAGCAGGGGCCCACACACTCAGGCTATCTTTGGTTCCTTTTCCCAGGTCATTAGCAGGGAACTGGATCAGAAATGGAACCACCAGGACACAATCCGGCACCCTATGGGTTGATGGTGATCCAGGTGGTGGCTTAATTGCCTACACCACAACACCAGCGCAGTTACATCATTTTTAAATAAGCAAACAGGTTTAGTAGCAAAAATGGCATTTGGTCAACAGTCCAACAGTTTCAAATATAAAAGGTCACATTATCTTTAATTAAACTTTTTCAATAATGTGCCAATCATGATTTGGCAAAAGGCAGTTAACAGAAATGGCACATTAGGGTGGGAGTTGTATTACAACAACAGATTAAGCCACAACTAGAGATGCCAGCATGCCATATCAAATGGTCCTAGCCCCATCTTCTCTGCTTCTGGTCCAGTTCCCTGCTAATGTACCTCAGAAGGCAGATAATGATAACTCAAGTACTTGGGCCTCTGCCACACTGATTGGAGTTCCTGGATCCCAGCTTTGGTCTGACCCAACTCTAATAATAGGTATCTGGGGAATGAACCAATGCATGCAGATCTCTGTTTCTCCCTCTCTTTCTGTCACTCTGCCTTTCAAATAAGTAAATCTTCCTTCAAAAGAAGAAAAAAGAAATGGCACATTACTGCAATCCAGTTGAGGGAGGGCTAGGTTAACTTATATTCAGGAATACAGCTACATCCTAACCATTCTATTTTCTATTATTCTGACCACTCTCTAATTACCTAATCTAAGTGGAATCATGCAGTATTTGTCTTTTAGTAACCAGCTTATTTTATTTAGCATACTATCCTCAAGATTCATCCATATTGTAGTCTGTCAAAATTATTTTCAAGATTGAAAAATATGCAGTCCATAGTATTTCTGAGTGAATAAATGTAATGACTGTAATTTATACAAATTCTAAAAATCTGTCCCTTCCTTTCAAATGTACCAAAAATTCCAAAAGCTGTAAAATGTCAGACACAGGAAAGCCTACAGGAGGAAAGGCAGAATTACATCCAAAAATATGGCTCACCTTCTTTGGGTCAAGATTCCCAAAAACTGAATTAGCATGTGGACAAGCTTCAGACAGTGAAAAACCAATCTTCACAATATCCTTATTTCGATCAATACTCTAGGAAGAACAGATACAGCACAGGATTCAACAAAATATTATTTGACAGTGCTATACAAATGAGAATGCTACTAAAAAGATTTTGGAGTATTAAAAAGGAAGACAATTGTTATATTCACATTTTTTCAGAATTCACTGAGTTATTTATAAGAAATGAGATTAGCTTATAGAAAAAGTTTACTTGCCGAAGAGTTCAAATTATTTGGAATTCAAACAAGGTACCAAATATTTAATCATAACGAGATGGTCTCTGCAGACTGGTTGATTTCTGGGCTAGGACATGGAAATGAAAGGATTCTGGACATCTGGCAGTGCTGTAAGTAAAGAAATGCCCAGGGTCCAGCACAGTGGCATAGGGGTAGAGCCACCGCCTGCAGTGCAGGCATCCCATATAGGCACTGGTTCGAGTCGCGGCTGCTCCACTTCCAATCCAGCTCTCTACTATGGCCTGGGAAAGCAGTACAAGATGGCCCAAGTGCTTGGGTCTGCACCCTCATGGGAAGACCCAGAGGAAGCTCCTAGCTCCTGGCTTCATATCAGAGAAGCTCTGGCCACTGAGGCCAATTGGGGAGTGAACTAACGGATGGAAGACCTCTGTCTCTACCTCTCTGTCTTTTGAATAAATGAATCTTTGTTTTTAAAAAAAATAGTGGTTCCAAGGACATCATTACAACTATCAATGACACCATACAAAAACAGAAACTGAATGTAGGGCCCAGAGCTGTGGCATAGCAGGTAAAGCCACCAACACTAGCACTGGTTCAAGTCCTGGCTGCTCTACTTCCCAACTAACTCCCTGCTAATGCGCCTGGGAAAGCAACAGAAGATGGGCCAAGTACTTGGGCCCCTGCACCCATGTGGCAGACCCAGAAGCAGCTCCTGGCTTTGCATTGGCACAGCTCTGGCTGTTGTGGCCATTTGGGCAGTGAATCAGATGGAAAACTTCTCTCTCTGCCTCTGTCTCTCCCTCTCTGTAACTCTGCCTTTTAAATAAATAAGTAAATCTTCAAAAAAAAAAAAGAAACCTGAATTTAAACAGATCCCAAGAAACATCAGAAGCAGCCTTTGTGAATGAAACTCTTGGAATTAGTTCTCTACATTCAGAATACATCAAAATATTCCACATAATTATATTTTGTCACATATGGACTAAAATAAACAGAAGCTCTTCCTTTCCCAAAAAACATGTAGAGGTCAAATATTTAAGATGCCTTCCGTTGCCACTCATCCAAGTAGGCATGCCAGTAATTCTGGAGTGTTCTCTCGTAAATGGTTTATTCAACTGAAAATCATAATAGAAAAACAGAGAATACATGTGAGCAGATCCTGATCTGGACCTGCCACATTATTTTCTAAATCTGTAGTGAACTCTTCTCCTTGCCAACATCACACTCCCACTCTAATCACATTTTGTAATTTACTTCTTGAAACAATTTTTACATTCATTTGGATGTCATTAGTATTTTTTTATCATTTCATCTATTCAAGGTATGTTTCCTAACTTGTGGAAATGTGTATAAATTTCCCCACAGGCTTCAACTTTATGGCTAAATCAGAAACTGGCAATTTACAGACACCCATTTTGATGAAGTTGCTTGAGTCACAGCTACATCCACTCATTTACTGTTTCTGCACTACCACAGCTGCAAGAGACTGGCCCACAAAGCATAAGGTATTCACTATCTGATTCTTTGCAGAAAAGGCTTGTTGACTCCTGTTTTAAATCAGAGCTCCAAATTCAATTAGCAGGTTCATAAATAAGATCAATCAAAATCAATCTAGACTAACACTAACCAACACAACAGTCAATACTCACTGGACATGGACTAGGCTGATTTGAGATGTGCTTTAAGTCTAAAATACACACTAGATTTCAAAAGCTTGTCAAATATATTTTGAAACAATAGTGGATATACTAAGTAAAAATATTAAAGTTAATTTCAGTGTTCCTTTTTATTTTTTCAATGGAGCTGCCAAACATCTTTTTAAAGATTTATTTATTTATTTGAAAGAGTTACACAGAGAGGAGAGGCAGAGAGAGGTCTTCTACTGGGTGGTTCACTCCCCACAACAGGCAGAGCTGCGCCTATCTGAAGCCAGGAGCCAGGAGCTTCTTCCGGGTCTCCCACGTGGGTGCAGGGGCCCAAGGACTTGGACCATCTTGTACTGCTTTCCCAGGCCAAAGCAGAGAGCTGGATCAGAAGAGGAGCAGCCAGAACTAGAACCAGCACCCATACGGGATGCTGGTGCTTCAGGCCAGGGCGTTAACCTGCTGCACCACAGCGATGGCAGCCTAAACATTTTTTATTGATTACTTTTCTGACTCAACTTTCTACTTGGCAGCACTGGTCTAAAAAACCTTATTTAAGCTAACAAATGATCTTATTAAATAATGAACTTAAACATATAATTTATCATCCAATCTTGGGCACTGCTGAGCAACACAGGTGCTATCAGTACACAGACCAGGGGCACAGAACGAGAACATGTGCCATACCCTTTAGAGAATGCTCCATAAGCAAACACATAAATTTGTCACCAGTTTCCTATGAATAATATCCTTCAATGTATTTTCTATATAAATTTAATGATCCCTGGTCAATCATAGTCTTCTATAATTTTTTCTCATAAACTCCTATTTCCCACATTACCAATTCACCTCTACTGTAACAAAAAGGAGTTTCCATGCTTAAGAATTGTAGGAGGGGCCGGCGCCGCAGCTCCCTAGGCTAATCCTCCACCTGCGGCGCCGGATTCTGTCCCAGTCACTCCTCCTCCTGTCCAGCTCTCTGCTGTGGCCCGGGAGTGCAGTGGAGGATCGCCCAAGTACTTGGGCCCTGCACCCGCATGGGAGACCAGGAGAAGCACCTGGCTCCTGGCTTTGGATCAGCATGGTGCGCTGGCTGCAGCGTGCCGGCCTTGGCAGCCATTGTGGGGGTGAACCAACGGAAAAGGAAGACCTTTCTCTTTGTCTCTCTCTCTCACTGCCCACTCTGCCTGTTAAAAAAAAAAAAAAAAGATTTGTAGGAGATGGCACTATAGTGTAGCAAAGATAAGGCTGCTGCAGCAGCACTAGCATCCCATATAGGCACCTGAGTCCCAGCTGCTCCACATCCGATCCAGCTCCCTGTTGATGCACCTGGGAAAGCAACAGAAGCTGGCCCAAGTCCTTGGACCCCTACACCCAGAAGGGAGACCCAAAAGAAGCTCCTGGATTCAGATCCTCCCAGCTCTAGCCATTATGGCCACCTGAGAAATGAGCCAATGGATGGAAGATCTGTCTTTCCCTCTCACTCTCTCTGAAACTTTGCCTTTCAAATAAATTAATTAATTTTTAAAAATTATAGAGAAGAGGACAGTTCTGTGACACAGCAAGTCAAACTGCTGCGTGCAGTGCCGGCATCACATATGGACACCAGTTCACGTCCTGGCCACTCCACTTCCAATCCTGCAAATGCACCTGGGAAAGCAGCAGCAGATGACCCAAGTCCTTAGACCCTGTACCCACATGGAAGACCTAGATGAAACTCCTGCTCCTGGCTTCATCCTGGCCCAGCCCGCAGATGAGGCCATTCTGGGAATGAATCAGCAGATGGAAGATCTTTGTCCTTCTCTTCCAGTAATTCTGCCTTTCAAATAATTTTTTTTTTTTTTTTACAGGCAGAGTGGACAGGGAGAAAGAGAGAGACAGAGAGAAAGGTCTTCCTTTGCCGTTGGTTCACCTTCCAATGGCCGCCGCAGCCGGCGCACTGCAGCCGGCACACCGCGCTCATCCGATGGCAGGAGCCAGGTACTTCTCCTGGTCTCCCATGGGGTGCAGGGCCCAAGCACTTGGGCCAACCTCCACTGCACTCCCGGGCCACAGCAGAGAGCTGGCCTGGAAGAGGGGCAACCGGGACAGAATCCGGCACCCCAACCGGGACTAGAACCCGGTGTGCCGGCGCTGCAAGGCGGAAGATTAGCCTAGTGAGCCGTGGCGCCGGCCTCAAATAAATCTTTTTTAAAAAAGTACAGGAAAATACAATTTCCTTCTTCCCCATGTCACATATAGTTCACAAAACCAAAAACTAGTGGGTAATCATGTGCATTAGAAGGCAAATTATCAACACAAGCACTCTGGTGCTTTGCTTTGTATTTTTTTTTAAAGATTTATTTTATTTATTTGAAAGACAAAGTTACAGAGAGGCAGAGAGAGGCAGAGAGGCAAAGAGGCAGAGAGAGAGAGAGGTCTTCCATCCCCTGGTTCACTCCCCAGATGGCTGCAACAGCCAGAGCTGCACCGATCCGAAGCCAGGAGCCAGAGCTTCTTCTGGGTCTCCCACATGGGTGCAGGGGCCCAAGGACTTGGGCCATCCTCACTGCTTTCTCAGGCCACAGCACAGAGCTAGATCAGAAGAGGAGCAGCTGGGACTAGAACCAGCACCCATATGGGATGCTGGCACTGCAGGCCAGGGCTTTAACCTGTTGCACCACAGTGCCAGCCTCCTTGCTTTGTATTTAAGACTGAGTAAACTTATCTGACTTTCGCCTGCCAAGAGAAAATACCTAACTTTATGATGAGAAAAATATTGTATCTCAAATTCAAACTTAAATCGTTACAAAATATGACTGAGACCGTAAAACTTATCTTTATGTAAATTTCTTTATTAATACAAAGAGAACAGATTTTATGCATTCTGTAGGTACAGTTCCAAGACAACAACCACAACTCCCTCACTCTCCTGCTCTCCCCCATCCTCCTTCCTTCCTCCCAGCTCTTTGTCAGTTTCTGCATAGACATAATTTTAATACACTCTACATTCACAGGCTTAATTCACCACTAATAATATTCAACAATTTTAGAAAAGACCCCTAGATGGGGCTATCACTTCACAATACAACAGCTCAGAATTATAAAACTCAAGTAGCCTAGAATGTTGATACTGAGTATAATCCTGTTTCCACAATCTTGTTGATATTGTTTCCACTTTATGTAAGTATACTACTTGTAACACATAAATTTCCATCTGTAACTATTTGCCTTCTAATAATGCCCTGTGCTAAATAAACCAATAAAAATTAAGCAGTGAATAATTTTTTTATTTGTTGGGGTGGAACTAGGTCAGGCAAGGGGGAAAGAGGAGAAAAAATCAGTCTGCTGTTTACCTGGGCCCAAAATGTTACCGCATCTTCCACATGACTTCCAACCACATCTTCAACTAAAACCAAATCAGAATGAAAAGAACATTAGAAATTAATCAATATCATCTAGCTCTTACACCCCAAAATAATTTTTAGTGTCAGTACCTTTATTGTAATGTGTGTCTTCATCCATTTGGACAATTCCTGAAAAACTAAAATAATTCAGTAACAGGTTATAATCATCCATTAACAATGAATAAAGACTAAGCCACATAATGTTCAAATCTTCACAACTATGTTTTGTCGTAAATGAAGTTATTAAAATCAAACTCTACATTACAAATGATTTCAAAGATATTTTCTTCAATAATTAGGTTTTTTTGTTTTCTGTGTATTAGAGTTTACAATTCCATAACATAATCTCAGGGCCAGTGTTGTGGCAAAGTAGGCTAAGCCTCTGCCTACAATGCTAGCAACCCATATCTGCACCAGTTCGTGTCGCCGCTGCTCCACTGCCAATTCAGCTCCCTACTAATGTGCCTGGGAAAGCAGCAGCAGATGGCCCCTGCACCAACATGAGAGACCCGGAAGAAGTTCTGGACCCCTGGCTTTGGCCTGGCCCAGCCCTGCCACTGCAGCTACTTGGGAAGTGAACCAGTGGATGGAAGGTCTCTCACTCTGTAACTCTGCCTTTCAAAGTTCTCTCTGTAACTCTGCCTTTCAAATAAATAAGTTTAAAAAAAAAACCAGAATGCATAGCTCATTATATAATCTCAATCCTCAAATTACCTCTCTAGCCAAACAAACCCTTATAAATTTACCTCGAAGTAAATATTGCATGCACATCTTCACATTTCTGTCTAAAAAATGACCCCCCACAAAAGAAGATTAGAATTCACATAATATAAAATAGAGAAACAATGTGCTACGACAAATGCTTCAGACTGGTATTTAAAAGACACAGTAATTACTACTTTTGAAGTAACCTGGAATTAAAGACTGCAAGACAAATAAAATTTTCCCAAAACAAAAATAATTTTGATATAATAGGCTTAACTCAAAATATTTCCCAAAAAGTCTGCTTTATAATTTTATCCTTAGCACACTAGAAATTGTACTTTCCATTCATAAATGAGGAAAATGTAGACTTTCACAGTTTTACAAGTTACCTAAGAACACAACCATACAGGTCTCAAATCCTATCAAAACTTTTATGACATTTTAAAACTTAAACCCTCTGAGTTTCATTACTTTTTTGGGTTAATTTTTCTTAAGATGTATTTATTTGCAAGGCATAGTTACAGACAGGCAGATTTTCCATCTGCTGGTTCACTCCCCAAATGGCTGCAACAGCTGGGGCGGGGCTGAGTGAGCCCCAAACCAGGAACTTCTGCCGGGTCTCCCACCTGGGCGCAGGGGCCCAAGCAGTGGGCCATCTTCTACTACCTTTCCAGGTGCGTTAGCAGGGAGCGGGATAGGCCCTGGAGCGGCTGGGCGTCAAACCTAGGCCCGCACGGGACGCTGGTATTGCAGGAGGCGGCTCTACCCACTACGCCACAGCTCCAGCCCCTACTTTGCTTCCAAAACACGCCAAGAGGCAGCCAAAGTCTTCAAAACGAGGATTCTTTACAATTAATCAAAATGTGGTTTTTAAATTCAGTGTACCAAACGTGGCTGGAAGGCTTTCTACATAGAATACATGTATATAGTATACACACACACCCCTACTTTGGAAATCTGGGAAGCTGTTCCTAGAACAGCATTAAGTTTGGGTTTCCAAGGCCGACTACGCGGGCGGTGACGCGGAGGCGCCTCCCCGACCCCGCTACTACCCGTCACCTCTGCGAGGCGGGAACGCGGGTCCTGGGCGCGCCTCGATCGTGCGAGGGGCGCCGAGGTCCCCACGCCGCCGCGCTTGCCGGAAGGGGAGTAAACAGCTCCTCCTCACCGCGAGGCGCTGAGGCCCGCGTTCCCTGCACGCTGGAGTGGCCTCTGGGCACCGCTCTCGGACGCCCGGTGTCCGCGTCCCCGCGGCGGCGGCGGGCAGGAGGCCAGGAGGCCAGGAAATGGGCCTGGCCTCAAGTCTGGGGCCTTACAGCGCAACCAGCGGCGAGAACACATCCCGCGCAGGGGTCACCATCGTACCCACCGCACGGACTACTACTGACCTCACACTCTCCGCCACCGCCGCTCTAGAAAAGGGACTCTGGCCCCACATGCCGGATATCGGCCCTCCGCCCACCACCGCGGCCAAGCCCTGGGCCTGCCGCCGCCACACACGTGCAAGGGCTTACCGCGCGTGCGGCCCCGCACTGCGCCTGCGCGCACAGTATTGCGCCATCATCCGGGGTTGCCGGGAGCCGCGGCTCAGTCACGTGGCTACGCAGGGCTCTGGACTGGAGCGCCCAGGGCCAAGCAGGGTCTCCCACCCGCCGCTGCCGACCCGCACCGACTGCGGGGCGCTGACGCCACGCACCAGGGGTACGCGAGCCCGGCCGGGCTTCCGTCCCTGCCAGCCAATGGCCTGCTCCTTCCAGCAGGCGTCAGTAACGTCGGATGGTGACGTGAGATTTCGTGGTCTTTCCGTAATCTAGTCCGGCGGATTTAAATATTAGAAGCCCCTACCTAGTTAGAAGAAATGTTAGTACTCCTTTGTTTTTAATTTAATTTGTTATACAAGTTTCGTGTATTTCATATATACAGATCTCCCACTCCGTCCTCCCATCCGGCCACGCTCTGTCGTATTCTTAATTTTTACAGATCTACTTGCAGTTTACTTCATGATCTAAGGTTAGCCCTACACTAAGAGTTCAGCAAATAGCAGAAAAAGAAGAAGAAAAAAACTCTCCCTCAACGGAAGAGACAAGGGCTGTAAACAATCATTGAATCTCAAAATATCCATTTCACTCCAATACATTACATTTTAGGTACTCTGTTATTTCCTACAGATAGGAAAAGCATGGTGTTTGACTTTTGGGCGCTGGCTTATTTCGCACATTAGTACTCTTTTTACAAGATGGAAAGGACAAAATGATTTAGGAAAATGTGTTTTCCAGATGAGTAGTATTAACTACATTTCTGAACCCACATTTAGAAATCAAGTCTCTCTAGCACTGCATCTCTTTTTCGTGACATGAAGGAGAAAAGTGTAGCTTAGCTGTCCGGCTAGATGGAAATACTACATTTTGTGGCAAACCTTCCCAACACTTAAAAATTATCTCCAGTTAATCTCTTTTGTCTTTGTGGTATAAGTACCACACACACAAAAAAAAACTGAAGATACAAAAGTTACAATTCAAGAGCAAACACGTACACTGGAAATCACTCCCACAACGAAGAGGACAAACGTTTCCATCACCCCCAGAAGTGTCCTCATGCCACTTCATCGTATTGGCTTCCTACACCTAACTTTCTGCTTTTTGTCATCAGACCTTGTTTGCATTTTCTACAATTTGGTATTTATGAAATCATACATGTATGTTTGGCTCCTTTCTAACAGCATAATTATTTTGAGATTCATCCATTTGCTCCTATGCATCAATGCTTGGTTGCTTTTTGTTGCTGGATACTATTCCATTGCCTGAATATGACACACTTTGTCATGGACATTTTGATTGTTTCTGGCTTGGGATTGTTTCACAAAAAGCTGCTATCATGTGAAAGCCTGTGTGTGAACACATGTTTTAATTTCTCTGGTTAATATCCAGTAGTGGAATGCCAGTCTTTGAGCGCTGTGTGTGTTTAAGAAAGGACCCACCCACGTAGGATCTCTGTCCTTAATGTGTTTTACTATGAAACTTAAAAACAACACTACTAGTTGAACAATGCCCAATACCTTGTGCAGTTGTGTGAGTGCAGCCTGTTGAAATCCTTGCTTAGTGTATACTAAGTTGATCTTCTGTATATGAAGGTGATTGAAAATGAAACTCAATGAAGGGCGGGATGGGAGAGGAAGTGGGAGAGGGGAGGGCCATGGGAGGGAGGGAGGTTGGGGGGGGGAGCCACAACAATACAAAAGTTGCACTTTGTAAATTCACATTTATTAAATGAAAAAAAGAACTTATGGGGGTAAAGCCATTGTAATTCATAAACTGTACTTTGGAAATTTATATTTATTAAACAAAAGTTAAAAAAAAAAAAGGACCCAGAGCGGATTCCGTGGTGCAGTAGGTTAATCCTCCACCTGCAGTACCGGCATCCCATATGGCCCCATTTCTAGTCCTGGCTGCTTCTCTTCCAATCCAGCTCTCTGTTATGGCCTGGGAAAGCAGTGGAAGATGGCGCAAGTGCTTGGGCCCCTGCACTTGCATCTTATAAATATGGAAAGGACTATAGGTCTAAATGTAAAGCTTAAACAAGTACAACTTTTAGAAAAAAAAAATAAATCATCCTTTGCGAATTGTGCTAGCCAGAGTTTTGGATACAACACAAAAGTATGATCCATTAGACAAAACTGTTAAACTTTTGCTCTTTGAAATACTCCTTTAAGAGAACAAAAATACATCCATACATTGGGAGAAAATAACTGTGAATTGGAGTTTTATCCATAGTATATAAAGAACTGTCAAAGCAATAATGAAACAATTTGGTTAAAAATGAGAAAAAGTAGGGGCCGGTGTTGGGGTCTTAAGCCTGAGGCTGGCCCCTGACCAGCAGGGGACAGTACAAGCACTCCCCGACAAGGCGAACAAGAGAGGTAAGGTCGACGGGTCAAACACACCACAGCAAGGACCCGTGAGTTCTGTCGAAGCAGGAACTACTTTACTGAGGAAGTGTGCAGGCTTATAAGGCTCACAAAAGACATGCGCAGTAGGGGAGCCAATCAGTGAAAAGGTCATGCAGGCGTGGGTGGACCATGCACAGGGGCATCTTAAGCAAAGTATAGGGATCATGCAATGACCACATGCCCGGAACTAAAGCGGACTTATCCCTGCCGGTGTTCTGATCTTACGTAGTTAACCACAGCAGCCGCAATTCAAGAGCAAACACGTACACTGGAAATCACTCCCACAACGAAGATGACAAATGTTTCCATCACCCCCAGAAGTGTCCTCATGCCGCTTCATCGTATTGGCTTCCTACACCTAACTTTCTGCTTTTTGTCATCAGACATTGTTTGCATTTTCTACAATTTGGTATTTATGAAATCATCCACCAGGCGCCATATTGTACTGGAGGTTTTAGGCAATGCCCAACAGGCTGGTTCTGTGGCTCACTTGGTTAATCCTCCGCCTGCAGCGCCAGCATCCCATATGGGCACCGGGTTCTAGTCCCGGCTGCTCCTCTTCCAGTCCAGCTCTCTGCTGTGGCCCGGGAGGGCAGTGGAGGATGGCCCAAGTGCTTGGGCCCCTGCACCCGCATGAGAGACCAGGAGGAGGCACTTGGCTCCTGGCTTCGAATCTGTGCAGCGCGCTGGCTCTAACAGCCATTTTGGGGGTGAACCAGTGGAGGGAAGACCTTTCTCTCTGTCTCTCTCTCTCACTGTCTAACTCTGCCTATTGACATGTGAATAGAAAATAAATATATAGGCCGGTGCTGCGGCTCAATAGGCTAATCCTCCACCTTGCCGCGCCAGTACACTGGGTTCTAGTCCCAGTCGGGGTGTCAGATTCTGTCCTGGTTGCCCCTCTTCCAGGCCAGCTCTTTGCTGTGGCCAGGGAGTGCAGTGGAGGATGGCCCAAGTGCTTGGGCCCTGCACCCGCGTGGAAGACCAGGAGAAGCACCTGGCTCCTGCCTTTGGATCAGCCCAGTGCGGCCATTGGAGGGTGAACCAATAGCAAAGGAAGACCTTCTCTCTGTCTCTCTCTCTCACTGTCCACTCTGCCTGTCAAAAAAAAAAAAAAAAAGAAAAAGAAAGAAATATATAAAAAGATGCTCAACATTTTTAGTTAGTAGAGAAATAAATATGACTTAAAACCACAAGGAGAGAGCACTAAATACAAAGCTCTAAACTTAGAAATGTTGATCTTATCAAGTGATGATCAGAGTACAGAGCAACTAGAACTTTTTTTCTTTAAAGATTTATTTATTCATTGGAAAGGCAGAGTTACAGAGACAGAGGCAAGGGGAGATCTTCCACCTGCTGGTTCACTCCCCAAATGGTCTCAATGGCTGGAGTTGGATGGGTCCGAAGCCAGGAGCCAGGAGCTGCATCCAGGCCTTCCACATGGGTGCAGGGGCCCAAGTATTTAGGCCATCCTCTGCTGCTTTCCCAGGCACATTAGCAGGGAGTTGGATTGGAAGTGGATTCACAGGCAGCAGCTTTACCCACTGTGCCAAAGTGCTGACCCTGCAACTAGAATTTTTTTTTTTTTTTTGACAGGCAGAGTTAGACAGTGAGAGAGAGAGAGAAAGGTCTTCCTTCCGTTGTTTCACCCCCAAAGTGGCCGCTATGGCCGGAGCTATGCTGATCTGAAGCCAGGAGCCAGGTGCTTCCTCCTGGTTTCCCATGTGGGTGTAGGGCCCAAGCACTTGGGCCATTCTCTACTGCCTTCCCGGGCCACAGCAGAAAGCTGGACTGGAAGAGGAGCAACTGGGACAGAATCCAGCACTCCGTCTGGGACTAGAACCCAGGGTGCCAGCACTGCAGGCAGAGGATTAGCCAAGTGAGCCACGGCGCCGGCCTGCAACTAGAATTTTTAAACACTACTAGTGGGAACATAAATGTGTACACCTAGTTGTTGGTTTTTCTTTTTTACACCTACTTTGTGAAACAATTTGGCCTTTAAAAAAAAAAAAAGATTTTCATTTATTTGACAGGTAGAGTTACAGTGAGAGAGAGAGACACAGAGAGAAAGGTCTTCCATCTGCTGGTTCACTCCCCAAATGGCTGCAATGGCCAGAGCTGGGCCAATCAGAAGCCAGGAGCCAGGAGCTTCTGCCAGGTCTCCCATGTGGGTGCAGGGGTCCAAGTACTTGGGTCATCCTCTGCTGCTTTCCCAGGGACATTAGCAGGGAGCTAGATCCGAAGTGGAGCAGCTGGGACTCAAACCAGTGCCGATATTGGTGTCTTTACCTACTATGCCACAACGCCACCCCAACTTTTTTTTTTTTTTTTTACAAAGCGATAGCCATTTTTTCTAGCACCATGAATTGAAAACACTATGATGTCTCTATTGAATTAGCTTTATATCTTTGTCAAAGATGAATTTACCATGGGCAGGCATTGTGGCACAGCAGGTTAAGCCACCACTTGGGATGCCTGAATCCCATTTCAGAATGACAGTTCAAGTCCTGGCTCTGATACGGTGTAACTAGGCAGTTAAAGTTTGGGCGAGCTGGAAAAACTCTTGTATCCCTGAAGTGTAGTCCTATCTCTTTAACTTTCAGTTTGATACTTCCACCTTCCCAGGATGCACCAGTCTCATCCAGGACACTGGATGAGAGAAGAACCATCCACCACAGATCCTGTGTAGAGGTACTGCTCATGATTTCAGACCTCTCCCATACTCCCCTGGAAGTACTGCTTTTGGTTTTTCTTTCTCTTTTGCTATATAGGCAACTCTTTGGCCCACTCCTGATGGATATGTCTCAGTGTGGAGTGGCCCATACTCAAGTGTGAATGTGTGTGTATTTCCTCACTATTAAATTCTATTCCTTCTTGCACACAGTATTAGTCACCACTTAGTGTTTTTACCTCTGCGGGAGACAAGAACCTATTCACTGCCCACATTAGCTCCTCTGCTTCTGATCCAGCTCCCTGCTAGTGTATCTAGGAAAGCAGCAGATGATAGCTCTAGAATTTCCATTCCTGCCACCCTTATGGGAGACCTGGTTGCATTTCCTGGCTCCTGATTTTGGCCTGGCCCAGCCCTGGCTATTGTAGGCGTTTTGAGAGTGAACTAGCATAACAGATGGAAACACTCTCTCTCTTTCTCTCTCTCTCTCTTTCTCTGCCTTTTGAATAAAAATAGATAGGGGACAGTGCCATGGTGCAGTAGGTTAATCCTCCACCTGCAGTGCTGGCATCCCATATGGGCACCGGTTCTAGTCCCAGCTTCTCCTCTTCCAATCCAGCTCTCTGCTGTGGCCTGGAAAGGCAGTGGAGGATGTCCCAAGTGTTTGGGCCTCTGCACCCGCATGGGAGACCAGGAAGAAACACCTGGCTCCTGGCTTCAGATTGGTGTAGCTCCGGCCATAGCGGCCATCTGGGAAGTGAACCAGCAGAAGGAAGACCTTTCTCTCTATTTCTCCCTCTCACTGTCTGTAACTCTTCCTCTCAAATAAATAAATAAAATCTTTAAAAAAAAAAAATAACAGGAGCCAGTGCTGTGGCGCAGTAGGTTAAAACCCCAGCCTGCAGTGCTGGCATCCCAGATGGGTGCTGGTTCAAAGCCTGGCTGCTCCTCTTCCGATCCAGCTCTCTGCTATGGCCTGGGAAAGCAATAGAAGATGCCCCAAGTCCTTGGGCCCCTGACCCATATGGGAGACCTGGAAGAAGCATCCTGGCTCCTGGCTTCAGATCAGCTCAGCTGTGGCCATTGCAATCATTTGGGGACCAGTGGAATGGAAGACCTCCCTCTCTCTGGTTCTACCTCTCTCTCAACTCTTTCAAATAGATAAAATAATTCTTTAAAAAAATTGACAATACAAACTGCCAAGCTTAGTCAGTAATAAAGATAATTTAATTGACCTCTACCTATTAAAGAAGTTGAATTTGTAGTGAAAATTTTCCTACAAAGAAAATTTCAGGTTCAGGTGGCTACATTGAAGATGTTACCAAATATATATGGAACAAAGTATCAGTTCTCTACAGATGTTTCCAGAAAATTGATGTTGGGAATTCTTTCCACTTACTATATGTGGCATTGTTCTGACAACAAACCACAGACATTACGGGGAAAGAAAATTTCAGAGCAATAGCCTCTTGAACATAGGTACAAAAGTGTTTACCAATTTTAGCAAATTTAATACAAGAGTATATACAAAGCTTAGGCAATCATGATGAAGTGTGTTTCATCCCTGGAATTCAAGGTTGATTCAACAGTTGAAAGTTAATCAACATAATTCATCCTAACAACAAACTAAAAAACAAACACATGATCATAACCAATGGATATAAAATAAGTATTTGACAAAGTTCAACACATGTTTATCATGAAAATTCTCATCAGATTGGGGACAGAAGGTAGCTTCTTCAATCTGTTAAAGAGTATCTGGAAAATCATACAGCTAACCTTATACCTGAGGGTGAAAGGAAAACACTCCTACGTGCTGGGACGTGGCAAGGTTGTCTTCTCTCAGCACTTCCATTTAACATCATACTGGGTGTCTAGCCTCAGCAATAGGGTCAGATAAAAGAAGCAAAATATACCTGGTTTGGAAAGGGGAAAGTTAAAGTCTTTTTTTAAAAAATGTATGCATTTTTATTTGACTGAAAGGCACAGCAACAGAGAAAGAGTGAGAGCAAGTGAGAGAGAACTTCTATCTACTGGTTCACTCCTCAGATGTCCACAACAGACAGGGCTGGGCCAGGCCAAAGCCAGGAATTCCATCTGGGTCTCCCAAGTGGATGGTAGAGACTCTACCTGAGCCATCATCTGCTGCCTCCCAGGCACATTAGGAGGAAGCTGGATTATGTGGGGAGCAACTGGGAGCAACTCGGACTAGACTAAGTTACTCGAATTAAGCCTTATTCTATGCATCTGCTTTCCCACAATATGGCGCTGGGAGAGGAGAAAACAGCTTCTACGCAGCTGCCTCTTGCCAACTTGAGTGATGACCTCCAGGAGCTGATCCTGCTCCTGATTGGAGGAGAGCAGCATACTCGGCGTGTGGGCAGCTGAGTTGGGATTGGCGGAGGAGGACTATAAAAGAGGAGAGAGACAGCATGCACCAGGAACATCTAAGGGGAACATCTGAGGGAACACCTGTGCAGCCCCCGAGAGAGCCGGCCGGCGGTGTGCCGCTCCCCTGCGGAAGTGGGGAAAGTGGCTAGGGGGAACCGCCCTTCCACGGAGGTGGAAGGGACGGTAGCCAACCTGGGAAGAACCAGCAGCAAACCCGGCGAGGGCCGAGCAGACAAAAGAATAGCGCAGGGTCCTGTGTCGTTCCTCCACAAAGACGGGGAGCGACATAATGGTGCCGTGACTCGGATATGAAGCCTAGGCAGGGTTTAGTGTCGTTCCTCCACGAAGACGGGGAGCGACATAATGGTGCCGTGACTCGGATATGAAACTTAGGAGGGAAGAAACGGGAAGAAGTGGAAAATACCGGAGAGAGAGACTAGCAAAGAGCCTA
This sequence comes from Oryctolagus cuniculus, assembly GCF_051225735.1. Taxonomy (NCBI): domain Eukaryota; kingdom Metazoa; phylum Chordata; class Mammalia; order Lagomorpha; family Leporidae; genus Oryctolagus; species Oryctolagus cuniculus. The sequence continues at coordinate 52,130,286 of NC_142882.1, read as the reverse complement.
GGGGAAAGCCAGACGAAAAAGGTGCCGGAAGAAGCTATCGAAAGCCTAGGCATAGACTCGGATACGGACTGTGGGAAAGAAGTTAGGATTTAAAGTGAAAGCAAGAAGAAACTTAGACTCAGATACGGACTGCAGGTTGAAAGTGAAAGTGAAACCTATAAGAAACTTAGACTTGGATACGGACTGTGGGGAGAGGCCAGGAGAAATGAGGGAGGAATATTGTTGGAAGAAAACTTAGGGAAACATACCGGCTAGAGAAAAATGTTAGGGAGGATGAAGCTGCGAGTGCAGGCTGAGGCGGAGACGGAAGCCATCTTGGAATTCTTCAAGTCAGCCCGGGGAGCAAGAGGCGAAGATCTGGAACCAGAGGCAGAGACGTGGGCCGCCAGGTTGGAATTCGCCAGGTTAGTCCGGGGAACTTGGATTGAATGCTAGTGGCGGAAACGTAAGCTACGCTGTGTGACTCGCGGAAGCCGCCGCGTGCAGAGAGAGCACGGGGCGTGAATAGATAGGGAACGTGGGGCTAGTGCGAGGCCGTGGTGTGGGCGCGAAGGGGCGCGGAGACCGCGGAGTGCGCGCGCGAAGCCGGGAAGCCGCGCAGCCGCGCAGATGAGAGAAGCACGGGCTGAAGCGGCTCAGAGCCGGGAAGCCGCCGAGAAGCAGCCTCGGGGCGGGCGCCGGGAAGCCGCAGGGATAAGAGAAACAGAAGTCTAGAAGTGATATGAGAGAAATAGGAATGCTGGTAGATAGAAGTAAAATAGGAGAAATAGGAATGCCCGGAGATAGAGAAATAGAGAAAGGCCTCCCCACAACACAGCAATGAGAGAGCTTGGATTCGGTCTGCCTGATTAAGTGAGGCGATGAGCACCTGCGGGCGGCTAGCAGCTTATGCGCCACAGGTCACCGAAGACAGGCACGAATTAACACCAATAAGTCTCCCCACAATACGGCAATGAGAAGGCTTGGATTCAGTTTGCCTGATAGGGCTTGTAAGCACCTGCATGCAGTTCTAGCAGAGCAGAGCATGCGCTGCAGGGCACCGAACACAGGCACGCATCAGCGCCTAAAAACCTCCTCATAACATGGCGAAGAGAGGACCCGGATTCGGTTTGCCTGATTGATAGGACTTGTAAGCACCTGTGGGCAACTCTAGCAAGCAGAGCAGAGTGTGTGCCGCGGGGCACTGAAGACAGGCGCGTATCAACGCCAAAAAATAAAAAGAAAGGGGGATCTGTGGGGAGCAACTGGGAGCAACTCGGACTAGACTAAGTTACTCGAATTAAGCCTTATTCTATGCATCTGCTCTCCCACAATATGGCGCTGGGAGAGGAGAAAACAGCTTCTACGCAGCTGCCTCTTGCCAACTTGAGTGATGACCTCCAGGAGCTGATCCTGCTCCTGATTGGAGGAGAGCAGCATACTCGGCGTGTGGGCAGCTGAGTTGGGATTGGCGGAGGAGGACTATAAAAGAGGAGAGAGACAGCATGCACCAGGAACACCTGAGGAACACCTGTGCAGCCCCCGAGAGAGCCGGCCGGCGGTGTGCCACTCCCCCGCGGAAGTGGGGAAAGTGGCTAGGGGGAACCGCCCTTCCACGGAGGTGGAAGGGATGGTAGCCAACCTGGGAAGAACCAGCAGCAAACCCGGCGAGGGCCGAGCAGACAAAAGAACAGCGCAGGGTCCTGTGTCGTTCCTCCACGAAGACGGGGAGAGACAGATTGGAAGCAGAGGTAGAGGCAGGACTAAATCCTAGGCACCCTGATCCAGGATGTGGGCATCATAAGTGGCAGCTTATGCTGCTATAGCCACACCCCCATATTTATTTGCATATATAATGATCATCTGTGTAGAGAATTCTAGAAAATCCACAAACAACAAAAATTTCCATCACTATAATAAGTGAATTTGCAAAGATGCAGTAAGCATGATCAAAACACAAAATTATATTTCTATATTCTAGCAATGAAATAATCAAAAATTGAAATTAAGAAAACAATAAGGGAAAACTCAGTGCCTGAGTTGGATTCCTAACTCTGCTCCTGATCTGTCTTCCTGCTAACGTGCCTGCTGGGAGGCAACAGGCGACGGCTAAAGTAGTTGGGTTCCTGCCACTTACATAAGAAACTGGGATTGAGTTCCCAGCTCCTGGCTTCAACCTGGCCCAGCCCAGCCCTGGCTGTTTGAGGAGTGAACAAATGGATAGGAGATTTCTGTCCTTCAAATAAAACAAATAAATGAAAAACAGTAAGCAATACTGCTTATAATAACATTGAAAAAATGAAATCTTTAGAAATCAAATAGATAAAAGACATACAAAACTTTTACATTGAAAAGTACAAAACATTGCTGTGAAAAATTAAAGAAGACCTAGGATCAGGCATGTGCTGCAATGGTTAAGATGCTGCTTGGCACCGGCGCCACGGCTCAGTAAGCTAATCCTCCGCCTTGAGGCGCCGGCACACCGAGTTCTAGTCCCAGTCGGGGCACCGGATTCTTTCCCGGTTGCCCCTCTTCCAGGCCAGCTCTCTGCTGTGGCCCGGGAGTGCAGTGGAGGATGGTCCAAGTGCTTGGGCCCTGCACCCGCATGGGAGACCAGGAGAAGCACCTGGCTCCTGGCTTCGGATCAGCACGGTGCGCTGGCAGCAGCACACCGGCTGCGGCAGCCATTGGAGGGTGAACCAATGGCAAAAGGAAGACCTTTCTCTCTCTCTCTCTCTCTCTCTCTCTCTCTCTCTCTCTCTCTCCCACTGTCCACTCTGCCTGTCAAAAAAAAAAAAAAAAAGATGCTGCTTGGGATGTCAGGATCTCATATCAGAGTGCCTGGGGTTGAGTCTTGGCTCTGCTTCTGGTTCCAGGTTCCTGCTAAGACACACTCTAGGAGCTAGCAGTTGATGGCTGAAGTACTTTAGTGCCTGCCTCCCAAAATGAGTTCAGAACTCTTGGCATTAGCTTTGTTCATCTGGTGAACCAACCAGCAAATGGGAAATCTCTGTCTCTTTCAAATACTAAATAAATAAATTGTTTTAAAAGGAAAAAAATAAAACCTAAATGAGTTAGATGCTATGTTCATAAATCAGAAAAGTCAGCATAGTTAAGGTGTCAATTCTCTGCCAATCGGTGTGCAGATTCAATGCAATCCCAAACAAAACCTCAGTAGCCGTCTGTATGTGTGTATGTGTGTGTACGTTCATGTATGCATGTTTATAGACAATGACAAGTTGATTCTATAATTTTCGTGGAACCACAAAGCTAAAACAACTTTGAAACAAATAACAACCCACAAAGTTAGGTTTATAGTACTTGTCTTCAAGGCATACTATAAAACTATAATAATCGAAACAGTGTGGTGTTCGTCTAGAGGAAGCAAACAGATCCAAGTAACAGAACAGAAAGTGTAGAAACAGACTTACATGTACATGGTCAATGTCCCCTAGTATCCACAGAGTGTCTGCAGAATCTATAGTGATGTCACCACTCTCATTCCCAACACTGGCAGTTTGTGTCTTCTATCACCAACCAGTCAGGCTAGAGCTTTATCCATTTTATTAATCTTCCCAGTCAATCTTCAGTTTTATTGATTGTTCTCTATTGTTTTTGTTTTCCATTTCAACCTATACTCTGCTCTTAAATATTTATTTTCCCCCATTTATTTTAGTTTTCATTTGCTCTTCATTTCTAGTGGGTTTTTTCTTTTTTTTTTTTTTTTTAAGGGAAAGGGTTTATTGGAGGAAACCTGACAGACTGTAGGGCAAAAAAAGGAAAAGAAAAAGAAGGAGAGTGTAAGAGAGAGAGACAGAGACAGAGGTCAGGAGAGGGAGAGGGAGAGGGAGAGGGAGAGAGAGAGGAGAGATCTAGTGGTTTTTATTACCATGGTAGATATCAGCTTCTGCTTGCCAGTTCTCAACATTTGGTGGTGGTGGTGGTAGTGGGGAGCTAAGTATATAGATCAAATAATATTCTAACCAGCTGTCCCTCAGTTTTCTGACCCTGTCCTCAATAATATACAGAACAGCCTCTGTATCATACACTGTATCTTCTTTTTATTTTTTTTTTTTGAAGATTTATTTGTTTATTTAAAAGTCAAGAGTTACAGAGAGAAAGGGAGACCAAGAAAGAGCTCGTCCATCCACTGGTTTACTCCCCAGATGGCAAAATGGCTGGAGCTGAGCCAGGTGAAAGCCAGGAGCCAGAAGCTGCATCTTGGTCTCCCACATGGGTGGAAAGGGCCCAAGTACTTGGGCCTTCTGCTGCTGCTTTCCCAGGCCATTAGCAAGGAACTGGGTCAGAAGAGGAGTAGCCACGACCCAAATGGGCAGCCAAATGGGATCCCAACATCGGAGGCAGCAGCTTTACCCTCTACACCACCATGCTGGCGCATTCACCATATCTTCTATACACCATGCTTGCAGTGCACTGGGACAGCTCCACATAGTCTTGTCAGGACATTAACATGAAGCATCGCGAGTGCTCCTATGTCACTCTCCCATCAAGCTTTATCTTCCACCCAACACTCTTTCTTTTTTAAAAAAAAAAAGATTTATTTATTTGAAAATCAGAGTTACATAGAGAGAGGAGAGGCAGAGAGAGAGAGAAGTCTTCCACCGATAGTTCACTCCCCATATGGCCGCAACAGCCGGAGCTGCGCCAATCTGAAGCCAGGAGCCTGGAGTTTCCTCTGGGTCTCCCATGTGGGTACAGGGGCCCAAGGACCTGGGTCATCTTCCACTGCTTTCCCAGGCCATAGCAGAGAGCTGGATTGGAAGAGGAGCAGCCAGGTCTCAAACCGGTGCCCATATGGGATGTCAGTACTTCAGGCCAGGGCTTTAATCTGCTGTGCCACAGCACCGGCCCCAACCCAACATTTCAAGATCTCCTCCCACACTTGTTTCCTAGACTCCTGCATTACTAGAATCTGCAGTTCATTCATGGTGTAACCCATCCACCTTGATGAAGGGCTGTGTGAGGGATCCTCCAAAAATTCATTCAAAACATGTATAATGAAAGAATTGTCACTGGGCTTTAAAATTGTTTTATACAAAAATAAACTTACTTTTTAATTCCATTTTCCACGAGCCTTTTGAAGTCACCTTGAACTTCCCCGCCTGGGACTGTGACGCCCAGCATCAGGAGTTACTGATCCAGAGCTAAGAAGTGTCATCCTGTGATGCAACTGCCTCACGTAGCACCTCTGCAGCAACTCAGGGCGCGAGCAGGCTGCCCCTCGCCAGAAAACTACAAGATGTTGTTCTGCCAGCTCACAAGTCCAAGGGCACCTAAGGGTTCGAGCTTCCAGGCCCACCAATACAAGTGTCCCATTTCTCTGTCCGTGCTCCCCTGTTGCCTGTCACAAGCTGACTGTCGGGGAGGATGAGACTGCCACGGCTGTGTATGTAACCCCTGCACGGCCCTGCCGCCTTCTCTGTTAGATGTGCACCTGATGGCTGGCGGTCTTCCTTGCATTTGTAGATGAGATTTTCCTTAAAGGGTGCTATGGAGGGACTCTGGCTTTCACGGAATACCTTGAATTATGTGGCCAAACAGGAATGCATATCATTTTCTTTTCACAAGATTTCGCAGGCAATTAACAATCACTAACCAACACCTCGGTCCTTGTTAGTCCCATTCCACTGAAAGGATACAGTGACCACACAAGCAAATGCCTCCCTTCCTCCTTTTTATCCACGTCTGCTGAAGTAACTGACCTAGTCTTAGAATCCCATCCTGAGAGTTTGCTTTTTTTTTTTTTAATTTTATTTATTTATTTGAGAGGTAGAGTTACAGACAGTGAGAAGGAGAGACACAGAAAGGTCTTCCAATACACTGGTTCACTCCCCAAATGGCCACAATGGCCTGAGCTGCACCAATCCAAAGCCAAGAGCCAGGAGCCAGGAGCCAGGAGCCAGGAGCCAGGAGCTTCTTCCAGGTCTCCCACGCGGGTGCAGGGGCCCAAGGACTTGGACCATCTTCTACTGCTTTCCCAGGCCATAGCAGAGAGCTGGATCAGAAGAGGAGCAGCCAGGACTAGATCCAGCACCCATAAGGGATGTCAGTGCAACAGGCAGAGGATTAACCCACTGGCTTCCAAGAATTTGCTTTCTAAGGCCATTTTAGAAGCAATCATTCTCTCCTGAGTCTACTCCACACCCAAAAGCAAAGTCTAAGATCAGTGTTCACACACAGGTAATTTGTGTGATCAGAAGGAACCAGAGGGAGTGATGGGGTAGTGGAAAACGGAGAAAGAGAAGAGCAAAATAAGGATATACATGGATTCCTCAAAATGTTCATGGAAAATGGAATTAAAAGATAAGTTTAAGGGGCTGGCATTGTGGTGCAGTGGGTTTAAGCTGCTGCCTGTGACACCAACACCCCATACTGGAAATGCCAGTGCTAATCCAGCTGCTCCACTTCTGACCCAGCTTCCTACTAGTATGTCCAAGAAGGCAGTGAAAGATGGAACAACTACTTGAGCCCCTACCACCCATGTGAGAGACCAGGATGGAGCTCGTTGTTTCTGGCTTCAGCCTGGCTCAGATCTGGCTGGGGCAGCCATTTAGGAAGTGAACCAGTAGATGGAAGAGATTTCTCCCCTGCCTCATGTTCTGCCCTTCAGATAAAAATAAAAAAATTTAAAAAGCTTATTTTGGTACAAAAAGTTCTGAAATCCATGTATATGAAGACTCTTCAAGAAGTTCATGAAAAATGCAACTATGAAAAAACTGTAAAGAATTCAAAAATTTGGGGCACCAAAATAAAATTTTTTTATTTTATTTATTTGAAAGGCAGAGTTACAGAAAGAGAGAGAAAAAGAGAAAGATATCTTCTATCTGCTGGTTCGCTCCCCAAATGGCCACAATGGCAGGAGCTGGGCTGATCTGAAACCAACAGCCAGAAGCTCCTTACGCTTGTAGGTACCCAGGCACTTGGGCCATCTCCCACTGCCTTCGCAAGTGCACCAGCAGGGAGTTGGACTGGAAGCCGAGCAGCCGTGACTCGAACTGGTGCCCATATGATATGCCAGCACCGCAGGCAGCAGCTTTACCCACTACACCACAGCAACAACCCCTAAACTCATCTTTTTTTTTTTTTTTTTTTTTTTTTTTTTTTTTTTTTGACAGGCAGAGTGGACAGTGAGAGAGAGAGACAGAGAGAGAAAGGTCTTCCTTTTGCCGTTGGTTCACCCTCCAATGGCCGCCGCTGCAGCCGGCGCACCGCGCTGATCCTGGCAGGAGCCAGGAGCCAGGTGCTTTTCCTGGTCTCCCATGGGGTGCAGGGCCCAAGCACCTGGGCCATCCTCCACTGCACTCCCTGGCCATAGCAGAGAGCTGGCCTGGAAGAGGGGCAACCGGGACAGAATCCGGCGCCCCGACCGGGACTAGAACCCGGTGTGCCGGCGCCGCAAGGTGGAGGATTAGCCTATTGAGCCACGGCGCCGGCTTAAACTCATCTTTTAATTCCACTTTTCCACAAGCTCTTTGAAGTACCCTCATATTATTGGGTCACCGCTATGGGTGACTGGTGCTCAATCCTACAAGATTTTCTGAAGAAGCTTAGAAAAGGCATCTCGGAATTACCTTCCCAGGGAGAGCATGAATTTCTGGACTACCACCTACCATTAATCAAGGGTGGCCCCAAGGTCATGAGCTCTCCCACATCTTTGGGCTGCAAGTGATGACCCAGTGGGCATCCCAACCCACCGTGTCAGAAGATCCCTGCAAAACAATCAAAAGAGCCGGACGTGGGACCCAGACAGATGGCATCAAACGGCCTCCATGTGAAGCTGTCAGAGCCGGCTTCAAAGCGTCTCACAGCGGTGCTGCAGGAAGCAGTGGGGCCGTGAGGACCTGAGTGGCACATGAGAGGATCCGGTCCAGTCACACTGAAAATGACCACGTATCACTATAAAATTGTTGTGTAGCTTCAAAGTACATGTTTATTTATAAAAACATACATCAAAAACCAGCATTACAAAGCTTGAGCAATAAAAAAAATTAACAATTTCAACTTACTATTTTAGATGGCAAAGTGGCCCTTACATATTTTCAAATAACAGCTTTAATTTTTAGATAGCCTGAAAAATTAAATTTTGATAGACTTAAACATATTTACTGTATTTTCAGGGTTTGCCTCCTGTGAAAACAACCTCATCTGTTAGGAAAGAGCAAAAGCATATACAAAGTGTAAAGTGATAAAATTTTGACAAAAATAATATAAGGTACTTTCACTTATTTAAATAAATTAAACATCTAAAAAGATATATTTATACAGTAAAAAAAAGAAATTAATTCAAGAGAAAATGAACAATATTATTACATGAAAGGACAGTTCAGATGCCGGCTGCGATTTGCCCAGTTGTGTTCATTGTGGCCTTGTAGTTGATGGCAGTGGAGCTTGGCCTTTCTGCTTAGCAGCCTTTTCCATTTTCACCTGTAAGTTTAAAGCATCCACTGATATAATCATTTGTAAAGCACTGTGAAGAAAGGAAGGCCGCACACACCTCATTTGAATGCCTGTCCTAGGGGCCAGGCGTCGTGAGGCAGCAGGTGCAGCGGTGCTTGCAACGCCAGCATCTCACACTGGAGGGCAGGCTTGAGTCCCACACTACCTCCTCCACCGAGGTTAACACAAAGCAGCTGCACACACGCCTAAGCAGTGGCCTTCCGACTTTCCAGACACCTCTGCACTTCTGCTATGGGCTGAAGGACCCCAAAGAAGAAGAAAGTCCACCTGCTTCTTCCTCACCACCACTCAATCACAAGAAATCTTCCCAATGGCAGCAACACTGCCTTACCCTTGCTAGAGAAAGGGGAAAAACTAACGGCACAGTAGGCAGAGGCACGGCCTCCTACCTTCTAGAGCGACAGGAGCCTAGTAAAATCAGTCTTCCCAACCCCATCAAATTGTAAGTAAAAAATTCCCAGTAATAAAATCAGATGACTCCAACCTCTGTTTCTTCCTCATGTTTTATCTCACTCACTCTCCTCTTTGAGTTGTTTTGGAATCCTATTCTCCTATTCAGAAACCACACACTCATCACTCCTGCAGCCAAGATGTCACATGAAGGATCCCCAAAGGATCCCGTATTCTTAGGCAAAGGTGATGGGTTTTGGAGTCTAACAGAAGAGCATTTGAATCCTACCTGGACTCTTGTATTAGCATTTTAGACAAGTTATTTAATCCATAGTTTTTCATTTGTAAAAAAGGTCACAGTAATAGCTACCTCTCAGGGTTGTTCTTAAGGTATAAATAATATACAAGGTACTTCAAAACATTTGTGGAAAATGCAATTAAAAGATAAGTTTATTGGGTACAAAAAAACTTTAGCCCATGCAGGTTTTTTTAATAGTACACTTTTCCATGAGCATTTTGAAGACCCCGTCATATATAAAGATCTAGACACTGAGAAAGCACTCAAATGTTAATCCCTTTTCCCTTCCAATATATAAATTACATGTTAGATTTGTAGTAATGTGATATGATACATAAAAGAAGCCATATAATGGAGCCAGCATTGTGATGCAGCACATTAAATCACCTCGTGCAACACCACCATCCCATATCAGAGTGCCTGTGCCAGTCTGGATCCTGGCTGCTCCACTTCTGATCCAGCTCCCTGTTCATGCACCTGAGAAAGCAGGTGGCCCAACTATTTGGGCTCCTGCCACCCTTGTGGGAGATCAAGATGGAGTTCTTGGCTCTTGGTTCTTGGCTTCAGCCTGGCCCAGAAGTGAAACAGCAGATGAAAGACATATCTCCCTGCTTTTCCCTCTGTGTTGCTCTGCCTTTCAAATAAAATAAATAAATGTCTTTTTTAAAAAAAAAAAAAAAAGCAACTTTAAAATTGTGTCTAAAAGTAATGGGTAAACTACCACAAAGGCTGCAGTTATCAAAGTCAGCTTATACTTTTCACAGATTCGTCCCCTATGCCAAAGGTTGCCCATGGATTTTGCTACAGATACAAGCAAAAAGCAGATGCACGTTGAGCACTGCTCTTGCGGGAGGCACTGAGCCATCAGATGCAGCTTCCCGACAATCCTCCTCCCTTCAGTGGTTCTGGAGAGGGACTATCCCAGCAGTGAATAGGGGATGGGTCAGCTCTGAGAAGCCATCAGGCTTGGCTCTAGTTTACACTCCATTAACCACACAGGCTAGGGAGTTGGTAAGCTGCCACTCATAAATCACATGGGACGGAAAGGTATAAACTACATTTCACAAATCCAGCAATTCCAGATTTGTTTATAACAGACAAGGTAGGCCCTTGAAAGCACTGACAGAGAACTCTTTTCATTATCTTCCCACAAGCAAATATCGTTAACACATTTTCAAGGCAATTATCACTTCTCAGGCTTCTGGAGAGGAATGCAGGCCCCAGAACCTAGTCATGCATAAGACTATGAGGAAAAACTTAAATTCAGCTATGTATGTTCCAAAAATGTGTACACCTAGAGTGGGTATTTTCCAAGAATGGAGACTGATAGGAGTGTAAGTCCCACCCACGATGCTGCTGCTACAAAAACAGTCCTTTCTTTCGCTGCTCTGACCATTGAGCTCTCTTCCACTTGTCTGACTACCTCTTCTCTTTGCTACGGTCTGCGTGCTTGTGTCCTCCCAAATTCACATGCTAAAGCTTAATCAACAAGGTGATGGTATTAAGAGGTGGAGCTCCTGGGAGGTGATCAGAAAGCAGAGCCAAAAATAGAAGAAAGCAGAGCCCTCCTGAATCAGAGTGGCGGTCCCAGAGAGCTGTCACCCCACTGCGAGGAGGCACCTACTGCGGCCCTCACCAGCCACCAAATCGGTGGCCTCTCTGTCTCCTACTCACTCCCTCTGCTTCTGTATGGCAAATGTACTTCGTGTTCTGCCCTTCTCACACCTTCAGTGATTTGATGAGCGATTGTCAGCCTGGAAGAGGACACAACAAAAAGTGACAGAAGTGTCCTTCCTTTCATGCCCGCAAAGCAACTACAAAATAATCCTCAAGAAAGCACTTTCAGCCAGACAGCTGAAATACCATTCCTCACACCTCAGCAAGTCAACGTTCTTTCACCTAGCAAAGAGCAAAAACAAAACTCTCAAATAGAAATATTGCCTTGAAACTTATCAAAAGTATAAGTCGTTGACATTTATGGAAGAGGATATCAATTACTTTTGTGTTAATGTTTCTCAATTTTCCATAAATAGTTATTGGAAACTTATTACAAAGGTACTGAACTAGGTACCAGGGAAAAACCAAAAATGAATAAAATACTATGTTTATCCCCAAGGCATTTACAATGTGGTAAGGAACTGACAGAAATGACCATTACCAAAAGCTGTGAACACATCAAGACTATAGTTGTTGAGTCCTGGGAATTGTTAAAATATGTTTCTCTTTAGTGTTCTCTTCCTTAAAGACTACTGAGTGATTTCTGAGTCTGGATATACCCAACAGTCTCTAAGAAGAAGAAACACTGCCTATCAAAAATTCAAAATATACTGTCTTTATTTGACAACTAAATATTTTTAAATTTAAAAAGGTACGTGTGTTTTAAAAAAATTCAAGATACAGATAATTTACAAATCTGATGGCTGATATTGATTATTGATCACTATATCTGTGTATGTAATGTTGATGACCTTCATAAATCAATCAGTGTACTATACAAGGGTACTTTAAAAGTTCACAGAAAATTCACACTATCTTCTAATTCCATTTTGCCATGAACTGTTGAGTGCTTTCATATATCATATTATTCCTTCATGCTATTTATGTCTAAATTATTCTAAGCCTCAGACCTAACACCAGCTGTAAGACTTTATAAATTAGTTTTAATGATGTCCCCTATTCCACATATAGTGATTCTACAGCGTTTTTGCTACAAGCAAATGTTTAATGCAAGTAGATTTTTTCAAACGTACCCTTTCCTGGTATTGCCTTTCAAAGAAAGCCATATCGTCCTCTTCAGATCTCCGTAAGGTAGAAACTTGACCACTTGTACCTGCTACCAGGAAAAAAAATCATTATATATTTCCCTGAAATTTAAAAAAAAGAAAAAAGAAAAGTTTCCTCCTATCAGGTGATAATGTTTTCTTTTCTCAAGCCAGAAATGACCTAAATGGATAATTGGTTCTACTTAAATTGGTTCTTATTTGGAAAGAACAGCATCATAGGGCAAAAATAATTTTCACTGGCAAAAATTCTTGAAATGTTTAACTGGCTCATATTAAATAACACTATATAGCTACTCCATATAAGAGTACACTTAATTCTGTTTAACTATGTTTTACATTTTATAACTAAAAATCCATATTACAATTATTAGGTAATGCATAGAAGAAATTACTAAGGCTTGGCTTTGTATAGTGTCATAGAGTGGATACTATCTACTTCAACATTTTTCAAAACTAAAGTACTTTAGGAGCTAGCATTTGGCATAGTGGTTAAGAAACCAGTTGAGGGGGCAGTGCTGTGGCGCAGCAGGTTAAAGCCCTGGCCTGAAGCACCGGCATCCCATATGGGCACCGGTTCGAGTCCTGGCTGCTCCACTTTCGATCCAGCTCTCTGCTGTGGCCTGGGAAAGCAGTGGAAGATGGCCCAAGTCCTTGGGCCCCTGCACCCACGTGGAAGACCCAGAGGAGGCTCCTGGCTCTGGATTGGCACAGCTTTGGCTGTTGTGGCCAGTTGGGAAGTGAACCAGCGGATGAAAGACCTCTCCCTCTCTCTCTCTACCTCTCCTCTCTCTGTGTAACTCTGACTTTCAAATAAATAAATAAATCTTAAAAAAAAAAAGAAAGAAAAAAAGGAATCAGTTGGGACACCCACATCCCTTATCAGAAAGGCGGCTGAGTCCAAGTCTCCGATCCACTCCTGATTAAAGCTTCCTACTACTGCAGACCTTGGGAAGTAGTAGCAAGTGATGGCCCAAGTAGCTGAGTCACTGCCACCCACATGGGAGACCTGGATTGAGTTCCCAGCTCTCCAGTATTTGGGGATGAACCACTAGGTGATACCTGTTCTCTCTCAAATAAACAAAATTTTGAAAAGCAACTAAAATATTTTAACCATCTTTCATGGCATTCCCTTTGTAAAATTAATGAAACACTAGTTCATGTGTTGAAAATTACTTCAGGAGGGAGCCAGCAATGTGGCTTACTTGGTTAATCCTCCGCCTGCGGTGCTGGCATCCCATATAGGCGCCGGGTTCTAGTCCTGGCTGCTCCTCTTCCAGTCCAGCTCTCTGCTGTGGCCCGAGAGTGCAGTGGAGGATGGCCCAAGTGCTTGGGCCCTGCACCCCATGGGAGACCAGGAAGAGGCATCTGGCTCCTGGCTTTGGATCGGTGTAGCATCAGCCATGGCGACCATTTGGGGGGTGAGCCAACAGAAGGAAGACCTTTGTCTCTCTCTCTCTCACTATCTAACTCTGTCAAAAAAAAAAAAAAAAAAAAAGGTAAAAAAAAAAAAAAAAAAAGAAAATTGCTTCAGGAAAGAAAATCTGGGTTTCCCTGTAGGGAGCCCAAGAGCCTAGGAAAACAGAGCATCAACTTAAACACCAGTTCTAGTTCTGAAAGCACATGCATCCACCCTCAACCAGCAACACAGAAACATCAACTGCAAAGAATCACTAGAGTACAACCATCGTCTCTTCATTTAAAGCCTTGTTGAACAAATAAGAAATACTGCTTGAAGTAAGTTCTCTGTATCCATTCCCCTGGAAATGCTGGGTCCAGATCATATGAGCTAAGCCTCCTGAAGGCTCACTCACCTTCACTGAGGTGTTTTTTGTTTTTTTTTTTTTTTTTTTTTAATGGACAGGTAGAGAGAGCAAGCACTCCCTTCCACTGGTTCACTATCCAAATGCCTCCAATAGCCGAGAGTTGAAGCCAAGAGTTGGAAACTCAGTCCAGGTCTCCCCCATGGGGGGCAGGACACCAGTGATTTGAGGAATCACTGCTGCTCCCATTGTCTGCACTAGCAGGAAGCTGGAGTCAGCAGCCAGAGCTAGCAGGAGAAGCCAGGCACCCTGATGTGAGGCACACGTCTTCACCTCTAGGCCAAATGCCTGGCTGTGAGTTGTGTCTGAATGGTGCACTACCAAACTCATCAAAGGGAATGACCAGAAGCAAGCAATCATATGTTACATGTGCTGAAAAAAAGTTTTGTGAGGGGCCAGAGCCGTGGCATAGTAGGTTAAGCCTCCTCCGCCTGCAGCACCAGCATTCTGTATGGGCGCCAGTTTATGTTCCCGCTGCCCCTCTTCCGATCCAGGTCTCTGCTACGGCCTGGAAAGGCTGTAGAGGATGGCCTGAGTGCTTGGGCCCCCTGCACCTATGTGAGAGACATGGAAGAAGCTCCTGGCTCCTGGTTTCCCTCTGGCCAGCCTCGGCCACTGTGGCCACGTGAGGAGTGAACTAGTAGATGGAAAACTTATCTCCCTGCCTCTGCCTATCCCTCTCTGTAACTCTGCCTTTCAAATAAATAAATACATCTTTTTTTTTTAAATGAGAAATTCTCTTTGTTCTTACTTTATAAATAATAAAACCCTGCTAAGCTATGGTTATCACTGGATTACATCACTTTAAGAGAACCCAAAGGATCCAGGCAACCCTTCCACAAGGGAGCCCTCTTATTCTAACACTACAATAACGTACCAGAAAAATGCTTAAAACCTCAAATTATAGGGGCAGGCTTTTGGTTTTGTGGTTAAGACACGCACATTCCACACGGGAGTGCCTGGATTTGATTCCCAGCTCTGCTCCTGAGTCCAGCTTCCTACTAATGCAGACCCTGGGAGGCAGCAGGGACGGCCCAGGTAATTGGCTTCTTGCCACCTACATGAGAGACATGATTCTCTCAAAAAAAATTTAAATAACAACTTAAATTATAGTATTATCAGGACTGTAACAATTCTCAGATTTAGCAACTTTTTCCAATATAAAAAGAAGCTGCTTGCATTTTCTCAGTGCCTCGTCACTATAGAGGAAAGTAAAATGAAAGATTTACTTGAAGTCAAATTATAGTAATAAAGACAGAAGCCTAGAAAACAAACCAAAGTTTTATATTCACATTTCTGACACACAAAAGTATTTCTCAGTTTAATTTCAGTACCATCTGCCAGTGTTTCTGGAGAAGAGCCGGACGGTGCTTGGAATGCTTTTAGAAACGGGTGGTCTGCAGCCGTAATGGGAGAATCTAAAAATTCAACTGAAGGTGCGCCTGGGAACAAAATAAACAGAGGATGAAAATTCAATCTCTATGTATTAGGATACAAACTAGGTCTTATTTCTAATGTGAAATAAATTTCAACTGCAACAGAGCCAGCAGGAAAATCCTTCATATAATAGAAACTTTTATTTAGATTTTTAGCTGCCCTATGAAGTAAAGGCAAAAGGGTAAAAAGTGCTTTTGCCTTTCTCAACACATTTCTCACAGACCTTTATCACAGTGGAAAAAATACCACGCAATGATGTAAGTGCATCTCAGCAAAGAAGTGCCAAACCAGCACAGACCCCGGAGTTACACAACACAATCTAGAGCAAAGCACTGGCAGGCCCCTCTGGGCGAAGAGGTGGAATGATTGCACTTCTAATCTGTTCCTTGCTAGGAAACCAACTAAACACAAAGATGGAAAGTTTCTTCTTCGATAAAATGAGGGCACATCCACAACCCCAAACCACAAACCACAAACAGCAACTGCTAAATACACTGACTCCCAGGCCCAAAAGACTGAAACTGCAGAGAAACAGTTCCACCCTCTTCACAAACACCACACCCCATGCAGGTGAACCTGCCTTACCGTGGAGACACAGTGGCAACAGTGTGGGCAATCCCTGTCTCCTCCTTACCCCCCGCCCCTCGCCCACATGGCAGGGGGGCTATACAAGAAGGGCACAGGTCACCCCATGAGCTGCTCAGCTCGGCTCACGGCTGGCCCCAGCTTACAGGAACTCATACTTGCCCTCTCAAGGACAAGACCCCTCAATACCTGCCACTTCCTCCCCTGAATCCCTCAGCTCTGCTCTGCTCTGGGGTCATCTTGGCCCCTACTATGACAGATGCAAGGGCAGGCCTGCTGCCTCTTAGCTGTTCCAATGCCTTCCAAGCACCCCAGAGAGCTAGGAATCAGAGACTCCTGTACCATAAAGGAATCGAACTCCAGTCAGAGTCACCTGACGGACTGTGCGTGCTCAACAGAGCAGTCCCTGTGCCCCATTCCCTACTTCCCCTGAAGTCAGGACCAAATCATCTTCCTTTCCCTCTCCTCACTCTCACCTGCCTTCACCCCATCTCCCCTCAGGGGCCAAAAGGCAGAGATATTCTTTCTTTATACCTTAAAGATACTTAACTGATAAGACACCAAAAGTCACAAAGAGGCAAGGATGCCAGCTACCAACACTACTACTTAGCACTGTTCTGAAAGCACTATTTTGATTAGTCAAAAGTAAGATGAGCCATAAATACTGCAAAGAGATAAAAATGTCATTATCTGTAAAAAAAAATTATTACAAAAACTAAGATTAAGACTGGTAACAAAAGCAACAGAAAACATTTGCTTTTTTATACCAAAAAAATCACAAAAAATAATGTACGATACCTAATTTTTTAGGAGATTAAATTTAGGGACATGCACAGTTGCGCAGCAGGTAAAGCCGCCACCTGCAGTGCCAGATCAGAACACCAGTTCCAGTCCCAATTGCTCTACTTCCCATCCAGCTCTCTGCTAATGTGCCTGGGAAAGCAGTGAAAGATGGCTGAAGTTCTTGGGCCACTGCACCCATGTGGGAGACCTGGCTTTGGATAGGCCCAACTCCAGCCATTGCAGCTATTTGGAGAGTGAACCAGCAGTTGGAAGACCTCTTTTTCTCTCTCTCTCTGCCTCTGCCTCTACATAACTCTGCCTTTCAAATAAACGAATAAATCTCTAAAAAAAAAAAAAAAAAGCCCTTAAAAATAGAAAGAGATTAAATAGAAATAAACTTAATTAAGAATTGTACAAGACTTCCAGAAAGATAAGTTCAGAATTCCACGTAGTTACATAGTAGACAAAGAAATGGAGACAATATTTCAAACTACCAAGGATACCAGGAGGCAAGTACAAGGCTTTTCTCTGCAAGATTGTTTATAATGGGGGCAGGCACTTGGTAATGGGGGCAGGCACTTGGTGCAGCAGCTAAGATGCCACTTGGGGAGTCAGCATTATGGTGCACCGGGTTAAACCCCACCACCTGCACTGCCAGCATCCTATATGGGCACTGGTTAGAAGCAGCAGAAGATGGCCCCAAATGCTTGGGCCCCTGCTACCCGTGAGGGAGACTCAGATGGAGTTTCAGGCTTCTGGCTTCGACCTGGCCCAGTCCTGGCCGTTGCAGCCATTTGCGAGTGAACCAGTAGATGGAAGATCTTGGTCTCTCCCTCTTTCTAACTCTGCCTTTCAAAAAAAAAAAAAAAAAAAAAAAAAAGATGCCACTTGGGATGCCTGCTTTGGATGCCACACCCCACGTTGGTATCCCTGGGTTTGAACCCTGGCTCCGCTTCTGATTCCAACTTCCTGTTAACGTGCACCCTAGTAAGGAAACAGAGAGATCTTCCGTCACTCCCCAGGTGCCTGCAACAGCTGGGGCCCTAGTACTTGAGCTATCGTCTGCTGTCTCCCAAGGCACCCATCAACAGGAAGCTGTAGCAGAAGCAAAGTAGGTGGGACTTGAACCACAGCACTCTTGCACAGGATGCAGGTGCTCCAAGCAATAGCTTAAAAAAAAAAAAAAAAAAAGATGTATTTATTTGAAAGCCAGAGTCACAATTACAGAGAGAGAGAGAGAGAGAGAGAGAGAGATCTTCCCTCTGCTGGTTCAGATGACAACAATGGCCAGGGCTGGGCCAGGCTGAAGCCAGGAGCCAAGACCCAGGAGCTTCTTCCAAGTCTTCCATGTTGGTGGCAGGGGCCCAAGCACTTGGGCCATCTTCTGTTGCTTTTCCAGGGCCATTAGCAGGGAGCTAGATGGGAAGCAGAGCAGCTGAGACTCGAACCACTGCCCATATGAGGTGTCAGCATTGCAAGCAGCACCTTTACCCACTATGCCACAACACCAGCCCTCCCAAGCGACATCTTAACTCCTGCACCATATGCCCACCCCCATATTTTAAATAATTTTTAATAAATAAGACAAAAAACATGTTTGTTGTAAAAAAAATCTGAATGTCAACTCCCTAACCCCAGTCAACTCTCAGAAAGGTACAGCTGTTGCCAATAGTTTGGGATACATGCTATCAAACTTTTCCCTATGTTCTTTATGGTTTATATGCATGCAAGAAGATATATTTGTGTACATATATATACAGACACACCTTGTTATGGATATGACTACAGATATACATAAGTATGTGCATGTATTTTTACATGAATATATACCTTTGTGTTTCCAAAATAAAGTAGTTATACTAGCAAATACTGTATAAAATAGGATAACACATAAACTGTATCTCACCAAATAAAAGAAATATTACTGAGTTATTACAGACAAGGTATGTAGACTGGGATTTGAGTCCAACTATTAGGATAGTAATAGTCTTTTCCTCTGTCTTTTCTAAATTTTCTCTAATAACAATAGGTTATATAGTGGCAATAAACCTTTTTTAAGAATAAAATGGGCGGGCCGGTGCTGTGGCGCAATGGGTAAAGTCGCCACCTGCAGTACTGGATCCCATATGGATGCCAGTTCTAGTTCCGGCTGCTCCTCTTCTGATCCAGCTCTCTGCTATTGCCTGGGAAAGCAGTTAAGGATGGTCCAAGTCCTTGGGCCCCTGCACCCGTGTGGGAGACCTGGAAGAAGCTCCTGGCTCCTGGCTTTGAATCAGCACAGCTCCAGCCGTTGCAGTCAATTGGGGAGTAAACCAGAGGACAGAAACCCTCTCTCTCTCTGCCTCTTCTCTCTCTGTGCAACTCTGATTTTCAAATAAATAAATAAAAATTTAAAAAAAAAGAATAAAAATGAATATTTGATGAAAAACCATGACAAATATAAAGTGCTAACAAACAGAAGGGTTTGCTATTGTGAAACAACACACATTCATAGTGCATCCATCATCACTTACCAATCCCACTGTCATCCAATCGCATGTAGCCTTCTGCCAGTGAGCTGAAACCAGTTAGTCCTCCCATTGCTGCATAAGGAACATCTTGTCCCACAGGCTTTCCCTGGGCCAATCTTTCTTGCTTAGTCTCCACCACTGTGTCATGGGCATATGCAGGTTGACCACAAGCACAGGTAAAGCAGCTGTGGAATCCTGAACACTTGGAACCTGAATCAAGATGCAGAAAGATTAAACACTTACACGTTATTTTAAAATTATATTTATTTATTTGCGAGATAGAGAGTTTCCTTTTGCTAGTTCACTCTGCAAATGTCTCAATGGCCAGGGCTGGGACTGAACTAGGGCCAAAGCCAGGAGCCAGAGCTAGGAACTCAATCCAGGTCTCCCACGTGGGTGTGGAAACCCAATTACTTCAGCCAACCCCACGTCCTACCAGAGCCTACGACAGCAGGAAGCTGGAATCAGGAGCCGAACCTGGCAGTGGAGCCCAGAAATTCTGATGGGGGACACAGATATCTTAATCACTAGGCTAAACACCAGGCCAAACTCCTAAAAACATGGATACTAAACTGTCTACACGAAAAACACTGAGCTTGGCCAAAGTCAGTAAAATCTATATTCCCTGGCCCCTCTGACTGTTACCTCCAATCCCTGAGTACCCGCCTGGCCCCTGTTCCTACTTCTACTGCTAGTACAACCACAATGCAAGACAGTTTAGAGACTCCTCAGAAATCTGAAAATCAATCTATCAATCAATCAGCCATCCCACGCCTGGGAATATACCCTAAAGGCATGAAATCAGCATTTGAACATTGTCTATATCCCCATGATTACAGCAGCTCAATTCACAATAGCTAAGCTATAGAATCAACCCAGATATCCATCAACTGATGACTGGATAAAGAAAATAGGGTATATAGGCCTGCACCGAAGCTCACTAGGCTAATCCTCCGCCTGCGGCGCCGGCACCCCAGGTTCTGTCCCGGTTGCTCCTCTTCCAGTCCAGCTCTCTGCTGTGGCCAGGAAGGCAGTGGAGGATGGCCCAAGTGCTTGGGCCCTGCACCCGTGTAGGAGACCAGGAAGAGGCACCTGGCTCCTGACTTCGGATCAGCACAGCGCTGGCCGTAGCAGCCATCCGGGGGGTGAACCAACGGAAGGAAGACCTTTCTCTCTGTCACTGTCTAACTCTGTCAAAAAAAAAAAAAAAAAGAAAGAAAGAAAGTAGGGCATATATATATATACACTCACATGCATTGCACGTGAAGCCAGGAGCAGCGCTGTGTTGATCGGCATAGTGTTTGCACCGGCAGCGAATTGGCTGGGTACCGTTTAAAGGGACGTAGAGGAACGCCCTGCAGCGGCAGCCGGCCACCTGGCAGGGCAGCTCAATGGGGCGCTGCTGCGGAAGCTTTTCAAAGTCAGTTTTATGTTGCTTATACCTTAAAAAAAAAATAGAAACATAAAAAGCAATGCAAGCATTGCCAAAAATTACAGTTTCTATTCTATTAAATCCAAGTATGAATCTTTAATTTCTTCTTTTTGTTCTTGTTAGCAACGTGGAGATAAACCCTGGAGCATGCAACATCTCTGTCAGCTGTGTTGCCTTGGACACAGAAAATCTTCATTCTTGCAGATTTTTATTTAAAAAAATTCATAGCAATATAAAGAAATATATAATTCCCTTAATACAAGGAGTCTTCAAAAAGTTCACAGAAAATACAGACCATGAAACATTTGTGCATAGACTTCAAAACTTTAATAGATATCTTTTAATTTCATTTTCCATGAACTTTTTCAAGTACTCACACAGAAGCACAGAGTATAAAAAAGTTCTTCATAAAAACAATGAAATCCAGTCATTTGTAACAAAATGGAGGAATCTGGAACACATCATGCTGAGTGAAATAAGCCAGTCCCAAAGGGACAAATATCATATGTTCTCCCTGATCGGTGACAACCAAGCACAAAAAAGGAAACCTGAAGTGAAAGGGACACTATGAGAAACAGTGACTTGATCAGCCCTTGTCCTGACTGTTGATGTACAATTTAATACTTTATCCCTTTTAGTATTTTTTTTGTTCTCATTAATACTATTGGTTGAACTCTATAATTAACACACAATTATTCTTAGGTGTTTCAATTTAATTGAAAAATGATCCCTGTTAAATATAAGAGTGGGAATAAGAGAGGGAGGAGATGTACAATTTGGGACATGCTCAATAGGACTTGCCCCAAATGGTGGAGTTAGAAATGTGCCAGGGGATTCCAATACAATCCCATCAAGGTGGCATGTACCTTGCCATCTCACTAGTCCGAGTGATCAATTTCAGGTCACAATAGATCATAATGATAGGTCTAAGAGTCAAAGGGATCACACAAACAAGACTAGTGTCTGCAAATACTAACTGATAGAATAAAAAAGGAAGAGAACGATCCAACATGGGAAGCAGGATACACAGCAGACTCATAGAATGGCAGATGTCCTAAACAGCACTCTGGCCTCAGAATCAGCCCTTAAGGCATTCGGATCTGGTTGCAGAGCCCATGAGAGTATTTTAGGCATGGAAAGCCAAGACACTCTGGCGAGAAAAAAAAAAAAAAAAAAAAAAAAAAAAAAAAAAAAAAACACCTAAATGAAAGCTCTCTCCAAGTGAGATCCCAGTAGAAAAAACGGGCCATGAAAGAAGGAGGTACCTTTCTCTGAAGGGAGGAGAGAACTTCCACTTTGACTATGACCTTGTCTAAATAAGATCGGAGTCAGCAAACTCAAAAGGCTTCCATAGCCTTGGAAACTCATGACTAGAGCCTAGGGAGATTACTGACGCCATAAACAAGAGTGTCAAATTGTTAAGTCAACAACAGGAGTCACTGTGCACTTACTCCTCATGTAGGATCTCTGTCCTTAATGTGTTGTCTAATGTGAATTAACGCTATAACTACTACTGAAACAGTATTTTACACTTTATGTTCTGTGTGGGTGCAAACTGATGAAATCTTTACTTAATATATACTAAATCGATCTTCTGTATATAAAGATAATTGAAAATGAATCTTGATGTGAATGGAATGGGAGAGGGAGTGGGAGATGGGGGGGGTGCGGGTGGGAGGGAAGTTATGAGGGGGAAAAAGCCATTGTAATCCATAAACTGCACTTTGGAAATTTATATTTACTAAATAAAAGTTTTAAAAAAAAGAAATTTCTCTGATCTGCTGTACTACTTTGTATAATAAAGTCAAGTTCATTCCTGAAAAAAAATTATTATCAAAGTGCATTACGTAAATTTACTTCTATAGGCTTGCTATTTGAAATTTAAGTAAACCAAATAAATATTTTATTTTAATAAAATTTTATTTTCAACTTCAAAATAAATTGATATTTTAATAGCATACTCTTTAGGAGACTGTAAATAACATTTTTAAATAGGCTTTTTGGTTTCTTCTCATAAGGTGCTATACAATAAAATAACAAAATTTATCATTGTTCTTAATATTAAAATGCAATATCTACGCATTTCAATATCTAGGAAATGCATAGTAAAAACTATGAGATACCATTTTTCTTTTTTTTTAAGGTTTATGTGTTTTTTACTTGAAAATCAGAGTTACACAGAGGGAGAAGAGGCAGAGAGAGAGAGAGAGAGAGAGGTCTTCCATCCTCTGGTTCACTCTCCAATTGGCTGCAACAGCCAGAGCTGAGCTGATCTGAAGCCAGGAGCCAGGAGCTTCCTCCAGGTCTCCCACATGGGTGCAGGGGCCCAAGGGCCTGGGCCATCCTCCACTGCTTTCCCAGGCCATAGAAGAGAGCTGGATCGGAAGTGGAGCAGCTGGGACTCGAACCTGCACCCATGTGGGATGCCGGCACTACAAGCAGCAGCTTCACCCACTACGCCACAGCAACAGCCCCATACTATGGTTTACAAAGAAGGAAGACCTTGGGTTTCCTACCAGTTTCTCAAATGATATAGAAACTTGATCAGGAAGGACTGTACCTCCATTTGTGGTGAAACCGTCTGCCGTATGTCACACATCATACTCTTTCTCTCTTTCTAAATAATAAAGTGTGGTAAGAGAAAAAAAAAAGTCTTGATAAAATTTAAAAGGCCCATCTTGGCCGGCGCCGCGGCTCAATAGGCTAATAATCCTCCACCTAGCGGCGCTGGCACACCGGGGTCTAGTCCCGGTCGGGACACCGGACTCTTTCCCGGTTGCCCCTCTTCCAGTCCAGCTCTCTGCTGTGGCCCAGGAAGGCAGTGGAGGATGGCCCAAGTGCTTGGGCCCTGCACCCCATGGGAGACCAGGAGAAGCACCTGGCTCCTGCCTTCGGATCAGTGCGGTGCGCCAGCCGTGGCAGCCATTGGAGGGTGAACCAACGGCAAAAGGAAGATCTTTCTCTCTGTCTCTCTCACTATCCACTCTGCCTGAAAAAAAAAAAAAAAAAAGCCCATCTTTTGGAGCTGGTTTTATGGCACAGTGGTTAAGCTGCCACTTAGATCACCCACATCCCTTACTGAAGTACTGGTTCAAGTCCTGGTTATCCCACTTACAAGCCAGGTCAGGCTAATGCACCTGGAGAGGCAGCTGTTGATGGCTCAAGTACTTGGGTCTCTGTCACCCATGTGGGAAACCTGGATGGAACTCATGGCTCCTGGCTTCAGCCTGGCCCATGCCCTCGCTACCGAGGCCATTCAGGGAGCGAAAAACAACAAATGGAAGAACTCTGTCACTCTGCCTTTGAAATAAATAAATCAATCTGGGTCCAGCGCTGTGGCAGAGCAGGTTAACGCCATGGCCTGAAGTGCCAGCATCCACTATGGGATGGTTTGAGACCTGGATGCTCCACTTCCAATCCAGCTCTCTGCTGTGGCCTGGGAAAGCAGTAGAAGATGGCCCAAGTCCTTGGGCCCCTGCACTCACATGGGAGACCTGGAAGAAGCTTCTGGCTCCTGGCTTTGGATCGGCGTAGTTTCGGCCGTTGTGGCCATCTGGGGACTGAACCAGCAGATTGAAGACTTCTCTCTCTCCTCTTTCTGTGTAACTCTGACTTTCAAATAAATAAATAAATCTTTAAAAATAAAAAAAATAAATAAATCTACAAAATAGGTATCTGTTAACCCAGAAAGTCCATTGTAGAAAATAGATTCTAAGGGCTGGCACCGTGGCTCACTTGGTTAATCCTCCACCTTCGGTGCCGGAATCCCACATAGGCGCCAGGTTCTAGTCCTGGTTGCTCCTCTTCCAGTCCAGCTCTCTGCTGTGGCCCGAGAAGGCAGTGGAGGATGGCCCAAGTGCTTGGGCCCTGTACCCGCATGGGAGACCAGGAAGAGGCACCTGGCTCCTGACTTCAGATCAGCATAGCTCTGGCCATAGCGGCCATTTGGGGGGTGAACCAACAGAAGGAAGACCTTTCTCTCTGTCTCTCGCTCTCACTGTCTGTAGCTCTACTTGTCAAATAAATAAATAAAAAATCTTTAAAAAAAAAAAAGACAATGTTAAAAAAAAGAAAATAGACTCTAAGAAAATAATTCTATGTATAGAAAAAGCTTTCTGGGTAAAGAGAGTATTAACAGTACCTTTAATAGCAAATATATATCCATATATGAACATGAGGATTGTGTAAGTAAATAGCTAGAGAATAGTTCTTACACTTTTTATTAATGAAATCCTTTCTTCAAATAAAATCTTTCACAGAATCTTAAGAGGTAGACTTGATTAAAGCAAGGGAAGAGCCAAAACTATACTTTTCCCCTTTGCCTAACCTGCTCTTCCACCCGGCCTGCCCCTGAGGCTCCCACCCAGCCGAGCTGTGGCCACCACTGGACTACTAGACTACATGCGGGTATTAAAGTCTTGTAAAGGGATTGGCACAGTCGACACCAGAGCTGGCTGAGGCACTAGGGCAATGGTTCTGGGCACCCAGTGGACGACGACGTGTTACTGTCACCCCTGAGTGGCAAACAGGGTCATGATCACCGCTAGCTGCCTGGCCCTGTGGGTCATGGTGCTTACCCTCTATGTGTACAAAAACACAAGGAATACAAACAGATAGAGAACAGCGCTAGGAGCACGGCCGGCGGTGGAGGCCTGAATGTCGGCCAGGGCCACGCCAGGGCCGCGTTCCTCCCCGGACGCCAGGAGAAGCATCCGCTGCTCAAGGACCAGCCGGGGAGTCTCTAGACCCGCACCTCCCTCTCACCCTCCGCCACACCTGCAGTGCCGCCCAGGCGAGCTGTGCAGGACTGGGTGGCTGTTCCCTTGTTCGTTTTTCTCTCTCCCGGAAGAGTCTTGTAAAACACTCTCGCGGTGTGGGCAGGCTGGATTTGTCCTCAGGGGTAAGTGACGAGCGAGCGAGAGAAGCGCAGTGCCACTGCCTGCAGCCTGGGGCGCGTGTCTCAGGGCACAGCTCAGCCGCACTTCCTGTCCTGGTTGTGTCTCCCTCACGAGGTCTTAGGTAGCGAGTAGGGTAGCCACACGCGGTCCCAAGAGCGTCCCTCGCTGGAGTCTGACCCAGGGAGCTGGAAGGACGGGCTGGACACCGTCCGGCTTTCCGTACGACCACGGGCACAAAGCCAGCGGAGTCCTGGCCTGGAGGTCTGCTCCTGTTGCAGGGGACACGCGTGAGCTCCTGACAGAGCAGCGCGGGCCCAGGCCTTCAGCACGATGTACGCACTGGACGCGCTCAGGTAAAAAGGCCGGTCTTATTACTAGATGGGAGCCCTGTGTTTGCGTGACAGCCTGCCCTGCCCGGCTGAGTGAAGGAATGATGTTCATTCATTTTGTTAACCAGGGACATCTGTGTAGTGCTTTCTGTATACCAGGCCTGGGGACACCTGCCCTCAGAGTTGACACTCTTGTGTATAAACCTGAATTTCTGTACATTCTAGTGCCTGTATTTGAGTTCACATACTGTGGTGTTTTTTAAAAGATTTATTTATTTATTTATTTATTTATCTGAAAGGCAGAGTTACAGAGAGACAGAGACACAGAGAGAGACAAGTCTTCCATCCGTTGGTTCACTCCAAATGGCTGCAAGGGTTGGAGTTGTGCCAAGAAGCCAGGAGCCAGGAAGTTCTTCCGGATCTCCCACATGGGTGCAGGGGCCCAGGGACTTGGTCATCCTCTACTGCTTTCCCAGGCCATAGCAGAGAGCTGGATCGGAAGTCAGACTAGAACTGGCACTCATATGGGATGCCAGCACTGCAGGCAGAGGCTTTACCCACTACACCACAGCAACGGCCCCCATACTATGATTTTCCAAAGAAGGAAGACCTTGAGTTTCCTCCCAGTTTCTCAAATGATACAGAAACTTGATAAGGAAGGACTGTACCTCCATTTGTGATGAAACTGTGTGCCATATGTCACACATCACACTCTTTTTCTCTCCTTTCTAAAAAATAAAGTGTGATAAGAGACAAAAAAAAAAAAAAGTCTTGTAGGGGGCTGGTACTGTGACGAAGCAGGTAAAGTTGCTGCCTGCAGTCCCAGCTGCTCCTCTTCCAATCCAGCTCTCTGCTGTGGCCTGGGAAAGCAGCGGAGGATAGTCCAAGTCCTTAGGCCCCTGCACCTACATGGGAGGCCCAGAAGAAGCTCCACGCTCCTGGCTTCAGATCAGCCCAGTTCCGGCTGTTGCAGTCATCCTCTCCCTCTCTGTCTGTAACTCTGCCTCTCAAATAAATAAAGAAAATCTTTAAAATAATAAACAAATAAATAAATCTTTATTTAAAAAAAGTCTTATTTGCCATGACTTTATAACCACATGTAATACTCACTCCTGTGATTATCATGAAAACAGTGGCTGGATTTATACACACACATAATTGACAACTAAATATGTAGCCACGAGTGTGCCATTCAGGCAAGGCTGGGGCAGGGGCTGCACAGGAACAATGAAACAGTTCACTCTCAGAGGGGGCTTCCCAGAGGACCAACCCGGAGGGCTTACCTTGAACACTGCACTCAAAGGACGCCAGACCACCACAAACAAGGGAAGTTGCAGAAACCAGCCTGAGTCAGATTTCTGCATGAAGTATGCTGTGTGAGCAGGAAGTGTGCCCACTTTCCCCTTTTCTACACCCTGGAGGTAAAACGCAGGCAGGAAGAGCCCTCCCACACCCCTTCACCCCTTGCTCCATCCTGCACACTCTCCAAACCCTTGCTAGGGAAGCTCTGGCAAACTGATTCTGAGGGAGGCCCTTTCTGGAGGGAGCTACACTTCCCCACGCTACTGTCCTTCCTTCGCTGTCACAACCCCACTGGAGCAACCCCAAGCAAACAGACCCCTGTGTCTGCTGACAAATGGACTACATAAAGAAAAATAGTTACACAGCCACGTAAAAGGGATGCACAGAAGCTTGCTGTGGACAGAGAGTCCTCCCTTTTCTCTGTGAGGGGGCTGAATAAAAGTGTGGGTGTGGGCCGGCGCCACGGCTCAATGGGCTAATCCTCCACCTTGCGGTGCCAGCACTCCGGGTTCTAGTCCCGGTCGGGACACTGGATTCTGTCCCGGTTGCCCCTCTTCCAGGCCAGCTCTCTGCTGTGGCCAGGGAGTGCAGTGGAGGATGGCCCAAGTCCTTGGGCCCTGCACCCCATGGGAGACCAGGATAAGTACCTGGCTCCTGCCATCGGATCAGCGCAGTACGCTGGCTGCAGCGCGCTGGCCGCAGCGGCCATTAGAGGGTGAACCAACGGCAAAGGAAGACCTTTCTCTCTGTCTCTCTCTCTCACTGTCCACTCTGCCTGTCAAAAAAAAAAAGTGTGGGTGAGTATGACAAAACACCACGAGGAGACTCCAACATTTTCCCTCCACAAACTTTCTGAGGTACCCTTAAAAATCTCATGCCACTTTTATAATGGGGGCGGAGGAATCAGCCTTGGACAGAGATACCACTGAATGAGCAGCACTAAAGAACAGCTTCTCCATTAAGGCTGGGTTGGGTTTTTGAAAGTCAGTTTTGTGCTGTATAAACCACAGATAGTGAAGAAACCAGCATTACATTCTCACAAGCACAAATTATAAGGGACCATAAATTTATCAAACCCCTCTTCAGTTCAGAAAGATGCTAAGCTATGCCTGGTGCTCCATTCCTCCACAAGGTTAGAGTGAACGGCCAGCGCTGTGGTGTAGCAGATAAAGCCGCCACCTGCAGTGCTGGCATCCCATATGAGTGCCAGTTCAAGTCCCAGCTGCTCCACTTCCGATCCAGCTCCCTGCTAATGGCCAAGGAAAGCAGCAGAAGATGGCCCAAGTCCTTGGGCCCCTGCACCCACATGGGAGACGTGGAAGAAGCTCCTAGCTCCTGGCTTCAGGTCGGCCCAGCTCCAGGCATTGCGGCCATTTGAGGAGTGAACCAGCAGATGGAAGACCTCCCTCTGTTTGCCTCTGCCTCTCTGTAACTCTGCCTTTAAAATGAATAAATAAATCTTAAAATAAAAAAAAAAAAGGAGGTTAGAGAGAGGTTGCCTTTCCAGGTGAGCATAAAGTCTACATACAGCATCCCTCATCCTGGCAGCTGCCTGCCAACCTTCGGCAAACTGCAAGTCACCAAGCAGCAGCCATCAAAGAGCCTCCTAGGAAGAGCCCCAGAAACTGCCAACAAAACAGGGTAGTTGTCATTCAGTGGCTCCCTTGGAAAGAAAGTCAAGGTTGCTGCCTGAAACCATGCCTTAGATTCGGTGACTGTGACCTCTACAACTGTGAGGACACAGTAAAACTTAAAGCAGAGCACACACAAAGCAAAATGCGAACCTCAGACACAGGCTACACCAGTCAGTGACGGGGCCTCATGCACCTCCTTCCCTCTGCCTGCTTTCCTTGTAACAAGATCATTTGTAATAAAAAAAACAGTCTGCTTGTATTGTTATTTGCTGAAAGAGCTATATCCACCCAGCAGTTAGTTAAGGTTCAAAGGACAGATAGTAAATGTGGAGAAATGCTTCTGCAGATGGGTTTCAGGAGGGGTGTCCCTGCCCCCCACCCCGGTATATTTTTTTTAACTGATGGGAAGAGAACAGTTGTTTAATAAGGTAATAAGCATGATGAGTTCTAATAGAATACAACAGAAATTTTTAAAGCACAGCTCAGAAAAAAAAAAAAGACCCTTATATAATGGCCGCTGTATTACATAAAGGCTTATTTTTAACAGTGTTCTTTGTAGGAGGATATGCTTTGCTAGTTCTTTTGTTTGCTAATCATCAGAAAACAGCAACAAAATATCTTACCTATGTGTACAAAAACACTGCGTTTCTGGGCCAACAAGTTTACAATCCATTCCTGCTGGTGACCTCCAGCTCACGAATAACCTGTTCTGTAAGCGCCCGGGGAGAACTTTCCTTTTGTATTCTTCATATTCTTCAGGAGTAAAAAGTTTCCCTCCATCATCATCACCAACAATTCTACAACAACAACAAATGCTTCCTTGAATCTCGAGTATTTGTTTTCTGGGGTAAAATTACTTAACCCTCAAATTACACTATAGGTGCATAGTTAAAGGAAAGGCCGTCTTAACTTTGATTTTTTTTTTTTTTTTTTTTTTTTTTTTTTTTACTTTAGGTACATGTTGGTAGCCAAAGTACACATACTGGTCATACAACTTCTCCTTTGGATGCAGTTCATGACACGCTTCCCCAAAATACAGCAGCTCCTCACCTGAGTAACAGGGACAAGCAGGTCACCCTCCCCCTCCCCTTCCCTTCTCCGCTGAAACAAGTCAGAAAACATTCCCGTGGTACCTTCCCTTTAATGGAGGAAAGGTACATACTTAGCCCGCAAGACACAGAGAAGAACCTGAACAAACAGGCCTTGCTCAGCTCCCCAAGTTTATGACCACTGGATCACATGCCTTCCATCTTCAGTCATAGTTCTCCATGACTGTCTACTCTCAGACATAGCATAAAAACAACACACACAGGATTCCCTGGTTTTTTTTTTTTTTTTCTTTTTGGATCTTCATTTTCTGAAGGCTCCCAGTTCAAATAAAATTTGCATGAATTTGTAAGCTTTTCTTTCGTTAACCTGCCTTTTAGTATTATGTAAGTGCCTTCGTGATGGTGGAGGAGTCTTTTTTCCCCCAGACTTGTCATATAAAAGAGAATTATCAATGAGAAAGTCAATCAATTTGTAACATCCAGCTGTACGGACCAAGGTTTATCAGTGAGGATTACCACATTCATCTCAATTTCTCCTTTGATTCTGAAGCAAACATGCTCACTAAAAGCCAAAACTGAAACTGCTAAATACTCTAATGATTTCGTCCTTTAAAAACAGAACCCCAAAATATCCATGTGACCCCCATCCCTGGCCGGGAGTTTAAGCTGACATGGGCCCTAAACACAACGTGGGTCCCCACAAGCTCAAAACCTCATCTCTCTGTTAGGTACTCAGGTATATACTGTTTAATCTCAGAAACAGTTTTATGAGAAAAATTAACCTCTGCTGTTTCTATGGAGGAAAAAAATATAGTTGGCATCTCAAAGAAAAGAAAGTACAAAATAAGTTGTTCAGGGAGCGAGGGTTTAGATGGGCAGTTAAGATAACTGCATCTGAGGCTGGCCCTATGGTGCAGCGGATAAAGCCGCCACCTGCAGTGCCGACATCCCATATGGGCGCCAGTTCAAGACCTGCCTGCTCCACTTCCAATCCAGCTCTCTGCTATGGCCTGGGAAAGCAGTAGAAGATGGCCCAGGTGCTTGGGCCCCTGTACCTGCGTGGGAGACCCAGAAGCAGCTCCTGGCTCCTGGCTTCGGATAGGCGCTCCAGCCGTTGCGGCCAATTGGAGAGTGAACCAGCGGGTGGAAGACTTCGCTCGCTCGCTCTCTCTCTCTGCCTCTCCTCCTCTCTGTATATCCCTTTCACATAAATAAATAAATCTTTAAAAAAAAAAAATACGTGCAAACCTTTAAAGAAACTTGGTGGCCGGCGCCGCGGCTCAATAGGCTAATCCTACACCTAGTGGCGCCAGCACACCGGGTTCTAGTTCCGGTCGGGGCGCCAGATTCTGTCCTGGTTGCCCCTCTTCCAGGCCAGCTCTCTGCTGTGCCCAGGGAGTGCAGTGGAGGATGGCCCAAGTGCTTGGGCCCTGCACCCCATGGGAGACCAGGAGAAGCACCTGGCTCCTGCCATCGGATCAGCGTGGTGCACCAGCCGCAGCGCGCCAGCCGTGGTGGCCATTGGAGGGTGAACCAACGGCAAAAGGAAGACCTTTCTCTCTGTCTCTCTCTCTCTCACTGTCCACTCTGCCTGTCCAAAAAAAAGAAAGAAAGAAAGAAAGAAAAGAAAAGGAAAGGAAAGGAAAGGAAAGGAAAGGAACGGAACGGAACTTGGTATTTAAGCTCCAAACCAGCACAGCTCAAACTTTCCTGTTTTTGTTTTTGTTTGTTTGTTTGTTTTTCCAGAACCTCCAGAAGATCCTATTCAAACACAGGTTCTGATTAATAGGTCTGGAGTGAGCCTCAGACTACCTTTCCAACAAGCTCCCAGGGGACGCCTACAGCAGGGGTCCCTGCCATCCCCACTTCTCAAATCCTCAAGCCCACAAAGGACCGGATAATCTCTTTGACAGGGAAAGTGTTCCTGTGTAAGCCTGCAAAAATAATCTCCCACCAGGCCTGCCCTTAACACTTTCTGGACCAGGCAAGAGGCTACCGGAGGCCCCCCATCCACGCAGGTATACACACACTGAAGCCACCGGTGGACACCAAGGCCTCGCAGCTGGCTGGGGGCGCAGCGGGAGGCAGCCTAGAGAGCTGGAGGCTACAGTACCTGCCTGTGCGCTGGGTATGGGCTGGGGGGTCCCAGTTCGGGCCCAGGACTCACCTGAACCGGGCATGGGGTCTGACCCATCAGGCTCCCCGTGCTAGCTTTTCCTGCTCAGCATCTGCAGGCACTTCTCAGCTTTACCCACGACTACACCAGCGGGACAGTCCCAAGTGTGCAGTCAGCCAGGGAAGCCGTGTGCCCGGACACCCCTGGTGACTACCTGCGAGCCTGGGGCGACCACCTGCAGGCAGACGTCGTGGTCCACACACCCGGCCTCTGCGTCCATCTG
The DNA here is from genome assembly GCF_051225735.1 of Oryctolagus cuniculus. Taxonomy (NCBI): domain Eukaryota; kingdom Metazoa; phylum Chordata; class Mammalia; order Lagomorpha; family Leporidae; genus Oryctolagus; species Oryctolagus cuniculus. The sequence goes on along the minus strand of NC_142882.1, from coordinate 52,098,180 downwards.
GGGTTCAGAGGCCCCCCGGAGGGGCGCGGAGGGGCCTCGCGGGAGCCCCACTCCTGAAGGCAACGACGTTCGCTGTGGAGACCCGAAACCTGACAATATGCCGGACCTCCCTCAGCAGCCCGCGCACGGATTCCCGGGGATCCACCCGCGCCCTGCCTCGGCGCCCCAAGCACTCGTCCCAGAGCCGCACCCTCACCTCCGGTACTCCAGGTACTCGTCCACCGCCGCCGCGCCGCCGGCGGGCAACGTCAGCCGCTCCATGGCCGGCGCGGAAGCGGAGGGCGCCGGAGCCGCGCGCCAGCCACTGCCAGGGAGCCGGCCCCGCCCCCGGCACCAGGCCCCGCCCCCGGCACCAGGCCCCGCCCCCGGCACCAGGCCCCGCCCCCAGCTTCCTGATTGGCACTGCCCGGAGCCCTCGGCCGGCGCGCGCGACCCGCGGGGCGCCGGTCCTGACACGTGCAGCTCCGCCCGACACGCGGTGTGGCTATGCAGCCTCCCAACGCCCTGGCCCTGTCCCCGCACCGCCGACACGGAGGGACCTGGGACCCGGGAGCGCAGACGTGGGTGTGTCCTGGACGTCAGGGAACCGGCTTCTGTCTTTGCGCGCTCTTCGTCCCTTCTCTTGAAATGTTGGGGTCTTGACATGTTGGGGTCTCTGAGCGGATGCCGGTTGGTTTGAGGCTCGCCTTGGCGTAACGGAGGACGGTGTGTTCTAGAGTGGCGTTTGAACACTGGTCCAGGGGCAGCGTCCAGTGTGGGCGAGTGAACACCTTGTTCCTGAATACCAGCTTTGAGGGGAAACAAATTGTGAATGATTGGGGTGGTTGTGTTGGTTTTTTTTTTTTTTTTTTTTAATCTTCAGAAAAACTGCACAAACTCTGTTTAACAAAGTTGAGTCACCACTCGACACTTCGGTTCAGCAACCTGGCAAGGGGTAGGCAATCCGCCAATACTCAGGTAAGCAGTTAGAAAAATACTTCGTTGAACTCCGGTATTTTGTTTTACATGTACATTTTGTATGTTTCAGGCCCCAAAACGAAATGTTACATAGGCAGACTCTTAGGGCGCCCCCACCTGGGGAGCTGCCCTCCCCCTCACGCAGGTCCCATTCCCCTCTGACTTCCTCTCTACTTTTGTCAGCTGCCCTCCACCAGAGTTTAACCGTTTAGCAAGAAGTCTTCAGAAACATTTACAATTTTTTCGATGTATTTATTTGTTTGAAAGGCAGAGTTAACAGAGAAAGGGAGAGAGAGAGAAAGAGATCTTCCATCCGCTGCTTCAGTCCCACAAATGTCTACAAGGGCCAGGGCTGGGTCAGGCTGAAGCCAGGAGCCAGGAGCTTCATCTGGGTCTCCCACATGGGTGGCAGGGGCCTGAGCGCTTGGACCATCTCCTGCTGCTTTCTCAGGAAGATTAGCAGGGAGCTAGGTGGGAAGTGGAGCAGCTTGGACACAAACCTGCACTCATATGGGATGTAGGCATTGTAGGTGGCAGCTTAACCCACTGTGCCTTGACACCAGCCCTAGGATATTTGCTTTTATACAGGCTTTTTAAGGCTAAAAAGTGGACTTGAAAGTGGGTTCAAGAAAGTACGTGGCTCAGTACTTTCTTCGACTCCATCTGAGGTTTGCCAGAGTTACCTCTTATGTTTAATTTACCTACTTTCATTTTTTTTTAGAGATGTTTTTATTTTGTTTATTTGAAAGCGTTACAGACAGAGGTAGAGACAGAGAGAGAGGTCTTCCATCCAACGGTTCACTCCCCAGATGGCTGCAACAGCTGGAGCTGTGCTAATCCGAAGCCAGGAGCCAGGAGCTTCCTCCGGTCTCCCACGTGGATGCAGGGGCCCAAAGACTTGGCCATCCTCTACTGCTTTCCCAGGCCATAGCAGAGAGCTGGATTGGAAGTGGAGCAGCCGGGACTAGAACCAGAGCCCATATGGGATGCCGGCACTTCAGGCCAGGGCTTTAACCCGCTGCGCCACAGCGCTGGCCCCTCTGCTTTCATTTTTATTTAAAAGGCAGAGACAGACATCTTCCATCATGGGGTTATTACCCTACGTGCATCAGCTAGGGCTGTGCCAAAGCCAAGAAGCTGGTATTCAGTCAGAGTCTCCTGAATGAGTGGCGGGGGAGCCATCACTTTCTGCCTCCCAGGGTGCATGTTGACAGAAAGCAGAATCCAAAGCAGAGTAGCAAGGATTCAAACCCAGGCACTACAGTGTGGGCTGTGGATGTCCCAGGCGGCAACTTAACTGTTGCACAAAACGCCTGCCCTCAGTTTTACCTCTTTATAAGCACCTAGCCCTGCTTTGGGCAGTAGCTAAACTAGCGATGATAAATAGCAGAAAATGCCAGGTGATATGAGCTTACAAAAAAGTGGCCAGGGAATACCTGGGTAGACAAGTATAATTTAATGAATCTAGAGGGAGATAATTAAAATAGGCTTATTTTAAGGCCGGCGCCGCAGCTCAATAGGCTAATCCTCCACCTTGCGGCGCCAGCACACTGGGTTCTAGTCCCGGTCAGGGCGCCGGATTCTGTCCTGGTTGCCCCTCTTCCAGGCCAGCTCTCTGCCTTGGCCCGGGAGTGCAGTGGAGGATGGCCCAAGAACTTGGGCCCTGCACCCCATGGGAGACCAGGATAAGCACCTGGCTCCTGCCATCGGATCAGCACAGTGTGCTGGCCGCAGCGCACCGGCCGCAGGGGCCATTGGAGGGTGAACCAACGGCAAAGGAAGACCTTTCTCTCTGTCTCTCTCTCTCACTGTCCACTCTACCTGTCAAAAATAAAAATAAAATTTAAAAAAAGGCTTATTTTAGACACTTGCGGGACGATACTGGAGTGGCAAACACTTCTGACCAGAGAAGTTAACAGAAACATTGGACATGACAAATAAATGTGTAGCACAAACTAGAAAACGTTATCCTAACCTTATATGTACAATGGACATCTTCGCTAATACTATACATGGTTCCGACCTCTGCCCTAATGAGAAGGTGTAACTAGAGGTGAGGTGAGTTTTGGCACAGCAGTTAAGTCACTGCTTAGGACACCATCATCCATATCAGTGGAGCGCCTGGTTGGAGTCTGGGCGACTCTGCTTCCCAACCAGCTTCCTGCTAATGTGCACGCTGGGAGGCAGCAGGTGGTGGCTCAAGTATTTGAGTCCCTCCCCCACAAAATGGAAGATCCAGACTGAGTTCTGGGCTACCGGCTCCAACCTGGCCCAGCCCTGACTGCTGCGACTGTATGGGGAGTAAACCAGCACATGAAGTCTCTCTCTCTCTCTCTCTCTCTCTTCCCATTTCTCTCCCCTTCTCTCCCCCTCCCTCCCTCACTTTCAAATAAAATGAAAAGCAAGTAAAACTTCAAATTTTTATAAAGGGTATAATCTCCCTCCCAATGTAGCTAAATTGATCTAGAAAGTAGAACAGGCAGAGGGACATGAAAATTGCCTAGGGAAGGTTGAACCTTTTGCATATTTAATCCTCATAAGACTTGAGACCAGAATTACCAGTGTTTTGCAGTGATGTATGCTAGGAATGCTTTTTTCTGCAAACAACCAAATCATCAAACTCATAGTTTATATTTTTGTTACCCTAAAGTAGAGTGGTTGTGGGCAGATGCTGGCATTGGTTCAGAGCATGGTTGAAGAGCTGTCACATCTCCAGGGATGACAACCAAATTCAAGAAGAGGAAAAGGAGCTTTTCATTTCATCAAGAAAGAAAGAATCTTCCTAGAAACCCTCTGCAAAAGATTTTCCCTTTTGTGTCATTCACTGGAACTGTGTCACCAAACCCCTGGCTGCTAGGTGTAAAGATGGCTGGGAAGGCAAGTGTAGCACTCAGGTTTCCAGGCTGTATGATGGGAATGACCAAGGAGAGGGTTAGGGATGTGTCTGGGGTCAAAAAGACGTATTTGGTTAGCCAAAGGGTCTGCTAGAGCTCACCCTTAAACCATTTAATATCCATACATCCATGCATGTGTCCGTGCCTTCTTCCCACGTGGAAATGTCACTCAGATGTATTCATTCATCAGACCCCTAAGGAAGAAGGCAAACCCAGAATCTCACAGCCTGGAGTTTAGCATCTCTGCAGTCTTCTTTATCACTCCTTCTTAATGGTTCGGCAGTTGGTAGCTGAAAGACAAGAGAGGCGTGCCGCTCCCATAAATAGCATTATGGTGACAGGGAAGAGTAATTGCAAGAAAAACTCCCATTTAGAGACCTAGATTGGCCCTCAGCTTCAGCCCCAGGCTGGCCCAGGGTCATTGTGGGCATATGAGGAGTGATTCGGCTCAGGGGAGTTTTCTTCTCTCAAACAAATAAATTTTTCAAGAAACATCCCATTTAGAAAAGAAGAAAAATGGGAAATGCATAGAAAAATATATATACTCTAGGAATCCTGTTACTACAAGAGTAGCAGTGACTCGATGTGCTGATTGTAGGGAAGTTCCGTGCCTGGGTAGGATCTGACTCTGTGCTGTAGGACTGCCCTTGTCTGCACCCTCCCAGCTCCTGGTCTTCCTCTGCAGAAGATGTTCTTATTCCAGAACCACTGTGGCAGTCTCTCGTGTGGGCACTGTGGAAAACGACTGTTCTGGGTGAAGCGCACAACTCTCACAATCTGCTTCCTGCTGCTGCGGCTGCAGGATCCACGGTACAGCCAAGGTCGAGAGCCACAGTGCTGCTGGGACCTTAACAGGCCTCTTCTTCTGTCTTGACAACAGCAAATAACAATCTACTCTTTCTTTAAAAAAAAAAAAATTATTTGAAAGACAGAGTTACAGAGAGAGGCAGAGAGAGAGAGAGAGAGAGAGAGGTCTTCCATCTGCTGGTTCACTCCCCAAATGGCCGCAACAGCCAGAGCTGAGCCCATCCAGAGCCAGGAGCCAGGAGCTTCCTCCCGGTCTCCCACATGGGTGCAGGGGCCCACGGACTTGGGCCATCTTCTATTGCTTTCCCAGGCCATAGCAGAGAGCTGGATTGGAAGAGGAGCAGCCAGGACTAGAACCGGTGCCCACATGGGATGCCAGCACTTCAGGCCAGGGCTTTAACCTGCTGCACCACAATGCCAGCCCCAAAACTAACTTTTGTAACTTTCCTTTTGATCCTATTACATATACAGAACAAAGGTGCGCACAGTTTAGTTTTTTAGTAATAAAATAAACATCCAAGCAGTCACCATCCAGCCCAAGAGGTAAACCAGTACTCACATTTTCTGGTAATTCTTAATTTATTTTTATAGAAAAATTAGCCCAAAATCATGCTTTCAAATTTGTAAGATTTGATCTTCTGACAACTGCTGTTGAAATCATCTTTGTGTTTTTGAAGCTCATCAGCATTGATATTTACATTGTTATCCTTTTTCATTTCTATATAGTAATCCAGCAATTAAATAAAATATACTATGCATTCTACTATAGTGGACATTTAGGTAATTTCCAGTTTTTCATTATATACATTGTTATTGTGAATGTCGAATGGACATACATCATGGTGCAAATGTTTCTGCAGGATACACTTGCTGCTATTTTATGGTATGTAATTTTATCTCAATTGGGCTGTAAAAAAAAAAAAAAAAAAGGCTTTTAGGACAGTTTCTGGGGCCGGCGCTGTGGCACAGTAGGCTAATCCTCCACCTGCAGTGCTGGCATCCCATATGGGTGCCAGTTTATGTCCCGGCTGCTGCACTTCTGATCCAGCTCTCTGCTATGGCCTGGGAAATCAGTGGAGGATGCCCAAGTGCTTGGGCCCCTGCACCCTCATGGGAAACTGGGAAGAAGCTCTTGGCTCCTGGCTTCCGATCGGCTCCTCAGCACCGGCCATTGCAGCCATTTGGAGAATGAACCAACAGATGGAAGACCTTTCTCTCTGTCTCTCCCTCTCACTGTCTATAACTCTTCCTCTCAAATAAATAAATAAAATCTTTAAAACAAAGAAAGAAAAGTTTCTGTAAGACAGTGGTTCTTTAGTGGTCTATAAAGTCACCGGCAGGGCTTGTTAAATCACAATGGTGTTGTTGGCTCCATCCCAGAGTCTCAGATTAAGAAGTCTGCAGTGGGGAATTTTTATTTCTCATGCTCCTGCTGCTGGTCTAGAAACTCTTCTGGGGTAAGTACACAGGTGTAGAATTGCTGGGTCACATGACAGGTACATGCTGTACTTTCTGGATGATGCTAAATGGTTTTCCAAAGTGCTTGTGCTTCCAACAGCAGGCTACGCACATTCTGATGGCTTCATAGTCTCATCAACATAGGAAACAATCAGGGTTTTTTTGCATGTTTGCTAACATTGTGGCTTTAATACGTCTCTCCCTGAGGGCTAGTGACACTGAGCACCTCTTTATTATATTGACCATTTTTTTAAAGATTTATTTTATTTATTTGAAAGAGAGTTACAGAGCGAGGTAGAGCCAGAAAGAGAGAAAGAGAGAGAGAGGTCTTCCATCCGCTGGTTCACTTTCCAAATGACCGCAATGGCCAGAGCTGAGCTGATCCAAAGCCAGGAGCCAGGAGCTTCTTCTGGGTCTCCTCCATGGGTACAGGGGCCCAAGGACTTGGGCCATCTTGTACTGCTTTCCCAGGCTATAGCAGAGAGCTGGATCAGAAAGGAAGCAGCCGGGACTCGAACCAGTGCCCGTATGGGATGCCGGCGCAGCAGCCACGGCTTTAACCCGCTGCGCCACAGTGCCGGCCCTATATTGGCCATTTCTGTTTCCACCATGAAATGCCTGTTCACAAATTTGTGTCATTTTGATTTTTTTTACTTAGTCATAAGTGTTCTTTGCATGTTCTATACATTAATCCTTTATTGGTATCATATGCTATAAATAGCTTCTCTGGGTGGTAGCATAAATGAACAAAAATTACTTAATGTCAAATTTATCCATCTTTTTATGGTTTGTGCTTTTTGTGTCCACCTTCAGAAATAATTTTCTAACCAAAGGCCATAAACCCAATCTTCTGCATTGTTTTCCAAAAGGTTTACATTTAGAATGCTAAGATGTCTAGAGCTGACTTTTATGGACCCAGTTTCACTGTCCTCATTATGAATACTCAGTTGTCTCAGTACCATTTATTGAGAACTTTTTATTGTGTACTGACATGTCAAGTATATGAACGGAACTCATTATAGACTGCGGATTATAGTCCATGGTCTGTCTGTCTACACTTTACCAAAATGACCCTATATTATTACTGTTAACAGAGGTCGGCTGCTCAGGGGTTCTTGTCTTCACACAGAAAGGATTCAGGTGTGAGTCAGAGTAGTGGTAAGCAACATAGTAAAGTTTAATGAAAAGAAGTAATAAATGGAGTGCCTGATAGCCAGGCGGGCATCTCCAGAAAGCACAGTCTCCACTCAGACTGGAGTTCTTGTGGACATCATTGTGGATCCCCCGTTTCCTCTCCCCTCCCTCCATCCCTCTTCTGGAAAAGTGTGGCAAGGTGGTTTCTGGATGGAGAGTTCCCTAAAACCCTCCAGGATGTTATCAGCGCAGTGTTATGGGCCCTAACGGCCTTCTTGGTGAGGGCAGGGGGAGTCTCCTGAGCTACCCAGGGAGTGGGCTGAACCCACCTGACAGGGTCAGAGAACAAGAGCAGTGACTTCAGGCATCACTCCTCTCTGCTCTCAGGGCCTGTTTCCTCATTCCATTGCAGAAGAAATCACTTTCTTCAAAAATTCTCATTTGCTTTCCATTTTCTTTGACCCCTCTTACACACACAGGCTGATTTGTACCTAGCTACCTTAACATTAGCACTTCAGAATAAGTACTAGCACATGGTAGGGCAAGTATTACAAAGCTGCTTTCAAGATTGTCTTACCTTGGGCTTTTAAAAACAATTTTATTTATTTATTTATTTAAATGACAGAGTGACAGCAACAGAGAGAGAGCTTTCATCCACTGGTTCATTTCCCCGAACTGCCACAACACCCAGGGTTGGGCCAGGCTGAAACCAGGAGCCAGGAACTCCATCCGTATCTCCCACATACTTGGGTCACCAGTCACTGCTCTCCCAGGCATATTAGCAGGGAGCTGGATCAGAAGTGGAGTGGCTGGGACTCAAACCAACACTGCAGTATAGGCTGCTGGTGTTGCAAGCGCAGCTTAACCTGCTGAGCCCCAACACCACCCCAACTTGTGCTTTTGTGTACTTCCATCTAAAATTTAAAATCAGCATATCAAATCGTACCAGAAAAAAATACTGACTTCAAATGTCAATTTAGGGATAATTGTCATCTTTATCTTTAGTCTTCCAATCCAGTGGTTGTTACATACATCTGTTTATTCAGATTTCCTATAATGTTTTCAATAAAACTTTGTAATTTTCTCCATAAAGTTTACACAGTTTTTCAGATTTACTTCTAATATTTTATGCTTCTGATTATATAGTAAACATTTTTAAAATTTTTTTATTTATTTTGTTTTATTTATGTGAAAGGCAGAGAGAGGTGGGATAGACAGAAATCGCCCATCTTCTGGTTCACTTCCCAAATGCATGCCAACAGCCAGAGTTAGGCCTGGCTGAAGCCAGGCACCAGTTACTCAATCCAGGTTGCCCACTTGTATGGCAAGAACTCAACCACTTGAGTCATCACCTGCTGCCTGCCAGAATGCAAATTAGCAACAAGCTGAAATCAGGAGTGTAGCTGGGACTTGAACCCAGGCACTCAGATATGAGATGAGGACATGACAAGCAGGTCTTAACTGAAAGGCCAAATGCCCACTCCCTAACCATTATTTATTTTTCAAGTCGTATTTTCTGTTTGCTGCTAGTGAACTAGCAATACAATTGCATTTTGTGCATTTTTTTAATCCTGCAGCATTACTAAAATTTCTCAATTTTAATTAACTATAAATAATTCTAGTTTTTTACATATATGATATTATCCAATTAAATGGCTATGTTCTTTCCAATCTTTTTATTTATTTTTATCTTACTTGTCTTATTTCATATTCCTTGTGATTTACATGGCATTATTTTCAACTACTTCAGTTCTCTTTTTAACCCTAACACAATCTTAATGTTCTAGCAAATACACATTACATTCACCCACAAATGTATCACCTCCTTTGTACTCCAGTTCTTCCTTCCCCTCAGACTGTCCTTCTGGGATCACCTTTCACCTTGAATACATTTTCTAAGAATTTATTTTAGGCGCAGGTGTTTGGCACTGAGTTAAGTCGCCACTTGGATATCCGCATCCTATATTGCGAAGTCCCAGGTCGATTTCTAAATCTAGTTTCCTGCTGATGAGCACCTTGAGTGGCAAGCAGGTAATGGTTCAAGTACTTGTGTCACTGCCACAGTTCTGGGCTCCTGGCTTTAGCCTGGCCCAGCCCTGACTGGGGAGTGGACAAATGGACAAATGGACAGAAGATCCCTGCCTGCCTTTCAATTAAATAAAAATTATTTTTAAAAAATTTTTTATTTTAATGAGGATCTGACCCGGAAAAGGTTTTAGCTAAGAAGTACATTTATATTGTCTTCTCAACTTCACTTTCATATTTTCCATTTTTATTTCTTTTGCTGAATTCTGGATATTTTCTTCTGACCTATCTTTCACTTAACAAATTTTTTTATTTGTCTAATTTGTTGTAAATTCATCCTTTGAGTTTTTATTTTATTTCCCTTCTAGAACTGCTATTTGTTTTTTTCCAAGTTTGCCAAGTCATTTTTATATTATCCTGTTTCCAACAATATTTTCAAGCTTGCATTTTATGTCTTTAAACATAGCATTCAATCATCGTTAGTTCATAATCTGTTTCTGATATTTCCAGTATCCAAAGCCTTGGCAGGCATGTTTCTGGTAATTTCTGTTGATTCTTGCTTGTGGAACCATTGTCCTTAAAAAACTGTGACAATTCCTCTTTTTTTTTTTTTTTTTTAAATTAACTTATTTTCATTTTTTATTTGAAAGACATAGAGACAGAAAACACAGAAATCTTCCCTCCACTAGTTCACTCCCCAAATGTCTGCAAACAGCTAGGGCTGGACTAGCCTGAAGCTGTGACTGAAACTCAATTTGGGTGTCCTGTATGAGTGGCAGGAACCTAAGCAGTTGAGCCATCTACTGCCTCCCAGAGACTGCGTTAACAGGAAGCGGAATCAGAAGCACAGCTGGGACTTGAACCCAGGCATCCTCTATGGGATGTGTACATTCTAAGAAGTGACTTAACTTCTGCACCAAATGCCCGTCCCTATTTGTGAGAATTTTTTTTTTAAGATTTATTTATTTATTTGAAAGGCAGAGTTACACAGAGAGAGAAGGAGAGGCAGAGAGAGAGAGAGAGGGGTCTTCCATCTGATGGTTCACTCCCCAAATGGCTGCAAACAGTCAGAGCTGCACCAATCCGAAGCCAGGAACCAGGAGCTTCTTCAGGGTCTCCCATGTGGGTGCAGGGGCCCAAGGACTTGAGCCATCTTCTACTGCTTTCCCAGGCCGTAGCAGAGAGCTGGATTGGAAGAGGAGCAGCTGGGGCTTGAACCAGCACCCATATGGGATGCCAGCACTGCAGGCAGCAGCCTTACCTGCTGTGCCACAGCGCCAAGACCTGTGAGAATTCTTAAAGGCCCAACTGGAAGCTTCTTCCAGAGATACTTTGCTCCTCTCTTTGCTTGCAGGAACTGACCATTTGGAACCATTTAAATTTTTTTTAAAGATTTATTTATTTATTCTAAAGTCAGAATTACACACACACGCACAGAGAGAGAGAGAAAGAGAGGTCTTCCATCTGCTGGTTCACTCCCAGTTGGCCACAACGGGCAGAGCTGCACCGATCCAAAGCCTGGAGTCAGGAGCTTCCTTTTTAAATTTTTTTATTATGGAAATTTTAAAACCCATAGAAGTAGAGAGAATAATAAAAGGTACTCATCACTCAGCTTTTAATAGTCATCAACATTTTATTTATTTACCTCTTCATAATTTTTCGTAAGTATTTTAGAGAAAAATTTCAGGTATCATCTTTGAATCCATAGACACTTCAGCATTGTCTCTAACAGATAACTTTTTTAAAATTCACAATGCTATTATCAGACCTAAAAAGTGAACAGTAATTTCATGATATTATCTCATACTCAGACCTCATTCACATTTTTCTGCAGTTTTTATCCTGATATGGTGCAGATGTTCAGTGTACAGTTATGATGCTTACCTGTGGCACAGTAGGATAAGCTACCACCTGTGACAGACGCCACCATGACCCTGCCATCCCATATGGGCACTGGTTCAAGTCTCAGTTGCTCCCTTTTCCATCCAGCTCCCTATCAATGCACCTGGGAAAGCAGTGGGAGACCAGGTTGGAGATCTTGGCTCCAGCTTCTGCCTGGTCCAGCCCCAGCCATTACAACCATTTGAGGAGCAAACCAGTGGATGGAAGATCTCTCTCTGTCTCTCCCATTCTCTGTAACTCTGCCTTTCACATAAAAACTGAATAAAACAGAAAAAGAAAAGGAGAATAGTACATTGTATTCTAGCCACCAGTGAAAAAAATTGTGTTAAAAGAAAAATAAAAAATTTTTAAAGGCACTGCTTGAGACACTGGCATCCCGTATCAGAGTGCCTGGGTTTGAGCCCAGACTCTGCTTTTGATCCAGTATCCTGCTAAAGCCACCCTGGGAGGCAGCAGATGATGACTCAAGTACTTCAGTCCCTGCTACCATATGGAAGATCTGGACTGAGTTCCAGCATGCTGGCTTCAGTCTGCCCCAAATCCTGGCTGTTGTGTTATATGCATTTGGGGGGAGTGAATCAGCATATGAAAGCTACATTCCCTCTCTCTCTCTCTCTCTCTCTCTCTTTTTCTCTCTCTCTCTCTCTCTCCCCCCCATCTCCCCCACCTCCCTTTCAAATAAATAGAAATAAAAGTATTTAAAAGAATTCAAGCAAGATCCATACTACATTTGGCTTATATATGTTAAACATCTAACAAGTCTTTTAGAATTGTAAATAGTTCTATTCTCCCATCCTGACTTTTTGTGGCATTTATTTGTTGAGTAAATTGGATCATTTTTTCTATAGAATATCTTTGTGTATTTGATTGTTGGCAAAAATATGTCCTTTATTTTATTTTTTTAAATAACTGGTTGGTCGATTTGAAAGGCAGAGCAAGAGAGAGCGAGAGATTTCCCATCTGGTTCACTCCCCAAATGGCTGCAATAGTCAGGTCTGGGCCAGGCCAAAGCCAAGAGTCAATTGACAAGGGCCCCAGTACTCTGATCAGAAGCAGAACAGCCAAGACTCAAACCAGTACTCTGATGTGGGATGCCAGCATCACAAGCAACACTTAACCTACTGCCAGCCTCTCATTCATGATTTTTAGTCCTTGTATTTTCTCTAAATTGGTATAAAAATTTGAAGATTCGAATAGGTTGTAGATTCAGAGGCAGTTATTTTCACAAAGGCACTGTGTTGATGGTTCTCTGTCATGAACTCACAACTTAAAGTTGAGAAACAACCCAGGTGATGGGAATTTTGACTGCAAATTCCCATAAGGGCCTGAAAGGAAGGGCTGTACACTGGGGACCAGCTCATCCCTCTCCTAGTCATCCCCAACCCAGCTCAGCACCAAGGCTATTATCTCTGCTATCCTCTGTAGATCAAGGGGTGAGATGGTAAATATCTCTCACTCACCCTTACGTAGGGCCCTTTGGGGTCCCAGCTCAACGTGCAGTCTCCTCTCCAGCTAAGCAGGCCCTGAACTTTGATTTCATATTCTTAGAGCACATGCTCTTAGTACTCTGCTTTCCTCTCTGGATTCTCGGGCTTTCTTACATTTTTCCAGGATTTGGGTATTGTACACTAGGAATTACTCAATTTTCTTATGTGTTATAATGGTGTTGTAGTTATGTTCAAATTCTCAGGAATGAAGGTCCACAATGTCAAACTGTTTACCAATTTCAAATGTTTTAACGGTTATTAAATCTCAATGGTGGCCGGTGCCGCGGCTCACTAGGCTAATCCTCTGCCTTGCAGCGCCGGCACACTGGGTTCTAGTCCCGGTCGGGGTGCCGGATTCTGTCCCGGTTGCCCCTCTTCCAGGCCAGCTCTCTGCTGTGGCCAGGGAGTGCAGTGGAGGATGGCCCAAGTGCTTGGGCCCTGCACCCCATGGGAGACCAGGAGAAGCACCTGGCTCCTGCCTTAGGATCAGCGCGGTGCACTGGCCGCAGCACACTTGCCGCGGTGGCCATTGGAGGGTGAACCAACGGCAAAGGAAGACCTTTCTCTCTGTCTCTCTCTCTCACTGTCCACTCTGCCTGTCAAAAAAAAAAAAAAAAAATAGTATGGGTATATGGCTGTTCCTTGTACCATAAACTTTTCTTTGTATTGAATATGAATCAGGAAAATAACGTAACATGGTCATTCCGCACATCCTGACAACTTGGATGGTTTTAAGGTTTTTTGTTTTGTTTTGTTTTGTTTTTCATGTGTTGGCCAAAATGTTACTGTTTTCAATAGGTTTGGCCCAAATATCTGAAATAACCTGTCACATTACTGCAAACAGAGCTTTCCCTTTTATTTTCTTAGGGTTCTTCTGTGGTCTTTTTTACATTGAATATTTAGCACAGTATTTTGCATATCCAACATGTATATATATAAAACTACAAATTTCCTTCTAATTATTGCTTCATTTGTATCTCAAATTTTATTATTATCTATTACTTTCATTATCCTGCATTTCTTTTTTCTTCTGTCCACTATAATTTCTTTTTTTCTGTATAATTTTTTTGTTTTGTTTTGTTTTGGTTTGTTTGTTTGTTTTTTAAAGGCAGAGTTAGACAGTGAGAGAGAGAGAAAGGTCTTCCCTCTGTTGGTTCACCCCGCAAATTGGCGCTGCGCCAGTCTGAACCCAGGAGCCAGGTGCTTCCTCCTGGTCTCCCTTGTGGGTGCAGGGCCCAAGGACTTGGGCCATCCTCCACTGCACTCCCAGGCCACAGCAGAGAGCTGGACTGGAAGAGGAGCAACCAGGACAGAATCCAGCACCCCGACTGGGACTAGAACCCAGGGTGCTGGCGCCGCAGGCAGAGGATTAGCCTAGTGAGCCACGGCGACGGCCTGTGAGTTGTGTTTTGAAAGTTTCCAGGGGCCGGTGCTGTGGCGCAATGGGTTAACACCCTGGCCTAAAGTGCCAGCATCCCATATGGGTGTCAGTTTGAGACCCAGCTGCTCCACTTCCTATCCGCTCTCTGCTGTGGCCTGGGAAGGCAGTAGAAGATGGCCCAAGTCTTTGGGCCCCTGCACCCATGTGGGAGACCTAGAACAAGCTCCTGGCTCCTGGCTTCAGATCGGCGCAGTTCCAGCCGTTGTGGCCAGTTGGGGAGTGAACCATCGGATGGAAGACCTCTCTCTCTCTCTCTCTCTCTCTCTGCCTCTCCTCTCTCTCTCTGCCTCTCCTCTCTCTCTCTGCCTCTCCTCTCTATCTCTGCCTCTCTCTCTGCCTCTCCTCTTTCTGTGTAACTCTGACTTTCAAATAAATAAATCTTTAAAAATATATATATAAATATATATTTTGACAGGCAGAGTGGACAGTGAGAGAGAGAGACAGAGAGAAAGGTCTTCCTTTGCCGTTGGTTCACCCTCCAATGGCTGCCGCGGCTGGCGCACCGCGCTGATCCTAAGGCAGGAGCCAGGTACTTCTCCTGGTCTCCCATGGGGTGCAGGGCCCAAGCACTTGGGCCATCCTCCACTGCACTCCCTGGCCACAGCAGAGAGCTGGCCTGGAAGAAGGGCAACTGGGACAGAATCCGGTGCCCCGACTGGGACTAGAATCCGGTGTGCTGGCGCCGCAAGGCGGAGGATTAGCCTAGTGAGCCGCGGTGCCGGCCTCAAATATATATTTTTAAAGCTTACCTATTTATTACTGATTTCTAATTTAATGCATTGTGATTAAAGAATATGATCTGAATGACTCCTGATTTTTGACTTTGTTGAGCCAGGCATTATAGCCTGGTATGTGGTCAGCTTTTGGATATGTTCCATATACCACTTTTATTTTTATTGTTTCAACTAATTTTTATTTACAGATTATAAATCTCTTCAAAAAGATACATTCCTTCATTTAGTCAATGGTAAAAAGCCTTATTAAACAGAAAAAAAGCCTAAACATCATCACTTATATTTAAACAGAGATACAGATCATTAACAGTGTATGAACACAGAACACAAAATGTAGTTTTTACTTAAGCAGTTATACGAATGAGACTGTTTTTAAGTTTCTTCACTGACAACCCCATTTTAACCATTGAACAAACTGCACTTAAATTAGCAGTAGTAAAAATGTAAAAATTCAAATTTAAACATGAAAATATAGAACAACAAAAAAAGAAAAAGAAGAATCTTCATTATCAAACAGATTAAGAAATTTGCAGACACTCAGATACTTTCTGAGGCATATCAAAACACCTACATCAAAGGCTGCATTCATTTGAGAGGTGTCAATACATGTTCAGTGCTGAGGCTATTTGTAGCACTTACAGTATATACAAAGCAGCGTTAGACTACTGTGGTTCACATTTCAGAAACATAGGTTTAAGCTTCATGCTACAAATTGCTCCATATACTCTTAAAAAGAACACTTGTTTTCAGCTGTTTGGAGAAGTGTTCTTTATCCATTGCAGTAAATATGTTAATTGCTACATTCCCCTGTAAGTATTACTGGTTGATACACTCATTATTTTTAAAGATTTATTTATTTGAAAGGCAGAGTTACAGAGAGGCAGAGGCAGAGAGAGGGAGAGAGAGAGAGAGAGAGAGAGAGTCTTCCATCTGCTGGTTCACTCCCCAGATGGCTGCAACAGCTGGATCTGCATTGATCTGAAGCCAGGAGCCAGGAGCCTCCTCCAGATGGATGCAGGGACCCAAGCATTTGGGCTATCTTCTACTGCCATAGCAGAGAGCTGGATCGGAAGTGGAGCAGCAGGGACTTAAACAGGCGCCTATTTGTGATGCCAGCACTGCGGCTTTATCCACTACGCCACAGCACCAGCCCTGATACACTCAATATTGATGAGTATTAAAAACTTTCATTCTATTTCATCAGTTCTCCTAACAGTCATATTAACATTTTTTCCATTTAGTATTTATTTTTGTTTTTTCATATTTCAGTATGAACCTAAAAAACATAGATACTTCTTAAAAATAATCATTATACCATTGTAATTTCTGTAAAATAAATATAATGCCTTAATGTCCTAAATATCCAGGACTCAGATACCCCAATCAGCTGACATATGTTGTTTTATATTTAGTTTGTTACACTTAGGATGCAAACATTCCAAGGTACATTGCGTTTGGGTAGAAGTCCTGTTGTGGATTGCTCTTGGGCACGATTTCAGATCCTCCTGGATCTTCCATCCCTTTGTCAGACACTGCTGTGCTGGCTCTCAGCCAGCTTCACACAAGTGCAGCCTAACAGAGCCAGGAGCTTTGGCCCACCCTTAACACCTTTGTCTTCCTTTCCGCAATGTTTTCTGTTCCTAGTGCAGGAAACTGATTATTCTCCATGTGCGAACAATAATCCACAAGCACAAGTCAATGCCTCAGGAGCACACTTTGACCGTGAGGCGTGTGAGCTGATAGCTCCATCCCTGTGTCCCTTTCTCCCCTCCAGACGCCTCTGAGACACATTTCACATGTCTCCTAGAAGGTCTCAGAGGACTGGACAGTTTTCTGATCCTTCGTCTGTGCTTATGTTGACTCTTCTTCCTTCTGGCTTTTTTGTTATTGTCATTTTTTTTAGATATGTGTTTATTTATTTGAAAGGTAGAAAGAGAGATACAGAGATCTTCCATCTACTGATTCACTCCCAAGTGGCTGCAACAGCCGCTGCTGGACCAGGGTGAAGCGAGGATCCAGAAACTCCATCTAGGCCTTCCAGTCACATTAGCAGGAAGCCAAATCAAAAGTGGAGGAGCCAGGACTCAAACCAGAACCATATAAGATGCAGGCATCCCAAGCAGCAGCTTAACCCACCTTGCCACAACCCTGGCTCCTTTCCTTAATCTCTGGGTTTATACTCCTACATTAAATAGTCATGCTGTCAGGAGAACACAGGTAAGATAGTGTCCTAAATCTGTCATAGGCTGTACTTTTTTCTCCTTTCCTTTGACATGCTGTTTGTTGAGCACACTGTGCCATTTTCCTGTAGAGTTTCCCACATTCTGGGCTTCACCGATTCCATTCCTGCAGTTTTGCTGTATCTGCCCCCTGTAGATCCATGAGCTAATAGCCCTGATGAGACTGGGGTTCAAATCTTTGGCAGGAATACCTCATAGGTAGTGTATAATAGTTTTTTCTGGAAGACACGTATGATATCTGGTTGTCTTTTTTTAAAGCTTTTTCTATAGTGTTTTATTTCTGTTACTATCTATTTGAAAGGCAGAGTGGCAGAAAGAGAGGGTGGGGTTGGGCCAGGTCAAAGCTAGGAGCTAGGAACTCCATCTGGGTCTCCCACATGGGTGGCAGGGACCCAAGCACTTGGGCCATCTTCCACTGCCTTCTTAGGTGCATTAGCAGGGAGCTGGGTTGGAAGTGATATAGCTGGGGCTTAAATCAGCAGGCATTGCAGGTGGCAGCTTAACCCACTACGCCACCACGCCAGCCCAGACAGCAGTTCTTCAAAGAAGTCCACCCTGGGCATATTATCAAAAAGATCCTGGCTTCACATCTGGTACTTCTGGGATTCTTTCCACCATCTATTCTATTTCACCCTGAACCCACAAGCCACATCTGTCCAGGCGAACAGAAACACAGGAATAAGATGATGCTTCTGGAAGACAGCAACAGCCCAATCAGCAGTGAGTTCTTTGTTATGCTGTACAGATATCTCCCTGGCCTTTACTAGTGCCTAGGAAAATATCCTGCACCTACTCCCACTGAGCATTCTGGTTCACAATTTATCTTCTCAGGCATCTTAGTCCTGAAAGAATAGCGTGCTAAGAGACTCTAGCCTCAATAAAAAAAAAAAGAAATTTATTCTGAATAAGCAAAGGAGCATTTCTGTTTAAATACTAGCCTCAAATAATACTAGTAACTAATATTTTAATAAATTTTTCTATGTATGAGGCTCCCTGCTAATCTGTCTAGGAAGACAGCAGAAGATGGTCCAAGTGCTTGGGCCCCTGCTACCCATGAGGGAGAACCAGATGAAGCTCCTGGCATCTGGCTTTGGTCTGGCCTAGCCCCAGCCATTGTGGCCATTTGAGGAGTAGTGGATGGAAGATCTCTCTCTCTCTCTCTCTCTCTCTCTCTCTCTCTGTCTCTCTCTCATCCTCTCTCTGTAACTGCCTTTCACATAAATTAAATAAATCTTAAATTTATGGCATAAATTTATGCATGATATATGATGGATATACCCAAAGCATATGGGAAAGTTTTCATTTCAGATATCAGTACCTGCATGGGCTGGCAATGTTCTTTACTTCTCCCTTCCACCCCACAGACTCCTCCCGTTTCAAATCCAAGACAGCCCTGTGAAAGCCTCTCCCCCAGCGCCACCCCCGAAAGGCAATCCTTCTTGGGCCCTTGCTCTCTTGCAACATTTAGCACTTTATATTGTGTTTACTACTGGCTGATGAACTCTTGGAAAGCCACACTTTTTGGAAGCTTCTGCATACTGAGAATATATATATATGTATTTTTTTTCTTTTTTTGACAGGCAGAGTGGACAGCAAGAGAGAGAGACAGAAAGAAAGGTCTTCCTTTTGCCGTTGGTTCACCCTCCAATGGCCGCCGCAGCCGGTGCATGGCGCCGATCCAAAGGCAGGAGCCAGGTGCTTCTCCTGGTCTCCCATGGGGTGCAGGGCCCAAGCACTTGGGCCATCCTCCACTGCACTCCCGGGCCACAGCAGAGAGCTGGCCTGGAAGAGGGGCAACTGGGACAGAATCCGGCACCCCGACCGGGACTAGAACCTGGAGTGCCAGCGCCGCAAGGCAGAGGATTAGCCTAATTAGCCACCGCGCCAGCCTCACATACTGAGAATAATAAAATTATCTCTGCATGAGAATTAACTGAGATAAAGCAATTACTTGATATTTAATTAGCTGTCAGTAAAGGGTAACTGCAAAAGTATAATTTGTATCTTTGCATAGTTGCCACTATGTTGACCTACAATATACATTTAGTAAATGTTTGTTATATGAGTACAAAATAATATCCACAGAACCCACCAAGGATATATTTTAAAATCTTAAAGGTCTTTAATATACTGTTGACCCTGATTTGTCTATTTTTGTCTATGGAAATTTCACAATCCAAATTGTCATATACTCGGTTGGTGTCATTTCAGTTTTCCAGTTACAGTTGAAGGGAATGCTGTGTTCAAAAGTAAATATGGGGGCCAATGCTGTGGCGTAAGAGGTTAAGCCACCTCTGCCTGCAGTGCTGTCATCCCATACAGGTACCAGATCAAGTCCCAGCTGCTCCACTTCTGATCTAGCTCCCCACTAATGGCCTGGGAAAGCAGCAGAAGATGGCCCAAGTGCCTGGGCCCCTGCATCCATGTGGCAGACCCAGAAGAAACTCCAGGCTTCTGGCTTTGGATCAGCCCAGTTCCAGCAGTTGTGGCCATCTGGGGAGTGAATCAGCAGATGGGAGCCCTCTCTCTCTGCCTTTCTCTCTCTCTCTCTGTGTCTGAAAATCTGACTCTCAAATAAATAAATAAATCTTTAAAAAAATCAACATCTGGAAACTTTTTTAAAAAAAAAGTAAGTATGTTCAACTGAGGAAAAGATCTCGCTTAAAAAAAAAAAGATTTATATGAAAGGTAGAGTTACAGAGAGAGAGAGAGAGAGAGAGAGAGAGAGAGTCTTCCATCTACTACTTACATCTGCTAGTTCACTCCCCAAATGGCTGCCAACTCCCAGAGCTGGGGAGATCTGAAGCCAGGAGCCAGGAGTTTCTTCCAGATCTCCCACTGGGTGCAGGGACCCAAGGACTTGGACCATCTTCTAGTGCTTTCCCAGGCACATTAGCAGGGAGCTGGATGAGCAGTGGAGCAGCCAGGACTTGAACTGGTGCCCATATGGGATGCTGGTACTACAAACAAGTGGCTTTATCCACTATGCCACAGCACTGGCCCCAATCCCCCTTGCTTTTAAATTACATCATAAGTACATTTAGTTATCCTACATTTTCAGACTGATGAAGTGAGTTAAAAATAGTCCTTTTTCATTTTTCCTTTTTTGGTTCTGCTCCCTGCTTCATAGTTTTGGTTTTAAATAAAGAATAATGACTATGTTCAAAAATCATTTTATAACCAAGCTTTCCTATAAATACCACAATTACAGGAAATTATTCTAGTGTGTTCAAAAAATATCCAAACCCTTTATCATGGCCCAATTATCTGGGTTACTATTAATACAGTAAAAATGCTTGAACAATAAAAGAATCTGAAAAATTCCCTTGGAAAATGTGACTTTGTTGAATAAAAGATATTTCTGACTCCTAGACTTAATCTATATTGTATATACTTCCTTGAATTCTTCAATAAGTATCTCTAAAACTCCCTCTCTTATTAAATACACAAACATGTAAAAGCTGATTAGATAAGGTTATTTGACCTAATTTTTTTTGAAAGGAATAAAATAGCCATTCTAGGAGCTGTGCTGTAGCACAGCAGGTTAAGCTGCCATCTGCCATGCTGGCATCCCATATGGACACCAAGTTCTGCTTCCATCCCTGCTCTCTGCTAATGCACCTAGGAAAGCAGAAGATGGTGCAAGTACTTGGGCTCCTTCACCCACACGGGAGACCCAGATGGAGTTTTGGCTCCTGACTTCAGCCTTTCTGGCCATTTAGGGAATGAACCAGAGCCAGTGAAGGAAGATTCTCTCTCTCTCTCTTTCTCTCTCTCTCTCTCTCTCTCTAAATCTGCCTTTCAAATAAATAAATCTTTTTTTTAAATAGCCATTCTGTATTGTTTACAAGACATGTGTTTTCTTATGTAGAGAATTGCATGTACTTATAAGTTATTTTACTCTAAAAAATTTTATGCTATAGCTAGAGAGCATGAATCTTACTGCAGAAGAAGTCAGTATTGATCTTGAGATCATTATTTCCATTATCTTCAGCCATTCATTGCATAAATGGTCACCATATACCTATTCTGCATCAATTACATGAGATACTGAGGCTACAGGAAGATGAATGAGCCAAAGTCAGCAGTGCTGTGGTTTGAGTGTGTCCCCAGGATTCACATAGTGGAAGCCTGGACCTCAGAGTGAGGGTGTACAGGTGGTGTAACCTTTAAGAGGTGGATGGGAGGTGATTCAGAGGTCACTGGGGGTGCTGCCCTCTTCTTGGAAGACCCTGGCAGTTCTTAGAAAAAGAGCAAGCCTGAGGCAGGTGTTGTGGCACAACAGGTTAAACCACCGCTTGGGTCGCCCACATCCCATACTGGACTGCCAGTTCAAATCCCAGCTACTACGTGCTTCTCATGCAGCTTTCTGCTGATGTCTCTGGGAGGTGTCAGTTGATGGCCCTGCTATTTGGGTCCCCACTTTCCATGTTGGAAACCCAGGTGGAGTTCTGGCTTCTGGCTTTGACCTGCTCTAGCCCCAGCTATTGTAGGCATTTAGGAAGTGAAGCAGCAGATAGTAGAACTGTCTCTCTCCCTCTGTCTCTGTCACACTGCCTTTTAATAAATCTTTTTTTTTTTAAGATTTATTTATTTTTACTTGAAAGTCAGAGTTACACAGAGAGAGAAGGAGGGGCAGAGAAAGAAAGAGGTCTTCCATCCGCTGATTCACTCCCCAAATGGCCGCAACAGCCGGAGCTGCGCCGATCCGAAGCCAGGAGTCAGGAGCTTCTTCCAGGTCTCCCACGCGAATGCAGGGGCCCAAGGACTTGGGCCATCTTCCACTGCTTTCCCAGGCCACAGCAGAGAGCTAGATCAGAAGAGGAGCTTTCGGGATGTGAACAAACTGGGCTGGGCTGAACCAGGCCAATGTCAGGAGCCAGGAACTCCATCAGGGTGTCCCATGTGGGTGGCAGGGACCCAAGCACTTGGGACACCCTTTGTTGCCTTCCCAGGCACATTAGCAGGGAGTTGGGTCAGAAGTAGAGCAGCCAGAGCTCGAACCAGCGCTCCGACATGAGATGCCATTATCACAGGCAGCAGCTTAACCTGTGCCACCACATCCGCCCCCAAAATATGTTTTTTAAAGAACCAGTAATAGGCCGGCGCCGCAGCTCACTAGGCTAGTCCTCTGCCTTGCAGCGCCGGCACACTGGGTTCTAGTCCCGTTTGGGGCGCCAGATTCTGTCCCGGTTGCCCCTCTTCCAGGCCAGCTCTCTGCTGTGGCCAGGGAGTGCAGTGAAGGATGGCCCAAGTACTTGGGCCCTGCACCCCATGGGAGACCAGGATAAGTACCTGGCTCCTGCCATCAGATCAGCGCGGTGTGCCGGCCGTGGCAGCCATTGGAGGGTGAACCAACGGCAAAGGAAGACCTTTCTCTCTGTCTCTCTCTCTCACTGTCCACTCTGCCTGTCAAGAAAAAAAAAAAAAAAAAGACAAATTTACTCAAGGGAAAGTAAGTTCAGAGATGGCTAAGTGCCACCAAACACATAGAGTGAACACGTGGCAGAGAGAGCAAGAATTCAGTTACCAGCTGGGTTAATACAGCATAAGCCAGGTAAGGGCCATGAGTGGGGGGTGGAACTGAGCTAACTTTGTGCAGGCTTTTCCAAACTGGATGGGCCTTCCTCTCTGCAGTGCTGTTAACTGGAAGAGAATGCAGAGCGCATGGGACCAAGCCAGCCTGAGATTGCAGGGGCTCGGGAGTCCCCTGGGAACCAGATCTGCTCTCAGGCAAAAAGCAAAAATTGCTCTGAGACCTGTGTCCTTGCTCTGTCAAGCCCCACTTCCTCATCACACACAAGATGCCACAATGGCCCTGTGTATGCTGAGCTCCATGTGGAGACACCGTGAAACCAGCCCAAAGGTCACCATGCATACTGAGCTCCACCCAAACTCTGCCCCAACTATGTATTCTATTAGGACACCATCTCCTACCGAATGTAAGGGCAGGGCGGCTTGGGTGGGGGCAGACACAGCTCTCTTTATGAAGGAAGCCTGCCCTCATTCACTTCTTTTTTTTTTTTTTTTTTTTTAAGATTTATTTATTTATTTGAAAGAGTTACACGGAGAAGGAGAGGTAGAGAGAGAGGTCTTCCAACCACTGATTCACTCCCTAGATGGTCATAACAGCCA
Organism: Oryctolagus cuniculus; assembly: GCF_051225735.1. Classification (NCBI taxonomy): domain Eukaryota; kingdom Metazoa; phylum Chordata; class Mammalia; order Lagomorpha; family Leporidae; genus Oryctolagus; species Oryctolagus cuniculus. The sequence continues at coordinate 52,074,966 of NC_142882.1, read as the reverse complement.
GAGCTGTACCTATCCAAAGCCAGGATCCGGGAGCTTCCTCCAGGTCTCCCAAGCAGGCGCATGGGCCAAGGATCAGGCCATCTTCCACTGCTTTCCCAAGCCATAGCAGAGATTGGATCAGAAGTGGAGCAGCCAGGACTTGAACTGCTGCCCGTATGGGATGCCAGCACTGCAGGAAGTGGGTTTACCCACTACACCACAGTGCCGGCCCCCCTCATTCACTTCTAAACTTGTACTATCTTGTTAAATAAATCCTGCTTTCTTACTTGCACCTTATCTATATTTCTGCTTTGAATTAATCACTCATCCTGAGATAACAACTTAGAGTAAATCCAGCTGGGGATCCCTGGAGCCCATGTCGCAAACAGTAGGCTGAATTAAGGCCCTTTCCCACCCCTAAAATAGACAAATACAAATCTCTGGCACCTGTGAAAAGAGACTGTAAATTAAAGGATTATTTTCCATTTATTTTATTCTAATTTTTAAAAATATTAACATGTACTACACTACTTGGGCATTTTTATGGGGTACCGTGCAATATTGCAATATATGTATACATCATAAACTGATCAAATCAGGCAACTAGCATTTTCCATTTCCCTATCTTTTCTTTATGTTTGGGGGCCACCATGTCCTCTCTTCCAGTTCTTCACTTAAGGAATTTGAGGTGGTGATATTAGCCCTGGGTTACCCAGCAGGCACTAAACCACGGTGACCCATAGGAAAAGAGGCACTGGTGACTGAAGAAAAATGCTTCCCTGCTGGTTTTCAGAAATGGAAAAAGCAGCCCAGATCCAAGGAATGTGAGGAATGCAGCTCTGGATGCTGGAGGGGCAAGGAAACCCTGCTCCCCCTGAGCCTTCAGGAGCTCAGCCCTGCCAGCACCTCATTGCAGCCAGTACAACTGAGTTCAGGCTTCTGGCCTCCAAACTCTCCGAGGAAAAATGGGTTGTTTTAACCCACTAAACATGCACTAATTCATTACGGCAATCATAATGTACTCCTCCTCCAACCTAAACAAGTTGAACTACTTAGAACAGTTCTCAGAAGATGGACAACAGCAGGGTGCACAGAACAGTGGTCCTTGAGGGAGGGAAAGCAAAGGGGCCCTCCTGTTAAGACAGCTAGCTGTATTAGCTATATATATAATGTATATATTACTGTATTAGCCGATGAGTGTAAGAGTGGTCAAAGAAAATGAGAAGTTTTAAAGAAAATAAATTTGCGTGCAATGGAATGAGGAAACAAGTCCTGGAAGGGGGACCCAGCCTCTTGTCTGTCTCCCCCAGCCTGAGGTGTCCTTGCCTGGCCTTTATCAAAAAGAATTCACTTTATTTGAGGGAGTGATACAGCTGGCCCTACTGGACTGAAGGAGTCATTTGCTTCCCCAATAGATAAGAACCCTCATGGCCAGTACTGTTCAGAAGGGTTTGTTTAGGGGAATTCCACATCCAAACATCCCCCACTCAGACTTTCCCAGAAGAGGGGGAGGGAAGACCCATCCTCATGTCATAAAAACCCGTCTGAATGCAGACTGGGTATCAGCCCCTACTGAGACGCCTGCCTGGGCCATCAGGTGTAGCAGTTTCTGTCTCTTCACTTTTTCCAATAAACTAGGCTAACATCGCCTTCTCATCTGCTTGTTCGTCAGCCGCTTCCTTCCCCGTGGACAGAACAAGTTCCCCGGGTTTCAAATCAGCAGTAACACACAGTTGCCCCCAGATGATGGCATAGGAGTTTCTGAGCCACAGCACAAGGAAAGGGAACCTCAGCAGGGCCAGACCTTCTCGGCTGAAGAGGAAGAAGTGGGAGTTCAGGAAAGCTGGCACAGTGACCATCACCGTAATTAAAACAGCAACATTTCACAAAGGGACCACATCAAGTGCTGATAAGGATACATCAGCTGTTGGGAATACAAAGTGGCACAGCCCTTCTAGAACGTAGTTTGGTGGCTTCTTATGAAGTTAAGTCCCATGCATTCATCCTGGGACCCACCAGTGCCACTCCTGAGTATTTACTCAAGAGAAATAATAAACATATATAAATACAAAGTCCTATTCATGAATATTTATGTTAGCTTTACTCATAATCACCAAAAACAAGGCTAAGCTCCAATGTCCACCAACTGCTGCATGGAAAAACAAATGATGGTAACTCCATACAATGGCATGCTACTGGGCAATAAAAAAAAAATGAACTATAGCATGGACATTCCCTGTTCCTGCAAGGGTCACCCCTTCCTGCCCTGTGTCCTCAACCCAATAAAAACATCACAAAATGCTGAAAAAAAAAAAAATGAAATGAACTACTGATTCACCTACATCAATGATGAATCTTAGAGCTTTAAGCTAAGTGAGAAAGCCAGACACAGAAAACTCCCTCGTGTATGAGGCCACTTACAAGGCATTCTGGGAAGGGCAGAGTTTTAGAGAGAACCTGGATCCATGCGCGCCAGGGCCTGGGGAAAGGAACGAGTGATAAAGGGACACAAGGGAACTTCTGGGAGATGGATGTGTTCCTCAGATATCTTAATTACAGTAGTGGTTACACACATATGTATTTGTGAAAACTCACAAAGCTGTACACGTAAAAAGAATGCATTTACCTAAGAAGAATGCCTTTATACCTCTATAAATCCAACTTTAAATTTCTTTAACAAAAGATAGAATAAACACATTCTCATTTCCTAGGTGAAGATTTTTATGAACTTTACATTTTAAGTCAAATAAGCATGAAATATTTTAAAATAACTAGTCTAAGACTAGAAATAGAATGTGTCACTTCCAAAACTGTATAGGGAAAAGGAGAAATAAAGAAAAAATAATTTAAGAGAAAGCAAGAAAGGAGAAAATGCATAAAAATAGTATTGTGATAGTGTAATTTAAAATTAGGAAATATATATATATATATATATATATATATATGGTTTCCTATTTCCTGACACACAGCTTTGAAAGCCCTGGAGTCGCCCATGCACTAAGTGTCTCTGTAATGAAGTGAAAGATGGCTGGGACACCTGGATTGCCTCAGGATGGGGTGCTGGTTGCCTAGGGAACCAACCTTGTGGGACTTTCAGCTCTACCTTCAGAGAGAGGAGAGGGCCTAAAGGTGAAGTTGATTAGCAGTGGTGTAATCAATCATGCCCTTTTATAAAACCTCCTTTAAACTGCAGAAGGACAAGGTTTGGAGAGCATCCAGGTGCCTGGAGGGTGGCCCACCCAGAGTAGACATGGAAGCCCCCACACCCTTGCTGCTACCTCGCCCTGTGTATCTTTTGCATCTGGCTGCTCCTTTGCAGCTTTTAAAGTATCCTCTGTGTTAATAAACACATAAGCATAAGTAAAGTGCTTCTTTGAGTTCTGTGAGCTGCTCTAGCCAGTTACTCAAGTTAACCAAAAAACCTGGACAGGGGGTTATGGGAACCCCCGATTTACAGCCGATGGTCAGAAGCACAGATCACAACCTGGAACATGCAGACAGCATCTGATGTGCAGGGCAGTATTGAGGGACTTTAACCTGTGGGATGTGGTGGGTAGTGTCACAACCAAACTAAACTATAGGACACCTAGCTGGTGTCTGCGGAAAAACTGTACACTGTGTGGGAGGGGGAGGGGAGCCCCCATGTTGTGGTCACAAAATTTTCCAGTATTATGTATCAAATAGCAAAAAGAGCTGCTTGTTTTTAACTGCATCAAGCAAGGATTGCAATGGTTTAAAAATAATAGGATGGTTTAAGTAAAAATAAGATAGTGTAGGTAAAAATATATTAGTAATCACAATAAAGTAAATAAATTAAGCTCATCAGTTAGAAGGAAAAGAATCTCAGATTGGAGAAAAATAAAAGCATACAATTGCAGGCTGCTGACATACAGGAAAAGAAAGGTTCAAAGTAAAAGAATGCAGGAAAAATCCCAAGCAAATATTAGCCAAAAAAAAGTACACTGGTTGGCTAAAAAAAATTAAAAAAAAAAGAAAAAGAAAGTACACTGGTATCTTGATAGTTTATCAGTGTTATGAGATCATTATTTATTTTTTAGAAAGCTTTTATTTATTGCATACAAATTTCTTAGGTACAGCTTTAGGAATATAGTGGTTCTTCCCTCATACCCACCATTCTACCCCCAGAGATAATTACTTTAGAATCAGACAAAATAGACTTTTAAAGAAAAATTGGAGAGACTAAGAAATCTTCTTTCCACCCCCTGGTTCACTCTCCAAATGCTGATTAACAGCCAACATTAGGCAAAAGCAAGGAGCCAGGAGTTCCATACAAGTCTTCCACACAGGTGGCAGTGACCCAAGAACTTGGCCCATTACCTGCTGCCTCTCAGTGTCTGCATTGGCAGAAAGTCAGAATTGGGAGCCAGAGCCAGGATTTTGACCCAGTACAGGCTTGGAACACAGGCATCTGACAGCTAGACCAGATGCCTGTTCCCAAAACACACTTTAAAGGAAGGAAAAAAAATCCTTTGAAAAAAGTCACAACATAAGGGTAAAAAAAAAAAATTGCCCATTAGCTTCATTAGTTTATCAATCTATTTATATTTTATTTTTTATTATCATGGTTGAATTGTTTCAAAGTATCACATGTTATGGTGCTTCACACAAAAATATCTCACACACCTAAAAAAGGTTAAGAATGTTCTACTGAACAACAATAGCATTATCATGCAACAATGTAAAAATAACTCCCTAATTTCATCTCATATCCATTCAGTATTTCAATCTCTTCATGTTCCCAGAATGTCATTTATAGTTCATTTTTTTCACACATACTAGAATCCAGTAAAAGATCATTGATTGCATTTGGGTGTCTTATCTCTTAAATTTATTTTAATCTAACTATTACTCCTCTGCATTTTAATAAAATCCTATTTCTAGGAATCTATTCCAAAGATACACAAACAAAAAGCTTTTTAAAAACCTACATATATTTAACTGTCAACTATGCCTCAATAAAAATAGAAAAAATATGTATGTAAAAAATTGTTCTGGGCCCTACACTGTAGATAACAGGTTAAGCCACTGCCTGCCACGTCAGCATGTTCCATGGGCGTGGGCGCCAGTTGGAGTCCTGGGTGCTCCACTTCCGATCCAGCTCCTGGCTAATGTGCCTGGAAAAGCAGCAGAGGATGGCCCAAGTGTTCCGGCCCCTGTACCCATGTCAGAGACGTGGATAACATTTCTGGCTCCTGGCTTCAGCCTGACCCAGCCTTGGCCATTGCAGCCATTTGGGGACTGAACCAGAGGACAGAGGATCGATTTCTCTCTCTTTCTTTCTCTCTCTGTCACTGTGACCCAAATAAATAAATCTTTTTAAAAGTTCATAGAAAGCGGCCGGCGCCGTGGCTCAATAGGCTAATCCTCCACCTTGCGGCGCCGGCACACCGGGTTCTAGTCCCGGTTGGGGCGCCGGATTCTGTCCCGGTTGCCCCTCTTCCAGGCCAGCTCTCTGCTGTGGCCCGGGAGTGCAGTGGAGGATGGCCCAGGTGCTTGGGCCCTGCACCCCATGGGAGACCAGGAAAAGCACCTGGATCCTGGCTCCTGCCATCGGATCAGCGCGGTGCACCGGCTGCAGCGGCGGCCATTGGAGGGTGAACCAACGGCAAAGGAAGACCTTTCTCTCTGTCTCTCTCTCACTGTCCACTCTGCCTGTCCAAAAAAAAAAAAAAAAGTTCATAGAAAGCTATTCTCTTCAACACTATTTGTTACCAAAAAAGACTGGAAACAACTCATACATCCACTACTTGGGGACTGGTTGAATGAACATCTATACATGAATCCTGTTTATCTACAAGAATGAAAAGGATCTCAAATATTACTATGAAATGATTTCCAGAATATATTGTTAAATACACAAAGCAAGTTGGGGCCAATGTTGTGGCATAACAGGTTAAAATCACTGCCTATAAGGCCAGCATCCCATGTGGGTGCTAGTTTTGAGTCCCAGCTGCTCCACTTCCAATCCAACTCCCTGTTAATGTGCTTGGAAAAGCAATGGAAGATAGCCCAAGTTCTTGGGACCCTGCACCCATGTGGGAGACCCGGAAGAAGCTCCTGGCTCCTGGCTTCCACCTGGTCCATCCCTGGCTATTGCAGCCATTTAAGGGGTGAACCAGTGGATGGAAGATTCTCTCTCTCTGCAACTTTGCCTTTCCAATAATAAATAAATAAGCCTTTAAAAAATAAATAAATGTTATATATATATTTAAAGTCACAAAAAAGTATAGATTGGTAACCATTAGTAAAAAAGCAAAGCAATAATAAAAAGGAGACATCAATACAAATCACACATACAAATCTTATCTCTTAAATACAATTTAAGAAATAAGACAGTATTATATTATAAACAACTTTATGCCAATAAACCTGATAATCTGAAAAAAAAAACAGACAAATTTAAAGATCAACTTATTAAAACTAACACAGAAGTAAAATCTAGGAGTCAGTGCTGTGGTATAGCAGGTAAAGCCACCGCCTGCAGCACTAGTGTCGCATATGGGCACTGGTTTGACTGCTCTAGTTCTTCTTTTTTTTGACAGGCAGATTTAGACAATGAGAGAGAGAGAGACAGAGAGAAAGGTCTTCCTTTCTGTTGGTTTACCTCCCAGATGGCTGCTACAGTCGGCACACTGCGCCGATCCAAAGCCAGGAGCCAGGTGCTTCCTCCTGGTCTCCCATGCAGGTGCAGGGCCCAAGCACTTGGGCCATCCTCCACTGCCTTCCTGGGCCACAGCAGAGAGCTGGACTGGAAGAGGGGCAACCGGGACAGAATCTGGCGCCCCACCCGGGACTAGAACCCCGGGGTGCCAGCACCGCAGGCGGAAGATTAGCCAAGTGAGCCGCGGCACCGGCCGTGGCTGCTCTACTTCTGATCCAGCTCCCTGCTAATGCACCTGGGAAAGCAGAGGAAGATGGCCCAAGTGCCTGGGCCCTTGCACCTGCATGGGTGACAGGGATGAAGTTCCTGGCTCCTGGCTTTGGCCTGACCCAGCCCTGACCCTTATGGCTATTTAGAGAGTGAACCAAGTGTTTGGAAGACCTCCCCCGCCCACCTCTCTCTACCAGTGCCCCTCCTTCTCTGTAACCCTGACTTTCAAATAAATAAATAAAATCTAAATAGTTCTATGCCTGATAAAGAAAACAAGTCCATAATTTAAGACTTTTCCCAAAAGAAATAGCCAGGCTATATGGCTTCACTAGTGTTTTCTTCAAAGTAAAGAAGGAATGGCATTAATTTTATAGAGAATGAAGAAAGAACACTACTCAATTTATAAGCCAAACAAAATAAAACTTAAGACAATTATAGGGAAATAAACACTACTATTTTAAACTCTCTGAAAGAGGGGCAGGCCAGATACCGCAGCCCATGCTTGGAGGGCCTGGATTTGATGCCCAGCTCCAGCTCCCTATATCAGCTTCCTGCCAATGGAGACCCTAGGAGACAGCAAGACTTAAGTAGTTAGATCCCTACTGCCCATGCAGGAGACCTGGATTAAGTTCCTGCTCCCAGCTCCAGCCATAGCCCAGTCATTGCTGTTGCAAGCATTTGGAGATTGAGCAGGTAGATAGGGGCTCTTTCTGTCTGTCCTTCTCCCTCTCAAAACAAAGAACTCCCTACCACAAAACTGTAGTAAATTGATTCCAATAACATACAAAAAGAATAATACTTTACAATCAATTTGGGTTTACCTTAGGGCAAGGGAGGCTTAACTTCAATCAATGCAATTCACTGTATTAACAGAACAGAGGAAAAATGCACACTGAAGGGAATGTGGAATAGGAATCAAAAGCCCTTTATATCCAGATACCTGAGAGTTGTACAATAAATCTACAAGCAGAAATGAAAATGCAAAGCAAAAATCACATGATTATTTGCATTAAAATAGGTGGCAATTTAATTTAGAATGTTTTCAAAGTATAATTCTTCTATGGTTTGGACATTTCTTTATAATTAGCAATGAGTCAGGGTTTGGAAAACCAAAAGACTGGTCAAAGGATCATTCTACTAGTCCCTTTATTTTCTGGTTTGTTTGTTTGTTTGTTTTAGATTTATTTATTTGAGAGGCAGAGTTATAGATAGAGGAAGAGACAGACAGAGAGATCTTCCATCCACTGGTTCACTCACCAAACAACAGCCAGAGCTGGGCCAATCCAAAGCCAGGAGCTTCTTTTGAGTCTCCCATGTGGGCACAAGGGCCCAAGCACTTGGGCCATCTTCTACTGCTTTCTCAGGCCATCAGCAGAGAGCTGGATCAGAAGAGAAGCGGCTGGAATATGAACTGGCACCCATATGGGATGCCAGTGCCACAGGTGGAGGCTTAACCTACTATGTATGCCACAGCGCCGGGCCCCTATTTTCTGTTTTAAAGACTATATGCCGGCGCCGTGGCTCACTAGGCTAATCCTCCGCCTTGTGGCGCCGGCACACTGGGTTCTAGTCCCGGTCGGGGCACCAGATTCTGTCCCGGTTGCCCCTTTTCCAGGCCAGCTCTCTGCTGTGGCCAGGGAGTGCAGTGGAGGATGGTCCAAGTGCTTGGGCCCTGCACCCCATGGGAGACCAGGAGAAGTACCTGGCTCCTGCCATCGGATCAGCGCGGTGCGCCAGCCGCAGCGCACCGCCCGCGGCCGCCATTGGAAGGTGAACCAACGGCAAAGGAAGACCTTTCTCTCTGTCTCTCTCTCTCACTGTCCACTCTGCCTGTAAAAAAAAAAAAAAAAAAAGACTATATTTTGGGGCATGCATTTGGCGTACCAGTTAAAGATGTGCTTGGGATGCCTGCATCCCATACTAGAGTGCCTGTGTTTCAGTACCAGCTCCACTTCCAGTTCAAGGTTCCCACTAATGTGTACCCTGGGAAGCAGCAGGTAACGGCCCAACTACTTGGGTCCCTGCCACCCAGCTGGGAGACTCAGGTTGAGTTCCTTGGCTCCTGGCCTGGTCCTGGTCCACGCCTGACTACTGCCAGCTGTTGGGAAATAAAACAGCAGATAGGAGATCTCTGTCTCTTTTTGTTCTCCACTTTTCAAATGATTTTTTTTAATAAAAGAGGTTTTATTTTTATTTGAAAGGCAGAGCAACAGAGGGAAAGAGACAGCAAGAGCGGCCTTCTATCTGCTGGTTCATACCCCAAATACTATCCCACCCCCCAACCCCCCCCCCAAAAAAAAAAAAAAAAAACTACAAAACCAGGACTGGGCCAGGCCAAAGACAGAAGCCAGAAACTCCATCCAGATCTCCCACATGAGTGGCCAGGGCCCAAGCACTTGGACCCTCTTCTGCTGCCTCCCAGGGTGCATATCAGCAGAAAGGGAGATTGGAAGCTGAGGTGGGACTCAATCTCAGGCTCTCAGACATGGATGCCTGTGTCCTAAACAGTCTTAACCCACTGTGCTAGCAGGCCTGCCCCAGTTAAAAAATTTTAAGTACAAATATTATTGACCCCATTTAAGCCAAAAGCTATAAAGTGACAAACTCGGTCTGATTAAGCACAAGTCTGATAAATTAACCTATGCCCTCTAAAAGCTCTAACCCAATCATGTACTAGATATGGTTATTTTATTACCAGTCTTCTCCCTACTCTGAAAAATGCCTCTGGCCTGCTGTTTATGATTTAAAACAAAAGCTAAGACTAATAGTATATTTTGGATTTTCCATGTCCTTATTTTTCTTTCATTTTAAATAATTCTAATTTATTTGAGAGGCAGAGAGAAAGAGGAAAAGGGAGAGAGAGGGAGACAGTGCTTATCCACTGGTTAACTCCCCAAATGCCCAGGGCCCAAAGCCAGGAGCTGGGAACTCAACCCAGGTCTCCAATGTGGGTGGCAGGAACCACTTACTTGCTCCTCAGGGTCCATTATTAGCAGGAAGCTAGAGTCAGGAGCCAAAGCTGTGAACTGAACCCAAGCACTCTGATATGGGATGTGACCACTAGGCTAAACAATCCTTTCCTTACTTTTCTGTGAAAGTAGAGATTTTTACCACTTTGTCTCTCCCATGTGGGTATTAAATCACACTTCATGTTGCCCGCAGTATCCAAAATAATGACAGCAGAGAATAATGGAAAAGGTACGGGCTTTAGATATGGCCCACACCTACGGCTGAATGTTTTATCTACAACCAAAAAGCCTGCGTGAAAGATATATCAGCTGTGATGTATGCACACAGTGGGATAACCATGAGTTACTTAAAGATCTGCAAAAAATTTCATTATACCAAAAAAGAATATATGGTTTAATATTTTAAAAATAAATATATGGGGCCGGCACGGTGGTGTAGCAGGTAAAGCCTCCGCCTGAAGTGCCAGCATCCCATATGGGCACCAGTTGGAACCCGGCTGCTCCACTTCCGATCCAGTCATCTGCTATGGCCTGGGAAAACAGTAGAGGATGGCCCAAGGCCTTGGGCCCTTGCACCCTCGTCGGGGACCCGGAAGAGGTGCCTGGCTCCTGGGTTCAGATCGGCCCAGCTCTGGCCATTGCAGCCAACTGGGGAGTGAACCAGTGGATAGAGGACATCTCTCTCTCTCTCTGCCTCTCCTTCTCTCTGTGTGACTGTGACTTTCAAATAAATAAATCTTTATTTTTTTTTTAAGTTTTATTTTTTATTTATTTGAAAGACAGAGTTACAGAGAGAGGTAGAGACAGAGAGAGGTCTTCCATCTGCTGGTTCACTCCCCAGATGGCTGCAACGGCCAGAGCTGCACCGATCCGAAGCCAGTAGTCGGGAGCTTCTTGCAGGTCTCCCACGTGGGTGCAGGGGCCCAATCATTTGGATCATCTTCTACTGCCTTCCCATAGCAAAGAGCTGGATTGGAAGAGGAGCAGCCGGGACTAGAACTGGCACCCATATGGCATGCCAGCACTTCAGGCCAGGGCGTTAACCCGCTGCGCCACAGCGCCGATCCCTAAATAAATCTTTAAATAAATTAATATATGTATGTATAAAAGTACAAAGTAAAAAGTATAAAATGATTTAGAAACTCAATGTTTTATTTTGTTTTAAAGATTTATTTATGTGAAAGGCAGAGTGGCAAAGGAGAGACAGTGAGAGAAAGAGATTTTCCGTCTGCTGCTCCACTCCCCAAATGGCCACAACAGCTGAATCTAGGCCAGGCCAAAGCCAGGAGCCTGGAACTCCCCCCGCATCTCCCACATGGGTGGCAGGGGCGCACGTACGTGGGCATCTTCCACTGATTTTCCAGATGCATTAGCAGATGCTGCACTGGAAGATACAGATGCCAGCAGGGCAAGATGCACCTTCACTCGCTGGGCCACCATGTCAGCCCCTAACTCAGGCCAGACAAGCTGTGGGTACCCAGGTTTCATCAGGGAGCCAAAGTCCTTGCCTCCACAGAGCCTGGAACCCATGAAAGTCACTAATGTAATATCAAAGGCATCAGACCCACGGGGAAAAGCAGAAAGGGTGAGACACGAGTGCTCGCGCAGGCTGTTCTGGGAAAGTGGTCAGAGACGACTTACCTTACGCAGTGACATGTGAGCCGCCACACCTGAATGACACCAGGAAGGGGACCACGAAGACGTCCAGGAGTTAGGAAGGAGATGAGGTAAGAAATGAGGTTGGAAGGCAGCCAGGGGCAAATCAGGTCTTTACGAGTGGCAGTAAGAACTCGGATTTTATTTCAAGTGGAAATGGGAAGTCAGCACTGAGTGTTGGCGGGGGAGATCAGATACCAAAATGTCAACAGTAGTTATCCCTGGGTAGAAGGATTTCACATTTTTTCCCCACTTTTGCTTCTGTATAGTCTCCTTTTTTTCTGAGTAATTCCTATTTTCATCTCAAACAATAAACCCACCATTCCTCTAGCAAAAGTTCTTAAGAATCAGGGCTTTTGGGGCCGGCTCTGTGGCATAGTGTGCTAAACCTCTACCTGCAGCACTGGCATCCTATATGGATGCTGGTTCTAGTCCCAGCTGCTCCTCTTCCAATCCAGCTCTCTGCTACGACCTGGGAAAGCACCTGCGTGGAAGACCTGGAAGAGGCTCCTGGCTCCTGACCTCAGACTGACCAAGCCCAGGCTATTGAGGCCATTTGGGGAGTGAACCAGTGGATGGAAGATCTCTCTCTCTCTTTGTCTCTGCTCCCCCCACCTTGTGTAACTCTGGTTTTCAAATAAATAAATAAATTTTTTTAAAAATCCATATTTAGAAGCTAAATATTCTAGCAGTAGTGTAATACAGCAGTAAATTGCCTCTAACTGTTGATGTATGTACGCTCTGATACATAAATGCCATTTTGTTGTCACAGAACTACAATGAAACATGTAAACAAGTTAAGTTGAAAAGGAAATCTCTATTTAGGAGCAAGCATTTGTCACAGTGGTTAAGTTGCTGTGTGAGACGTCTACATCCCATCCAGAGTGCCTGGTTTGAGTTTTGGCTTCTCTACTTCCAATCCAGCTTCCTGCTAATGTGCAGCTAGGAGGCAGCAGGTGATAGCTCAAGTCCTTGCACCCTGTGAGAGATCTAGATTGAGTTCCAGACTTCTGGCTTTGGCTGTTGCAGGCATTTGGAGAGTGAATGAGCAGATCAAACTGGGACTTCCCAGGTCCCAGTCCCAGTCCCTCATGAACTTCTATTCTCTGGACTCGTTCTGTCTCTGTCTCTCTGCCTTTCAAATACAATGAAAAAAAAAAATGTATATATATATATATAAATACTTAGCCAGCCAGGTACTGAATCATGGATGGGTTTCTGAGAACTTCTGCTTTAAGGAAATCCAACTTTCCCCAAAATATTATATAAAGTTGACTTCTTCAACAAATGTTCACTGAGAGCACCTTAAATGCAGGCCTGGGCCTGGTGTAGGTGCTGGGAGACTGCAGGGAAGAAAATTAAAGTTGCTGATCTCAAACAGTGGGTATCCTGTGTTTCAGGCCATGCACAGGAAGAAGGAGGGAAACACCCTCTTAAAACATCCATCCTGTTTCACAAAAAGTATCCAGAAGACAGATTGAACTGTATTGAAAGAGGAAAAGTACTAGACAATATGTTAAAAGACCTAGTTCCTAACGTTGCCTCTGCCATCTGAATGCTGCCTTCTTGGGCAAGTCATATCACGACTCCGAGCATTCATTTCTTTGACAAAAAAAAAAAAAAAAAGAGATGACAATATTTTATGTATGTTTCTCAGGGTATTATAGCAATTAGGTGAGTTAATGTAAAAAATACTGTGAAAATTATACATATGTCAGCCTCTATGTTGTTTCTATTGATTGTATAGACTGTTTTGATTATTAGTTCCTATGTTAATCAGCTGTTGCTATAACAAAATTTGAGGACCCAAAGCAACTAACTACTTAAAGAAGAGATTTAGCTTATAGTTTTGGAGGCTGAAAATTCAAACAGCACGGCGTAGGCTCTGGTGAGGGCCATCCTTAGCTCTACACATCATGGTGGGAGACGGAGTGTGCATGTCTGTGTGTGTCTGGTTTCTGTGCTTCTTCTTATGAAGTCACTGGAATTGAGTCATGGGGGCTCTACTGGAAGAATTTTATTCAAAACTGTTCACTTTCCAAAGACCCCACCTGTAAGTTGGATTAAATTTTCCACTCCCTTAATCCCACTAACATAGGACTCTGGGAGTGAAACTCCTGAATGGGTTTGGGGAGATGGGAACGAACCATGTCTATCAGTTCCCAAGAGTCTGATCAACTAAAGAGCAAGTTTCCAAAGTGAACATCTCTCTCTCTTTCTCTCCATCCCCTGATCTCTGTCTCTGTCTCTCTCTTACGCACTCCTTCTCTTTCTCCTTCTTCGCCCCTTCCCTCCAGTCTGTTGGGTTTTTTTCCCAACAATCCCTTTCCTTTAAAAAAAAAAAAAAAGGTGAACAATGCCCTTTTGTGACTGAACTTTACCTACCTGACACCTGACTTGCTTAAGCACATTTCAAACATGGAGTAACCTTGCATTTCTGTGATACTGTACTTATCGTGGATGTATTATTCAGTACTATCTTGACCTGTTCATTAACTGCTTTCCTTGTTAGACTTGTTTTCTTAACCTCCTTGTGAAATATCAGGCATGGGCCTGTGCTGTGCCTGCCATGAGTTATCCAAGCCACCAGGCACAAACCTGGGCAGACAGTGCTCTCTAAGTCCTGGTTAACAGAGTGAGTGGATGCATGAGGTTGTTCATGCATCCTGTCTTATCAACAACTACTCGAGGAGCTAGTGGAGTTCACACCTGCCAGTTTTTCCTTCTTACCCTCCCTTTATATTCTGTGGAATCTGAGGGAGGTGTCTGACAGGATGTGGGTGGCAATAGATAGATCTAACCAGGACCAGAGGTTCAAGATCAAAGCTCTGCTCTGTTCTGTTAACAGAATTGGTCTGAGTGGTGTATAATGGGGAGAGTATCGGGATGTGTGAGTTTTATAGAATATTTTTTAAGATTTATTTATTTGAAAGGCAGAGTTACACATCTAGAGAAGGAGAGGCAGAGAGAGAGGTGGATCCTCCATCCTCTGGTCCACTCCCCAATCAGCCTCAAAGTCCAGAGCTACGCCAATCTGAAGCCAGGAGCCAGGAGCTTCCTCTGGGTCTCCCACATGGGTGTAGGGGCCAAAGGACCTGGGCCATGCTCCACTGCCTTCCTAGGCCTCAGCAGAGAGCTGGATCAGAAGTGGAGCAGCCAGGACCCAAACCGGCACCCATGTGGGATGCCGACACTGCAGGCGGCGGCCTCACCCACTGTGGCATACCACGGCGCCAGCCCTATATGTTTAAGAGACCATATGACTGAAGAAGCTCTTGGGATTGTAATAAATATATTAAAGTTAGGTAAGGCTTAAGCCTTAATATTAACACAACTCTGTACTATACAACATCTTGCAGGTAAAGTCCCTGCTTCTGGTGCTGGTTGGAATTCCAGCTGCTCCACTGCTGATCCAGCTCCCTGCTGATGGGACTGGGAAGGCAGTGGAGGAACCCAGGTGCTTGGGCCCCTGCACTCACATGGGAGACTGGGGGAGGTTCTTGGCCCCTGGTTTCAGCCTGGCCCAGCTCCGGCTGTTGTGGCCAATTGGGGAGTGAACCATCAGATGGAAGACTCTCTCTCTCTCTGCCTCTCCTCTCTCTGTGTATCTCTGACTTTCAAATAAATAAATCTTCTTTTAAAAAAAAGAATTGAATCAATTTAATCTAATTTAGAATATTTGGAAGATTTTACTTAACAAAAAAAGATTGGGGCTGGCACTGTGCCGTAGTGGGCAAAGCTGTCACATGTGACACTGGCATCCCATGAGTGCTGCTTTTAGTCCTGTCTGCTCACTTCCAGTCCAACTCTAGGCTAATGCACCTGGGAAAGCAGTATAAGATAGCCCAAGTACTTGGACCCCTGCCACCACCTAGGAGAACTAGAAGATGCTCCTGGCTCCTGGCTTTGGTCTGGCCCAACCCCAGCCTTTGCAGCCATTTGGGAAGTGAACCAGCGGATGGAAGATCTCTCTTTGTCTCTGTAACTCTGCCTTTCAAATAAATCTTTTTCTTTTTTTCTAAATATTTTATTTACTTATTTGGAAGGCAGAGTTACAGAGAGAAAGTGAGAGAGATCTTTCATCTGCTGTTTCACTCCCCAAATGGCTGCAATGGCTGGGCTGGGCCAGCCAAAGCCAAGTGCCTGGAACTTCATCCAAGTCTCCCACGTGGTGGCAGGGGCCCAAGCACTTGGGCCATCTTCCACTGCCTTCCCAGGCGCATTAGCAAGAAACTGCATTGGAAGCAGAGCCACCGAGACTTGAACTGGTGCTCTTATGAGATGCCAGCATTGCAGCCTGTGCAACGATGCTGTCCTCATAGAGGCTTTAATATCTAAACTGAGCCCCTTGTGCAAGGAAAAGAAGGACAATAAAGAGTTTTGAATGAGATGGCATTTATCACTTCATTTACTTACATGGGGGTGGTTTTGCATTTTACGAAGATAAACACGATGTAGGTAATTTTTCTAGTCAGACAAGTTACCAGGGAAAGTCACTATATTGTGCCTTCTGTTTGATAAAAATCCATCTCTCAGTGTGTGAGCATGACCCTGAGTCTCCTAGGAAGTTTAATGGCCATTACGTTCTTGATGACTTAAATGTTCATTGTTGCCTTTTTAAACTTATGTCTGGGAGATTTAATGAGTAGGACTTGGCTTTTGATAAGGAAAACCCATGTTTAAATTGGAGAAATATAAGAAGAGTTCCCAGCACAGGGGACAGAGAGTTAAAATACCTAATACCTGTTTTGATCCAAACTCTCTATTACACCTTCATAGTTCAGGAACTGCTTTTGTGGTTTCAGACCCTTCCTACACTCTGAAATCCCCCAAAAAGGGGTAGGTCAGGCCTCCTCTTCCCCAAGCAGGTCAGACTGCTCCCCACCAAACCCTTTGAACTGTGATGTGGAAAAATGGGACTGTCTGTGCAGGGTCAGACACCCTCCCACCCCCATGGACAGCACTTCCAGACCCGGGCCTTCCCAGCAGTGGTGGCCTGTACAGAGGCTCAGCACACTCCTCACTTGTCTGTCTCTTCTACTGTTATGCCACCACTTCAGGCTCTCAGGAAAGAGCCACCATCTCCCCCGAGCTTAATCCTGAGTTCTTTTCAAAGTCTCAGCACTACTTCCGGCCTGGGCATCCTGTTTAGCCTCAGAAACAAGAATGGAAGCAGGCCCTCCAACCCCATCTCCTCCTCCCTGTTCAGTTTCTAATGCTTTTCCTCAGAGATCACATGATTGACCTCAGCAATGTCTTTTTCTTTCTTTGATTTTAAAAATATACTTAATTTCTTTGAAAGGCAGATAGAGGGGCTGGCGCTGTGGCGCAGCGGGTTAACGCCCTGGCCTGAAGCACTGGCATCCCATATAGGTGCTGGTTCAAGACCCAGCAGCTCCACTTCCTATCCAGCTTTCTGCTATGGCCTGGGAAAGCAGTAGAAGATGGCCCAAGTCCTTGGCCCCTGCACCCACGTGGGAGACCCGGAGGAAGCTCCTGGCTCCTGGCTCCTGGCTCCTGGCTCCTGGCTCCAGGCTCCTGGCTCCGGATTGGTGCAGCTCCAGCCATTGTGGCTAACTGGGGAGTGAACCAGCAGATGAAAGACCTCTCTCTCTCTCTCTCTCTCTCTCTCACACACACACACTCTCTCTGCTTCTCTTTCTCTCTTCTCTCTCTCTCTCTCTCTCTCTCACACACACACTCTCTCTGCTTCTCTTTCTCTCTGTGTGTAACTCTGACTTTCAAATAAATAAATAAATATAAAAAAAAGAAAAGAAATGAAAGGTAAATAGAGAGACAGACTGCCCATCTGCTGGTCACTCCCCGAATGCCTGTTGGAACTTAATCAAGATCTTCTATGTTGGGGGCAGGGACCCAAGTGCTTGAGGCATCACCTGTTGCCTCTCAGCATGCGCACTAGCAGGAAGCTGCAACTGGGACTAGACCAGGACTCAAACCCAAGCTCACTGTTGTGGGATGCAGGCATCCCAAATGGTCTCATAACCACTAAGCCAAAAGCTCACCCCTGGCTATTTTTCTTGTTCGCTTGATTTTCTAGCCTTCCGGCTACCTCTCCTCCTCTTTTAAAAATTCATTTATCAATTTAATTGACAGGCAGAGAGAGAGAGAGAGAGAGATCTTCTGTCCACTGGTTCACATCCCAAGTGCCCACAACAACCAGGGTTTGGCTCTGCTGAAACCAGTAGCCAAGAACTCCATCTGGTCTCCCACATGGACGGCAATGACCCAAGTACTTGGCCCATCAGCCTCCCAGGCACATTAGTAGGAAATTAGATTGCAAGTGGAACAGCCAGGATTCAAGCCAGCTACTCCTATGTGGGATAGGGACATCCTAAGAGGTAACTTAACTAGCTGCACTGCAGTGCCCACCCCATTCTCCCTTTCTGTGTTGCTGAGGAAGATGACCCTGACCTCTGTGGAGCCTGGTGCTGTGTGGCTGTGGTTTTTCCCTTTGGTCTGGAAAGGCACGGCTTCCACTCTGGTTAAACACACTTGAGCAGCTGATTACATCTTTGATTCTAGCTCTCCCTTGACAGGTGAGTGGGAGGCGTATGGCAATACATCCCACTCCCAAGTAAATGGTTTCCAAGTTGAAAGTGCTGTAAAAAGTAATCCCAATTATTATTATGATTGTAATCTCTTGAGAACCTTCAAATTAACTTGCTCTTTGTCTACCAAGATGTGGGCTAGCACGGAGGTGATAGGAAAGCTTGAAACTAGCTTTAGAGGGGCCGGCGACATGGCTCACTTGGTTAATCCTCCGCCTGCAGTGCCGGCATCCCATATGGGTGCCGGTTCTAGTCCCGGTTGCTCCTTTTCCAGTCCAGCTATCTGCTGTGGCCTGGGAGGGCAGTGGAGGATGGCCCAAGGACCCTGCACCCGCATAGAAGACCAGGATCCTGGCTTCGGATCGGTGCAACGCTGGCTGTGGCAGCCATTTGGGGAGTGAACCAATGGAAGGAAGACCTTTCTCTAAGAAAGTAGCTTTAGATAAACCAGAGAAACCTCTGTCAGAGTCAAACAGTGATTATTAAGTATGAAGGGCCTTCAAAAAGTTCTTTTTGTGCATTATGGAAACCTGTGCACGAATTTAAAATATCGTTGCACCAAAATAAAATTAACTTTAAAAATATATTTTTTATGGCTGGCACCATGGCTCAATAGGCTAATCCTCCATCTAGCGGCGCCGGCACACCGGGTTCTAGTCCCGGTCAGGGCGCCGGATTCTGTCCCGGTTGCCCCTCTTCCAGGCCAGCTCTCTGCTGTGGCCCGGGAAGGCAGTGGAGGATGGCCCAAGTGCTTGGGCCCTGCACCCCATGGGAGACCAGGAGAAGCACCTGGCTCCTGCCTTCGGATCAGCGCGGTGCACTGGCCACAGCGCACCAGCCGTGGCAGCCATTGGAGGGTGAACCAACGGCAAAGGAAGACCTTTCTCTCTCTGTCTCTTTCTCTCACTATCCACTCTGCCTGTAAATATATATATATATTTTTTAATTTATGTATTTATTTGAGAGGCAAAATTACAGTCAGAGGGAGAGACAGAGAGAGAGGTCTTCCATCTACTGGTTCACTCCCCAAATGACTGCAGTGGCTGGAGTAGGGTCCATCCAAAGCCAGGAGCCAGGAACGTCTTCTGGGTCTCCCATGTGAATGCAGGGGCCAAGCACTTGGGCCATCCTCCACTGCTTTCCCAGGCCATTAGCGGAGAGCTGGATTGGAAGTGGAAATTGTGGGGAGCAACCCGGACTAGACTAAGTTACTGGAATTAAGACTTATTCTATGCATCTGCTCTCCCACAATATGGCGCTGAGAAGGGAGAAACAGCTTCTACACAGCTGCCTCCAGTTCAACCAATAAACTGTAGGACCTGCTCCTGATTGGAGGAGAGCAGCGTACTCGGCGTGTGGGTAGCAGAGTTGGGATTGGTGGAAGAGGACTATAAAGGAGGAGAGAGACAACATGCACCAGGAACATCTATCTGAAGGAACACCTGTGCAGCCCCCGAGAGAGCCGGCCGGCGGTGTGCCGCTCCCCTGCGGAAGTGGGGAATGTGGCAGGGGGAACCGCCCTTCCACGGAGGTGGAAGGGACGGTAGCCAACCCAGGAAGGGCCGAGCAGACAAAAGAACAGCGCAGGGTCCTGTGTCGTTCCTCCACGAAGACGGGGAGCGACAGAAATGTTAGTGGAGATCATAGTAGGGTTCTTGTCTTCTCATAAGAAAGAATTCAGGCGTGAGACAGAGAGCAAGGTAGCAAGGTTTATTGGGGTACAGCATCCATCAGAGAGGATGGGGGCCGGAGCCGCAGCTCACTAGGCTAATCCTCCGCCTTGCGGCGCCGGCACACCCGGTTCTAGTCCCGGTCAGGGCGCCGGATTCTGTCCCAGTTGCCCCTCTTCCAGGCCAGCTCTCTGCTGTGGCCAGGGAGTGCAGTGGAGGATGGCCCAAGTGCTTGGGCCCTGCACCCATGGGAGACCAGGATAAGTATCTGGCTCCTGCCTTCAGATCAGCGCGGTGCGGAGGCCATTGGAGGGTGAACCAATGGCAAAGGAAGACCTTTCTCTTTGTCTCTCTCTCTCACTGTCCACTCTGCCTGTCAAAAAAAAAAGAAGAAAGAAAGAAAAGAAAAGAAAAGAAAGGATGGGACAGAATCTGAGAGAGAGTGCCCAGTTACTCAAACTGGGAAAGCAAGGTTACGTGGTTAAAAGGAGAGAGTACACCTGGAGAGTACACCTGAGGCAGGCAGCTCAGCAGAGAGCTGAGAGCTGAGCGTGCGGTCTTTGTTCAGACTGGGGGTTTTTAAAGAAATTGGGTCCAGTTTTTCCCCTGCCTCTTTCCCATCCTGGACAAAAAAAAATTCCTCCCAGGTTTACTATTCAGTGCTATTAGGCTGGAGAGCCCACGTGGGCGGGCAGAGGCACTTCCCCTAGGGTGCCTGCCTTGGAGGAAGGCTGTGAGGGTTTTATTGCTCCATGTTATCAGGCCAGGCAGGGGTGAGGAGAGAGGATTGGGGGGGGGGCTTTCCTTGGGGGAAAGTTACCAGGGTTTGGGCGGGACTTTGCAGTGTAAATACTGGGCTGCTTCCAAGGTGAGCTTCTGCAGATGCTGTTGCATTCCTCTCAGGCCCCCCTCACACACACACACACATAGGCTAACTTCTAACTTCCCACCTAACAGAGCAGCAGGGACATGAACCAGCACCCATATGGGATGCCAGCACCGCAAGCAGAGGCTTAGCCTTCTTTGCCACAGCGCCAGCCCCTAAAAGCATATTTTTTTATAAAAAGAAAAAAAGAAAGAAATATTTTTATTTATTTGAAAGGCAGAGAGACAGAGATAGACAGAGAGATTCTCTATCTATTGGTTCACTCCCTAGGTACCTGCAACAGATGGCACTGAGCTGGGTGAGGCTGAAGCCAGGAGACTGGAACTCAGCTTGGGTCTTCCACATGGTTGGCAGGGACTCACGTACTTGAGTCATCACCAGCTGCCTCCCAGGATGCATTAACAGGAAGCTAGATCAGAAGTGGAGCTGGGACTTGAACCCAGGCATTCTGAGATGGATTTCCCAGGTGGCATCCTAGCTGCTATGCCAAATGGCTGCTCCTAAACTTAACTTTTAATTCCATTTTCTATGAACATTTTGGTATATGCAGTGCCCTGGCACTAGTGTGCTGGACAAGTAAGACAATTCATTCTATGATCATATATTTGTCGAGGGCTCCTGTCAGTGTTTGCAATAGATGTAATACAAGCTAATACAGGACAGAGGACATATCATATATTAAACCAATAAGAATAGATACTAAACTTGATCTTAGCCAAAAATCCAAAAAGCAATTACAGTCTAACACAAGAAGTAGGTTTAACATTCATGAATATTAGGTAGGGAGGTGCCTTTCTCCAAAGGGAGAAAGGAACCTCCACTGTGATACGGCCTTGACTAAACAAGTTCAAAGTTGGTGAACTCAAGGGGCTTCCATAGCCCAGACAGCTCATGGCAAGAGCCTCGGGTGATTGCTGACGTCATGAATAAGAGTGCCAATTGTTAAATCAACAACGGGAGTCACTGGGTACAGGCTCCCCACATAGGATCTCTGTCCTTAATGTGTTTTACTATGAAACTTAAAAACAACACTACTAGTCGAACAATACCCTATACCTTGTGCGGTTGTGTGAGTACAGTCTGTTGAAATCCTTGCTTAGTGTATACTAAGTTGATTTTCTTTATATGAAGGTGATTGAAAATGAAATTTGATGAAGAGCGGCATGGGAGAGGGAGTGGGAGAGGGGAGGGCCTCGGGAGGGAGGGAGGTGTGGGGGGGAAGCCACAACAATACAAAAGTTGCACTTTGTAAATTCACATTTATTAAAAAGAAAAAAAAGAAGTCTACCGCACAACCTCACCCACATATAGCACACTTTTTGACAGTTTCAACCCCAGGAACTTTCTCTCATAATTTTATTTTTATTTATTTATTTGAAAAGCAGAATGCCAGAGAAAGGGACACACACACAAACACCCACAGAGGAGAAAGAAAGAGAGAAAGAGAGAGGGAGAGAGTGTCTTCCATCCGCATTGTTCCCCAAATGCCTGCAACAGTCAGGGCTGAGCCAGGCCAAAGCCAGGAGCCAGGAACTCTGTCCTGGTCTCCCACATGGGCTGCAGGGACCCAAGCACTAGGATCATCTTCCATTGCTCCCCAGGTGCATTAGTGAGAAGCTGGATTGGAAGCTGAGCTCCCCCCATCCCCCATTCTTGTTCATTTAAACCATGACTGCTTCCCAAACACTGAGAAATACTAACATTTCAAGTGCCACAGTTCAGGCAGTCTTTGGTAAATCAATTTTATATTCCAACATGGACACCAGAGATAAATATCCTCTTTTGCTTTATGGAGGAGATGAGCCAGGACATTTATTTAAAAAGCAACAAATATCAGTGTCTTGTTTGTTACACTCAGCATCTATAGCTTAGAAGCCTTTGTATTCGCCAGGGGTGTGTGTGTGTGTGTGACAAATGATATTCTGAATGGGGCATGGACTCAGGAAGTGAATGCTGTCCTTGCTGGTTCCTGTGGCTGAATCACTCGTGAATCAGGTATATCGCACCAGATACCAGAGTGGGCTTTCCTGCTTACCTGAGCACTGAACGCTGAGGTTGAATGGGAACTTGTTGACTTCTAGCGTTTCCATTCTTCAATGTCATCTCCGTAGTCTCTTGTGTCCAAGTGGTTCCTAACAGGAAGTAAGAGGAAAAAGCAAGATATGGTAATTGTCTATAAAATATTTAAACAAACTCACTTAGGTACCAAGTCAAATATACAAAAGCAGTTTTAGCAAAAGATGAACTTAATGGTTAGGTTATAAATAGGAGCAAGGGACAGGGCTAACAAAGATAGCCTTGGGGAGATTTGCAGAAAATCTGTAATTTTCATGTTTATATTAGCACAGAGTGAAATAGATTAGAGGCAATTCTTGTTTCTCTTCCTCTGTCCTCCCATTAAGGCTATTGGTGTGGTTACATGAAGGGAGAAGTGATGTGTGTCAGGAATTTCTATGTATTGGAAAAAACCTGAACTTTTTGTGGGAATGAGAATTTGATCATCAGTCTTATTAAAAGGAAAAACAATGAAGGATGACAGCACCAGGATGCTGAAGTAGCCTCTTTGTGGACAATGTCTGGTTGTGTTGGGAGGTTTACTTTTCCTACCTATAATTTCTTACTTTTCTATACTTTGGTTACAATCACCAAAGAACTGTGAGTGTTGAAAAAGCAATCCAAAGTAGTTTCCTACTCTTCTCAGTCTCCTTTTACTTATTGATTTATTGTAAATTGACAATTATATTTGTATATATTTTGGGGGCACAAAGTGATGCTATAATTTGTGAATAATATGTAGAATAATTAAATAAACCTAACCAACATAAAATAAAACATTCCTGAATATTAGGTAACAAAACAGGCTCTTACAGACCAATACAGAAGCACTGCCCCACCTTAATACCTGGCAAGACTTCTCAAATTAAGTAGAAGTTGCTTAGTTTGCCATTTACAACCCTGCAAGTTCTTGGTCTCGCCTACCTATTTTACTTTCTCTTGTGTCTGTAGCAGGATTGTGTAGCCATGCTCTGCATAAGGACATTTTGGTCCATGACAGACTGCATATGAGACAGTGGTCCCCTAAGATTGTAATAGAATGAAAACTGCCTGTAGCCTAGTGATGTAGCTGTCATTGGAGCATGCTTCCCATGGGTTTGTGGTGATGCTGGTGTAAACTAACCTGCTGTGCTACCAGTCAAATAAAGAATATCCCGGCTCAATTGGTTAATCCTCCACCTGCGGCACTGGCACACCGGGTTCTAGCCCCGGTTGGGGCGCCAGATTCTGTCCCGGTTGCCCCTCTTCCAGGCCAGCTCTCTGCTGTGGCCCGGGAGTGCAGTGGAGGATGGCCCAAGTGCTTGGGCCCTGCACCCCATGGGAGACCAGGAGAAGCACCTGGCTCCTGCCTGAGGATCAGCGCATTGCACCGGCCGCAGCACGCCAGCCGTGGCGGCCATTGGAGGGTGAACCAAGGGCAAAAAGAAGACTTTTCTCTCTGTCTCTCTCTCTCACTGTCCACTCTGCCTGGCAAAAAAAAAAAAAAAAAAAAAAAATCCCACACATAATACTTGAGAATGATAATAAATGACCATATTACCAGTTTATGTATTCACTACCCTATACTTTTGTATCGCTACTTACACTGTATTTTTTATAATTGTACATCACATACAATTTTTAAAAAAATATTTATTTTATGGGCCGGCGCCGCGGCTCACTAGGCTAATCCTCCGCCTAGCGGCGCCGGCACACCGGGTTCTAGTCCCGGTCGGGGCGCCGGATTCTGTCCCGGTTGCCCCTCTTCCAGGCCAGCCCTCTGCTGTGGCCCGGGAGTGCAGTGGAGGATGGCCCAGGTGCTTGGG
The DNA here is from genome assembly GCF_051225735.1 of Oryctolagus cuniculus. Taxonomy (NCBI): domain Eukaryota; kingdom Metazoa; phylum Chordata; class Mammalia; order Lagomorpha; family Leporidae; genus Oryctolagus; species Oryctolagus cuniculus. The sequence continues at coordinate 52,050,485 of NC_142882.1, read as the reverse complement.
CCCTGCACCCCATGGGAGACCAGGAAAAGCACCTGGCTCCTGGCTCCTGCCATCGGATCAGCGCGGTGCGCCGGCCGCAGCGCGCCGGCCGCGGCGGCCATTGGAGGGTGAACCAACGGCAAAGGAAGACCTTTCTCTCTGTCTCTCTCTCTCACTGTCCACTCTGCCTGTCAAAAAAAAAAAAATATATTTATTTTATGTATTTGAAAGACAGAGTTACAGAGAGAAAGGTCTTCCATCCGCTGGTTCACTCTCCAAATGGCCACAATAGCCAGAGCTGAGCTGATCCGTGGCCCAGAGCCAGGAACTTCCTCAGGGTCTCCCACGTGCGTATAGAGACCCAAGGACTTGGACCATTTTCCACTGCTTTCCCAGGCCAAAGCAGAAAGCTGATTGGAAGTGGAGCAGCCAGGACTCGAACCGGCACCCATATGGGATGCTAGTGCTGCAGACCAGAGATTTAACCCACTGTACCACTGTGCCACAGCGCCGGCCCCCTAAACTGTATTCTTTGTACCTATAAAAAGGGCTGACTGTAAAGCAGTGTGCATGTTCTACCAGCAGCAACCTCGTGTGTCTTGTGTTTATTGTGTCTTTGATGGCTTCCCAGAGGTCACTGAGTGACCCCTACCACACAGGTTTGTGTAAGTGCACCCCTGTGGCATTTACACAGTGACATTGCCTTGCTGTGTGGTTCTCAGAAGAGACCCCTGCTGTTAAGCACTGCATGAAATTCTATCCCTTACCCTCCAAGTCATGTGCTCCTATGTTAGCTTTACAAACAACGAAATATCTAATTTTATTTTTGCTTGTGATCATTCATACTTAAAAACATAAAAATAAAAAACCAACCCCAGGTTCCAGATGACTTAATTTTAATAATGTATTTAATTGAATATATAAAAATATTATCAGTTAAACACACAATCAATATCTAAAAACCTTTAGAGATAGTTAACATTCTTGGTAATAAATGTTCGACATTTGGTTTGTATGTGACAGAGATGGCAACTCTTGATTCAGATTAGCACTACAAGTTCTCAAAAGCCAAATGTTGGGGCTGGCACTGTGACATAGCGGGTAAAGCCACCACCTGCAGCACCAGCATCCCATATGGATGCCGGTTCGAGTCTCGGCTGCTCCACTTCCAATCCAGCTCCCTGTTTATACACCTGGGAAAGCAGTAGAAGATGACCCGAGTCCCTGGGCCCCTGCCCCCATGTGGGAGACCCAGAAGAAGCTCCTGGCTCCTGGCTTTGGATTGGGTTAGCTCTGGCCATTGCGGCTACTTGGGGAGTGAACCAATGATGAAAGATCTCCCCTCACCCCCACGCTGTAACTCTGCCTTTCAAATAAATAAATCTTAAAAAAAAAGCCACATATCTTGTGATGACTGTATAAGAGGTAATCTTCCCCAGATCGGCCCATGTTTTATGCACATGGCCTCTCTTGTTTTTTCCCTTTGTGCCTGCTTACCATGCAGAGCTCTCCCACTGGATGCTTCTCCCATAAGGCAGACGCCATGTGGCTGTTTGTATACAGTTCTCCTCATACGCTCTGCCGTACCATATCATGACTTACTTGCTTCTGTGTCGGTAACACTTTAATGTGGTCATAATAAGAATAGCTAATATACCCTCAGGGCTTGCCATATGATAAGCAAGCACTGAAAAAAAAAAAAGCCTTTACACATCCACTCCTATTCTCATTTTATTAAATTTTTTTGAGATTTACATACATTTATTAGAGTCAAAGACCTCCAGCCAGAGCAGCATAGAGGGGGGCTTCCAAGAGAGGAAAAAAACCCTCTCGTTTTATTTTTTAAAGATTTATTTATTTATTTATTTATCCCATAGAATGACATATGGAGCAAGAGAGAGGGAGAGAGAGATTGGTCTTCCATCAGCTGGTTCACTCCTCAGTGGCCAAAATGGCAGGGGCTGGTCCAGACTGAAACCAGGTGCCTGGAACTCCATCTTGGTCTCTCACGTGGGTGCAGGGGCCCAAACACTTGGGATATTTTCTGCTGCTTTCCCAGGCACATTAGCAAGAAGATGAATCAGAAGCAGAACAGCCAGGACTCAAACAGGCACTCAAATAAGAGATGTTTCTGTTAGAAGCAGAAGCTTAACCTACTGTGCAACAACACCAGCCCCTCCTATTCTCATTTTCTTTATTTTTTGAAAAGATTTATTTATTCATTTGAAAGGCAGAATTATAGAATGGGAATGACAGAAAGAGATCTTCCATCCACTGGTTCACTCCCCAAATGGCCTCAACAGCCAGGGCTGGGCCAGGCAGAAGCCAGGAGCCAGGAGCTTCATTTGGTCTCCCACATGGGTACAGGGACTCAAGCACTTGGGCCATCTTCTACTTTCCCAGGCACGTTAACATGGAGCCGGATCAGAAGTGGAACAGCCTTGACTGGGACAGGCACCCATACAGGATCCCAGCATTGCAGGTAGCGACTGTAGTGGCCAAGCAACAAAGCTGGGCCCTCCTATTCTCATTTTAATTTTTACAATATCCTTATGAGGTATTCTCATCACTGAACTGAGGGTTAGAGACATCATGGAGCTCACCCAAGGTTGTGGAGTCTAGAATCTCAAGAAGACAAGCAGCCCTTAGATCATGCTCTTTCATTTTTAAATTGGGAAACATAGCACATAACAATACATATCCTAACGAATACTAGGTATTATAGTAGCTAATGAATTATTATAAAGCCCACGACTGTGGGGCCAGCACCGTGGCTCACTTGGTTAATCCTCCGCCTGCAGCTCCAGTATCCCATATGGGCGCTGGGTGCTAGTCCCAGCTGCCCCTCTCCCAGTCCAGCTCTCTGCTGTGGCCCAGAAAGGCAGTGGAGGATGGCCCAGGTGCTTGGGCCCTGCACCCGCATAGGAGACCAGGAGAAGCACCTGGCTCCTGGCTTCGGATCAGCATAGCGCCGGCCGTGGAGGCCATTTGGCGAGTGAACCAATGGAAGGAAGACCTTTCTCTCTCTCTCTCTCTCTCTCACTGTTTATAACTCTACCAGTCAAATAAATTTTTTTAAAGCCCACGACTGTGTAAATACCACCCAAACCAAGACATAGATTTGTAGAATTCCCACCATCTCTTCCCAATCTAAATTCTAGTCACATAGGGCTCTCTCATTACTTTTCTTCATAGTTTTTTGAAAAGATTTTTTAAGTAAGTACTTATTCTTTTTTCCTGTATTTTGAACCTTATAAAGATGTAATGACAGGGCCAGCACTGTGGCACAGCAGGTAAAGCTGCCACCTGCAGTGCCAGCATAGTCCTGGCTGCTCTCTTCTGTTCCAGCTCCCTGCTGTGGTCTGGGAAAAAAGTGAAAGATGACCCAAGTCCTTGGGCCTCTGCACCCACATGGGAGACCCAGAAGAAACTCCTGGCTCCTGGCTTCGGATCATCTCGGCTCCGGCCATTGTGGCCATCTGAGGAGTGAACCAACCGATAGAAGACCTCTCTCTCTCTCTCTCTCTCTCTCTCTCTGCCTCTCCCTCTCTGTAACTCTGCCTTTCAAATAAATAATCTTTTTTTTAAAAAAAAAAGATGTAATAACATACTATATGTGCTTTTGTGATACTTTTCCTTAACATTGTTTTTAGGATTCATTTATATTGTAGTGTAAAAATGGTTGCTTATCCTTTTTTCCATATTTCTATGTTAATTTATTCTCCCTATAGTAGAGTATGAGAATTCCCATTGCTCCACTTCTGGCCAACATTTGTAATTACCAGCCTTTTTTACTTTAGCTATTCTGGTGAGTGGTAGGACTCTCTCATTGTGGTTTGAATTTCCCTGTTTTTACATGAGGCTTACATGAAGTTAACGCTCATGTATTTACTGGTTATTTTGGTTTCTTCCTGGGTGAAGGAAGATGTTTTCCTTATGATTGCATCTCTTTTTTTTTTTAAGATTTATTTTTATTAATTTGAAAGATAGAGTTACAGAGAGAGGTAGAGACAGAGAGAGAGGTCTTCTATCTGCTGGTTCACTCCCGAGATGGCCGCAATGGCTGGAGCTGAGCTGATCTGAAGTCAGGAGCCAGGAGCTTCTTCTGGGTCTCCCACATGGATGACTTGGGCCATCTTCTACTGCACTCCTGGGCCACAGCAGAGAGCTGGATTGGAAGAGAAGCAGCCGGGACTAGAACCGGCGCCCATATGGGATGCCGGTGCTTCATGCCAGGGCTTTAACCCACTGCGCCACAGCACCTGCCCCTGCACCTCTTTATGTACCCTGAATACAAGACCTTTCTTGGTTATATGTGTTGTAATTGAACTTTGAGTTGTAGTTGTTTTTGAACTTTGAGCCTTGCCTTTTAACTCTTTTTTAAAAAGATGTATTTATTTGAGAGGCAGAATTACAGAGAAAGAAAGGGGGAGATAGAGAGACTTATTTTCCATCCACTGGCTCACTCCTCAAATGGTCACAGTGGGTGGGTCAGGCAGAAGCCAGGAGCCCAGAGCCTCCCTGGAGTCTCCCATGTGAGTGCAGGAGCTGAACCTTTGGACCATCTTCTGCTGCTTTCCCAGGCCATAGCAGAGAGCTGGATCCGAGTGGAGCAGCCGCTCTGCAATCATCGCCCATATGGGATGCCAGCAGCACAGGCAAAGGCTTAACCTGCTATGCCACAACAATGGCCCTGTGTTCCGTAGCATTTCCGTAGCATTTTAAATTAGCTGTCTAGTCTATGACAGGCAGACCTGCACACAGACACACACACCCCTAAGGAGATTTGTCTGGGATTGTTCGGGGTCTGTAGATAAATTCAGACACTTGGCATCTTTCAGTTTGGAATCCTAGCAGCTGTGAGCATACTGCCATCTTACTTATTTTTTGTCTTCTTAAATGTCTTTCAGTGTTTTCTTCATATGGAGTTTGCACTTCTTTTATGTATTCCAAGGTACTTGATACCTGTTTGGAGCTATGGTAAATGATACGTGGGGTTTTGTTTGTTTGTTTGTTTGACAGGCAGAGTTAGTGAGAGAGAGAGATAGAAAGGGCTTCCTTTCTGTTAGTTCACCCCCCAAATGGCCGCCACGCCCCGCGCGCTGCGCTGATCTGAAGCCAGGAGCCAGGTGCTTCTCCTGGTCTCCCATGCGGGTGCAGGGCCCAAGCACTTGGGCCAACCTCCACTGCCTTCCCGGGCCACAGCAGAGAGCTGGCCTGGAAGAGGGGCAACTGGGACAGAATCCGGTGCCCCGACCGGGACTAGAACCTGGGGTGCCGGCGCCGCTAGGCAGAGGATTAGCCTAGTGAGCCAGGAGGCTGGCCAAATGATACATTTTTAAACAGCTGTTTCTTTTCTGGCATACAGAAATAAATACTGACTTTTTTTTTTTAGAAAACTTTTATTTAATAAATATAAATTTCAAAAGTACAACTTTTGGATTACAGCAGTTTTTCTCCCCATAACCTCCCTCCCACCCGCAAACCATCCCATCTCCCACTCCCTCTCCAATCCCATTCTTCATCGAGATTCATTTTCAATGATCTTTATATACAGATCAACTTAGTATACACTAAGTAAAAATTTCAACAGTTTGCACCCACACAGATACACAAAGTATAGAGTACTGTTTGAGTATTAGTTTTACCTTTAATTTGCATAGTACAACACATTAAGGACAGAGGACCTACACGGGGAGCAAGTGCACAATGACTCCCATTGTTGATTTAACAATTAACACTCTTATTTATGAGGTCAGTGATCACCTGAGGCTCTTGTCATGAGCTGCCAAGGCTATGTAAGGCTCTTGAGTTCGCCAACTCCGACCTTTAAATACTGATTTTCAAAGACGCTGTATTCGTTTAAGCTTGTTAAACGTATTAATCGATACAATGTAGCTGTAGATTATTTTGGATTTGCCACATACGTAATTATAATACTCAAGATATGTGTGGCTTCCTCCTATTTCATCTGCAGAGCTTTTATTTTTCTTGCCTTACTCCACTGGCTGAGGCTCTTCAGTCGCAAAAACGGGCCTTCTCGTGGGCAGCGCCTTTGATCGCCGCTGGGTCAGGAGGCCTCAACTCCTGGGCTTTCGGAGGCCAGTTCCGCCCGGCGCTCCCCGCCGCCGCCTCGCGGTGCTCCCCGAGTCTCCGAGCCTCGGCGGTTGCCGCGCAACGGCGCGGCGCGGGCCCGGGAGGTGCGGCCGGGGGCACGTGCCACCTGGTCCCCGCCGCCGGACTACAACCCCCACAATGCCGCGCGCCCGAGCGGCCGGCCGCGCGGTGGGGGTGGGGCCGGGCCGGGAGGCGGAGCGGAAGCCGAGTGCGAGGGACGCGAGGAGTACAATCTCCGTGCGCTGGGAGCCACCCTCGTCCTGACTGCCCAGCCCCGGCCTTCCTGCATCCCGGCCTCGCGAGTGCGGGACGCGGCTGACGCATCGGCTCTCGCTGAGCTGCCCCGGTTCGGGAACCCGGCGGCGGCGGCGTCCGTGACGGGAAGCCCACTGGCCAGGTAGTGAGGAGGGGGCACGCGGGAGGTCTGGGCTCCAGGATGGCCCGGCTGCCCCCGACCGCGGCCGGCCCTCATCCCTGCCTCTCCGGCTCTGACAGCCGCGGCCCCGACCGCCGGGGGCCGAGACCCGGGTGCAAGCGGGGCGGGCTCGGCCGCGACTGCGGCAGCCGCGCTCACTTCTGTTGTTGACAGCTCGGCTCCGGCCGCCGAGGCTGGGGGCGCCACGGGGCCCCCTCCTCACGGCCCTTGGAGAACTCCCCGCCGGGGCTGCGGGGCGCTCGGAGCGGCCCGACTTCTCCGCGGGTGGACCGGACGCAGCGACGCTCGCCCGCGAGTTGGGATTCGGCAGCGTGCGCCTGCCCCGCGGCTTCTTCCCCGGGAGGGGGCTGCGCTGCCCGGGACTTGGCGTGGCCTGGGGACTCGGGGGCTTGGTGTGTCCTGTCTGATCGTCAGCACCCCGCTACTTCGCTGCCCTGGAGCGGCCGCAGAGAAGGCTTCAGCCGACGCCGCCGTCGTCCCTGGCGCCGCTGTAAGATGGCTGAGAATGTTCTTAGGAAATTGATGACTCCGCTCTTCTGCGGATCAGCCTTCGGGAATCTGGGCAAGGTCGGGCTCACCTCCCTGGCCCCTGGCCGCGGCCGCGTGTCCATCTGTCGCACCAGCACCTGGGTGTGCTGCAGACCTGCACCTGCGGCGGCCCCATCTCCACCCGTGCCAACTTTTTTTCTGCCTCTCCCTGCATTTTCTCCCTGGATCGTCCTTTTTTCCCTTTGGGGGTTTGTTTTCAAGCTGCGCTCTCCTGACACGTGGGAACCCGCTAAGGAATGGCTTGCGAAATCTCCCGGGAGCCCTGCTCAGCTTGGGTTGTTTGCAGTGTTGTTTGTTTTTTTTTTTTTTTCTCTTTGATTTTGGGCGATGAGCTTTTCTTCGATGAAATCTTTATGGTCCTGAATGGACATGTACTTTTCATTAAAAATGTCTGCTCCGTACTGCTTTGGGTTAGGAAACTGTCCTGGACAAGTGAAATAACATGCCCCGAATCAATGCAGCTTTTAAAGGTGCGGTTGGTTATAGAGGGGAACGCAGTGGGCTTGGTGGATTGATGTAGTCAGTGTCTTTAGTGACAGATGACTTTTTAAGAAATGCATGTGAGGAAGAAAAGGAGAAATCTAAAGAGTGTGTTTTATAGGATAGCAGAGCCAGAGTATGTGGGAAACGTAGTTACACTGTGGGAGAGGAGGTTGCTCTGAAGGCTTGTGATTCGCTGTGATATGTGTGGCCGAGATACTGGCCTTGAGGCCAAGGCTTCTGTGCAGGACAGAAAACTCCCGATCCAGACCCAGAGGCGGGCGACCTTTGTTCCTGTAACCTGAAGTTGCTTTCAGTCCTCAGTCTCCTTATCTCCTTACCAGTGAGCTGGTCTGATTCCAAGGACTTGCCGAGCTCAGACTTTGAGTGATAAGGGCTTTTAGAGATTCTTTGCAATGCGGAGAAGTAATTGGTGTTAACCCTTCTAGTCATCTCTTTGTGCCGCAGGGGTTTTTTCCTGCCCCAGGTCATGCAGGTCTCTCAAACTCCCCGGAGGAGAAACAGGCACAGGAGAGAGGCAGTCACTGGCTTCACCCCAGAGAACCGCACTGCTTTCTTAGTTCTCCCTCTCCCTGCTCTGATCTTTCTTCTGCTCTGAGCCCGCAGGCCTGTTCCGTCTGCCTCTTCCTCACTCCAGTCTGTCAATTCCCTATACCCATCTTTATGGTCGCTCTCTGCGAATCCTCCCTCAGCTGCTCCTGCCGGCTGCCCGCATTTCCCTGATCTCCCTTTGTAGGAGACCCCTGGCTAGGGTGCCCCGGGCTGGCCTAGTTGGCTGTGGAGGGAGAGGTGGGGTCATGTGGCACAAAGTGTGATTGGTTGAGGCTGTGGGCAGATCAGGCTCTCTCATTAAAGTGTCTAAGACTGCATAATATATTTTAGATTACACTTGTTTATTAAATTTGTAAAGTGTTTGAGAGGTAGAAAGACAGAGATCCTATCTGTTGGTTCACTACCCAAATGTCTGTAAGAACCAGGCTGGGCAGGAGCCAGACAGGAGCCAAAACACAGTGCAGGTCTCCTCTGTGGGTTGTAGGTTGGAGCCTAAGTGCCTGGGCCACCCCTGCTGCCTCCCAGGTCTGCACTGGCAGGAAGCTGGAGTCAGGAGCCAGAGCTGGAACCCGAACCCAGGAAGTGTTCCTTCTGTGTAACATTTTCTGTTTCTATTCCTGCCTTCCTTTATCCCTTTTCTTTTAGCTATTTTTGTAACCGTCCAGTGTTCTTGTCTTCTCCCAAATATGCCATCTAGAAATGACCCGGTCTCTTGAGATTCTTATTTCTGTATCTTAGCTGGAATTTCAGTGTGGCTCCTCTCAAAGCAGCACATCTTAAATCATGTACCTGATTACGGAGTAGATGGCTATGTGCTATGTTAATATTTTCCTGGTGGATATTAGCCTCAGGCAATAGTATGCAGAGAAAAGTATTTTAGGAATGAGTCTTCCCCCTGAAACTGCATTCCAGGGTCCAGTGTGTGGAGGACCCATTTCTGAGTCAGTTTTTGGAGAGGAGTGTCTGACCCTCTTGGCTGTGGTGAATGTGCTGTGTCTTTTTGTGGTAACTAGATGTGTCTCTGCCTGAAAGTCCTTTGGAGACTTGCAGGCAGTGGTTCTTGTACCACCTTTGGCTGAATGAGGGCATCTGTGTTCGCCAGCTGCTGCTGCTGCTGCTGCTGCTGCTGTCGATAGCTACTTTGAGCTGTAAGTCATAGCAGCACAGAAAGCAGGGCACTGGATAAATGCAAAAATTGCATCTGAAGCAGAGATTTTAAGATAGGATTAGGGGCGGGTGCTGTGGGGTAGCAGATAGGGCTGCTGCCTGCAGTGCCGGCTTATCATATGGGCGCCAATTCGAGTCCTGGCTGCTCCACTTCCAATCCAGCTGTCTGCTATGGCCTGGGAAAGCAGTAGAAGATGGCTTGGACCCCTGCACCCATGTGGGAGACCTGGAGAAAGCTCCTGGCTCCTGGCTTCAGATCAGCACAGCTATGGCCATTGTGGCCAATTGGGGAGTGAACCAGCAGGTGGAAGACCTCTCTCTCTCTCTCCTGCCTCTCCTCTCTCTGTGTAACTCTGACTTTTGAATAAATAAATAAATCTTTAAAAAAAATAGGATTAGCCATCTATTAATGTTTCCAATGATGCTCTGTAATATTTGCATAAAAATAAAAGGAACTACTTCATGATAGGTGTCATGAGATGCAAGAGATTTATATGAAGTCGCTATAGATTTGTGACTATCTGTGCATGTGTCTGTGTAAAAATAAGTCAGTAAATAAACTGAAAGAAAAGTTTGACAAAATATGTAGTATGTATATTCTAGTTTCTCTTTCATCTTGTTTTTATTTTTTAAATGCTTGTTTGTTTTTATTTATTTGAAAGGCAGAGCAAGAGAGAGAGAGAGAGAAATTGATCTTTCATTCCCTCATTCATCCCCAGAGGTCCACAACAGCCAGGGCTGGGTCAGGCTGCAGCCAGGAACCCGGAACTCTATCCAGGACTCCCATGTGGGTGGCAGAGACCCAAGCACTTGGGCCATCTTCCCCTGCTTCCCAGGCACATTTGCAGGGAGCTGGATCAGAAGCAGAGGAACCAGGCCCAGCACTTACACTTTGATATGGGATACATGCCTTCCAAGTTGTGGCTTAGCCTGCTGTGCCACAATGCCTGTCCCATATCTTGTTTTTCTGAAAAAGTGCTAGTTGCAAAATGTTACATTGATTTTTGCTTCCTGCTTTTGAAAAACTCTGGTGTCCTGGGCAGAAAGTGCAGACGCCTAATTCCCCCATTTGATGTTGGCTTCGGGTCAGTTTCCTTATCTTTGTCATGAAGGTGCTGTAGTTTAAATATTTGCTGGTTCGTTGTCTTTTCTCTGGTGATAATATTGGACTCATAGCCGTCTTTAGGGTGGCTGGGGGAAACCACTGAAACATTGCCTAAATATCTGGTTGTCTGTGTGGTGTGTTGGGCAAGTGCAGTAACCGAGCTTTGAGCAGCACTTCTGCCCAAAGATCTTGTAAAATGGAGTGGAGACAATGAGACCGGTAATAAGTATAAAAATGTAGAGAAAAGTTTACTCATGTCTGTTTTCTATTTTTGTGTTCCTTAACAAGGAATATTTTGGAGCCTGAAAAGATTGTATTTAAAAATTGGTTATAATAAGTTTTTGTTTTTGTTTGTTTGTTTTAGATTTATTTATCTGAAAAGCAGAGATACAGAGAGGCAGAGGCGAGAGAAGGAGAGAGGTCTTCCATCCGCTGGTTCACTCCCCAGATGGCCGAAATGGCTGGATCTGCTTCACTCCCTAGATGGCCGAAATGGCTGGAGCTGAGCCGATCCAAAGCCAGGAGCTGGGAGCTTCTTCCGGGTCTCCCATGTGGGTACAGGGGCCCAAGGCTTTGGGCCATCTTCCACTGCTTTCCAGGCCATAGCAGAGAGCTGAATCAGAAGTGGAACAGCCGGCAACCATATGGGATGCCAGCACTGCAGGTGGTGGCTTTACCTGCTAGGCCACAGCGCCGGCCCCAGTAACAGTTTTAATTTAATGCACTGGCAGGTTGATACCTAGATTATTTTTGTCCATGCTTCCTTCTCCCACTGCCCTCTTTATATTAGGAAATGCCAGTAGCACTGTGTTTTTCTGTGAGAAGACCGCTGTATGGCATCACAGCTGTTCCTGTTACCACACAGTGAGCTGCCGTTCTCATAAGGAAGGGGAACATGAAGTTTTTCTTTGCTTGTGGGTTTCTTTCTGTTCATTTTGGGCAGTTTCTGCAGCCCAGGTCATTCCATGCCGGGGCTGGGGACTTCTCATTCTCCTGTGTTTGTGCTGTGGAGAACAGGAGTACGGAATTTACTGCCTGCGCCCAGGATTCTGGTCAGGAAACAATTCTCCAGGCTCTTGTTGGAAGTAAATTGGAACCAGACTGTGCATTTCCTCTCCTTTGTCAAATCAACTACCACTTCCTCTGAGAGCTTCCTTGACCCCAGCGAAGGGTCACCTGCTGTTTTTCCTCACAGCACTTTTGTCAGGAGCTGAAAGTATCTTTTTTCTTTGCTTGCATATTGTCCTGGTGAGACTAGAGCAGTCTCTGGAAGAACATGACCCTGTCTGGCTGGCTGGCTGGCTTCACCTTTCACACTTTCAGTTCCTGGCACATAGTGGGTGCTTTCATAAATACCGTGAATAGACGAATGAACGTATGGCAGAATAAGTCCGGCTCTTTTGTGCCTGAATGAAGCTGCAGGTGGTGAGGTTGTGTTTCAGCCTGGGCTCGCGTGCACTTCTGGAAATGCCTCTGCCCGCGGGAGACCCTGTGTTTATCTCTGTTTTGCTTCGTTTCTTTTTCTGTTCTTGTTTTTGCCTTAAAAAAAAAAACACTAAAATAGTTTGAACTTTGTAATCTTTTGGTTTATGTGAGTAAAGCATATTTGGAATTTTAATTGGCCAACTTGGTAATTTAATTTAATAAGTAGGGTTTTAGCATCATTTCCCTAGACTGCCATGGCTTTTTTTGTTTTATATATATATTAATTTTTATTCTTTTACATTTTTTTTAAGTTTTGTTTGAAATGCAGTGGCAGGGGTGGGGGTCAGAGGCGTGCAGAGAGATAACATGGAGCTATCTTCCATCGGCTGGTTCAGGAGTATGGAACTCAGTCCAGGTCTCCCACTTGGATGGCAGGGGCCCAAGTACTTGAGCCATCACCTGCTGCCTCCCAGGGTGTGTATCAGTAGGAAAGTATATTGGAAGCTGGAGAGTTGGGACTTGAACCTGCCACTCATAAGGGTTGCCAGCATCCCCAGCAGTGACTTGACTGCTGTAGTACATCTCTACCTCGCGGTTATGTTTTGTTTTGTTTTCTTTCTTTTTTTTTTTTTTTTTAAGGAAAAAGGAACCAAAGTTCATTTACTATTATAAATCATCATTTACAAATACAGTCTTTCTAGTGGAGGTAAGGCAGGTAGTGTGGTATTTAGAGAAAAACAATGAGTCAGGACCTGAGTTCTGGAGCTGCGCAGGCTTTGTTACTAACTGGTTGTCTCCTTTTAGGTAAGACCTGCTCTGACTTGAGTTTCCTCATCTGAAATGTGAGGGACTGTCAGGCACTTTGCGACGGCTGCTGATGGCTCACCAGGCTCTGTGGCGCTTATGGCCTTGTTCTTAAGGTATGTTCTCTTTGCTCTGAAGGGACCTGGGGCTTAATCAGGGAGACAAGGCTCGCCCACAGGATTGGACAATGCGATGTCTAACATCATTTGGTACAAAGGACTGTGCTGTGGGAAGTAGAAGCTGACTGATGAAGCCATAATAAGGCAGTGAGAGTTTGAAAGCCTTCCAGCTGAGGGGACATTTTAGCAGGTTTGTCACGTAGTCTCCTTGGAGGCTACTTGGAAGGTGAACTGTCTTAAATATGCTGCTGTGTTGTCTTTTAGGGTTGAGTGACTCTTCAGTGACTTAATACCAATGAAATATTTCTTACTATTCAAAATCCTGAGTAGAAACTTTTCCAGGTCAGCATGCTCTTTTAGAGCTGTTATTGATAGAATGAGAGGATGTCAGGAAGCAAGCTGAGTAAATAAAAATACAGAAATGTATGGTTTAATTGCTACTGGACTGTGAGGCAGAAAGAGACTGGGTTGACTGGGGGAAGTGTTTTTGTAATTAATGAGAAATCGATTTGGTCTTTGGGGACTGGATTATGGAGGCCCATGAGAGCTAATCAGAAGAGTTTTATTTGGGTCTGTTAAAACATCTCACGTTGGGGCTGGCGTTGTAGTGTAGTGAGTCAAGCTACCTCCTGCAGTGCCAGCATCCCATAAGGGCACTGGTTTGAATCCTGACTGCTCCACTTCTGATCCAGCTCCCTGCTAATGGCCTGGGAAAAGCAGCAGACGATGGCCCAAGTGCTTGGGCCCCTGCCATCCACATAGGAGACCCGGATGAAGCTCCTGGCTACTGGCCATGTTGGGAATGAGCCAGCAGATAGAAGATTCTTTCTCTGTAGCTCTGATTTTCAAATAAATAAATACATCTTTAAAAACAAAACAAATTCTCACATTAACGGGGGTTATTTGAATTGTCGAGAATTAGTAGTATTATTGCTGAGTGCCTGACACTGATATTAATGTTCATATTATTGAGTAGTATGAGATGTCATTTAATCTTCACCTCTATTAGGCAAGTATTTTGGTCTCCATTAAGTACTTGTAAGTGAGGACATCAGGGCACAGGGTGATAGAATAACTTGCTCAAGTTTTAAAGATAACGTATGTCATTTCGTATGAAGAATGAGAGAGTACCTTGAGGCTGCCGGGGGTGATAAGAATGGCAGTGCTACCCTTTGAGCTAAGAACTAAAGGATGGGAAGAGACAAGACTCAGGAGGAGCATTCCACATTATATTGCAGCCCTAAGGTCAGGAAGAACTTTGTGTTTTGCCTGGTGTGGCTACGGTGTAGTGAGCAAGAGAGAAGAGGTGTGAGATTAGCACAGAGTGGAAGTGAGATGATGGCAAGCCTTGTGGGCTGTGATAAAAAGTTTGGATGTTATTCTGAGTGCAGTGGGCAACTGTCAGAGGGTTTTAAAGCAGGAGAACAATACGATTTTGTGTGTGTGTGTGTGTATGTGTGTGTGTAGTAAAACAATCGCAAAATTTACCGTTTTCTTTTTGAAAAAAGATTTTTGTATTTATTTGAAAGGTGGAATTAGAGCGAGCTCCCAGATGGCCTCAATGTCCAGGGCTGGGCCAGGCTGAAGCCAGGAACCTGGAGTCCAAGTACTTGGGCCGTCTTCTACTGTTTTCGCAGGTGTTATCAGGGAGCTGGATCTGAAGTGGAACAGCCGGGACTTGAACTTGCAGACATATGGGATGCCAGGTTCACAGGGAGCAGCTTAACCCACCCATGCCACAACACCAGCTCCTGAACCATCTTTAAGTGTATAGTTCAGCAGTAACGTTAAGTACATGCCAGTGTTGTGTATCTGTCACTACCACGTATCTCCAGAACTTTTTTTCATCATCCCAACATGAGATTCTGCGCCCATGAAATCATAAGTCCATTCTCCCCTCCTCTTAGCCCCTGACAACCACCTTTCCACTTTCTGTCTCTGGTTTTGCTTTTCTAGATGATCCATGTGAGTGGAGTCATACAATAATAGGTCTCTTGTGACTGGCTTATTTCACTTTGCATATGTCTCCTGGGTTCATCCATGTTGCTGAGTGGATCAGATCATCTCTTTTATGTTATGGATATCACTCTTTATGGATGTGTATATGCTGTGAGTAACGCTTCAGTGAATACTGACGTACAACACCCCTCTGAGTCCCTGCTTTCCATTCGTTTGTGTAAATGCCCAGAAGTGAAGTTCTGGATTAGAAGGTAATTTTGTGCTTAACTCTTTGAGGAGTCCCATACTGTTTTCCTCAGCAGCTGCACCTGTTTGTGTTCCCACCAGCAGTGGAGAAGAGTTTCAGTTTCTTCACATGCTTGCCAACACTTGCTTTGTTTTTAGTAGTCTTCCTCATGGATGTGAAATGGTATAGTGACTTTAATTTGCATGTCCCTAATGAGTAGTGATGTTGAGCATTTTTTTAATGTCAGAATATCTATTTCAATTGACTTTTTTAAAAAGATTTTTTAACGATTTAAAAGATTTTTTTATTTTTTTTTAAAGTCCCACAGGGGCTGGGACTAGGTTAGGCTGAAGCCAGGAACCTGGAACTCCATTCGGGTCTCCCACATGGGTAGTAGGCCCCCAGCACTTGGGCCATCTTCTGCTGCTTTCCCAGGTGTATTAGCAGGGAGTTGGATTGGAAGCAGAGCAGCTGGGGCTCAAACTGGTGCTCCAGTATGGGGTGAGCAGCTTAACCGGCAGCATCCCAGGGCTGGCCCTCGGACGTTTGTTTTTAAGAGTATTTTCACTGCTTTGAGGAGAGTGAATTGAAGGAGTTTGGAGAGTAGACTGGGAAGTCACCTGAGTAGCAGCTGTTGAAGTCAAGTTGGAGTGATGGTGCTCTCCAGATTCTTCACTTTGTTTATTTATTAAGATTTATTCACCTATTTGAAAGTCGGAGTTACATAGAGAGAGGAGAGAGAGAGAGAGATCCTCCATCTGCTGGTCCACTCCCCAGTTGGCTGCAATGACCGGAGCTACACCGATCCGAAGCCAGGAGCCAGGAGTTTCCTCTGGCCCTCCACATGGGTGCAGGGGCCGAGGGACCTGGACCATCCTCCACTGCCCTCCCAGGCCACAGCGGAGAGCCAGATCAGAAGCAGAGCAGCCAGGACACAAACCAGCACCCATATGGGATGCCGGCACCACAGGCGGCAGCTTTACCCACTAAGCCACAGTACTGGCCCCAAATTCTTCACTTTAATTCATCCTCCTTTATGCCTTATAGACTCCTTTTGTGTTTCCCATAGTTGGATGAGAACTTTCCCCTAGGAATCCTGAAAGTATTCAGTAATTAATGATGAGGGTTTTATTTTTTGCCTTAAAAACTCTAGAGTTGTTATGGTGAATTTGAGGTTTTGTTGATTATTTTTTAAGTGATTAGTAGACAATGTAATGGTCTAGAAGTTAAGATTAAAAGTTGTAGTCAGTTTTGATGGAGAGGGACTCTATAATAAGGACTATGCTGGGGCCAGGGTTGTGACTTAACTAGGTAAAGCCGCTGCCTGAGATGCCATCATCCACTATGGATGTAGGTTCGAGTCCCAATTTCTCCACTTCTGATCCAAATCCCTGCTAACACACCTGGGAAATCAGCAAGAGATGGCCCAAGTGCTTGGGCCCCTGCCACCCATGTGGGAAACCTGGATGAAACTCCTGGCTCCTGGCTTGGGCCTGGCTTAGCCCTGGCAGTCATAGCCACCTGGGGAGTGAACCAGCAGATGGAAGAACTCTCTCTCTCTCTCTCCCTCCCTCCCTCCCTCCGTCTCTCTCTCTCTCTCTCCTCCCTTCTACCCTCCCTCCCTCACTTCCTCTCTCTCCCTCCCTCTCTCTCTCTCTCTCTCTCTCTCTCTCTCTCTCTTTCTCTCTCTCTCTTTCTCTGTGTGTGTGTGTGTGAGATCTTAGTTACTTCTCCTGGCCTTGCTTGGAATTGCTTGTGGAAATGAACTGTTAGAACAGTTTGCAGGCCTTCTTGGGTTGCACCACGGAATTCTCCTGGGCTTTTGAACTGCTCAGCCCTTTGTCAGGCACCAGCTGGCTTTGTGCCATTGTTTAACTTGGAGAGGGCCCAGGGGTGTACTTTCTTCCATACCCACTTTATCCTTGCTGTCCTTTTGGAATTCCTTGCTGTAGAAGTGGGATTAAGTGCTCCTGACTTCTATCTCTTTGCTGTTCCCAAAAGCAAACCTGTCTCTGTCTCTCTCTCTCTCTTTTATAAAGATGTATTTATTTGTTTGAAAGGTAGAGTTACAGAGAGGCAGAGACAGATGCGGAGAGATTTTTCATCCACTGGTTCACTCCCCAAATGACCACAACCGCCGGAGCTGGGCTGATCCAAAGCCAGTAGCCAGGAGCTTCTTCCGGGTCTGCCACGCAGGTGCAGGTGCAGGTGCAGGTGCAGGTGCAGGTGCAGGGGCCCAAGGCCTTGGGCCTTCTTCAACTGCTTTCCCAGGCCATTGCAGAAAGCTGGATGGGAAGTGGAGCAGCTGGGACTCAGGCCAGGGCATTAACCTGCTGCTTTGCCTCAGTTTTCTCACCTATTAAGAGATAGCATATTATTAGCATGGGATTGTAAGGATAAAATGAGTTAATGTACATAGGTGCTCACAGTATCTTCTGTACAGACAATGATTGTGGCAATGGTGGTTGGCTGTCCTATAAATGAAGTACCTGTAAGAAAAAGAGGGCAGATTTGGTGCCGCTCACACGGGGTACCATAAAAAGTAGAAGTTCAGAAGGAGAAGAAAGGTCAGAGGAAGGGTGGGGGATCACCGCTCTTACCCAGAGAATGCAGGAGTGGCTGGTTTGGGCAAGATGCCAGTTCTTCACTCCCGCCTCACACAGGGCACCAAAATGTTAAAAAAAAAGAGGCATGGAACAGAGAAGAGACAGAATACAAACTCAAAGCCAGACTGAATTTATTCAGAGAAAATAAATCTACAGAGGTCGACGAACTGCCATCATGTTCACAGACTGCACACGTGGCAGAGGCCCCGACCCCAGCAGGCTGGGCCTTCTTATGTCTTAGCTGGGCTAGGGGTGGGGGGTGGGGGGCAGTAGGTGGAGATGAGCTTCTCCATACTGGTTCTTCAAGTTTGGGCCACCTGCTTCCAAACCTGAGGAAGAATGCAGGGGGTGGGGTAGGGAACAGTACAGGATGTGAGACTGAACTGGTCTTTTGAAAGAAGGCAGGGGTTACAAGCACCTAAGATGGCTGAGGCTTGTGTTCTTGTTCCATCAGTAGCTTCTTCACCCCTGGTTTTAAGGTTCTTCCTTTTGGTCTTGGAAGTACACAAATACACACAGTATTAGAAATATGAATATATATGGTATTAGAACTTTCTAAGCTGTCGTTTTAACCTTTATCTGCCAAAATACTTTGGATTCTGTGACCTCTATTCTCCAGTGATGTCACTTTGCTGGCTTTGTTGTCATGCCAACCTTATAACCAAGCCAGTTGTGACTGCTTCAGGACAGTCCCAGCTGATCCTTCTTCCTCTGGGTGCTGGGATAGGTGGTACAACATACAGGTCGTACTTGAGATGGAGGGGCCAGTAAAGATATATGAAGGAAGAATAAATTTAAATATGTAAAAAAAAAAGCTATAAAAAGTTTTGCTTGGAAATCTAGAATTCCATTTTCTGAACTCAAATTGCGTGTAGACTTTCAGGGAAAATGTGTTAGGGAGTGGGCATTCAGTCTAGCAGTTAGGATGCCAGCATCCTAACATCAGAGGTCTGGGTTTATCTCCTGGCTCTGCCTCTTGACTCCTGACTCCAGCTTCCTGCTGGTGCAGATCCTGGGAGGCAGTGTGTGATGGTTCAGATAGTTGGATTCCTGCCTTCCTAATGGGAGACCTGGATTGTGTTCCTCCTGGTTCCTGCCCTGGCTGAACCTTGGATGTTGCAGAAATTTGGAGGCGAGAGAGTGTGAACCAGCAGATAGGGGCTTGTTTCTAGCTCCATCTCTCAAATAGCCAAAATTAAAAAGAAAAAGAAAATATATTAGGATATGCTTACCTGATTTTGCTAATACATCAAAATTTAGTAATCTAATATGGATATTTATTAATGGTATTGTTTGCTTAAAGAACTTAAAGAACTAAAAGGGTTTATTCTGTATATGATAACTAAGGAAATAAGCAAATCTAGAAGGAAATTTGAGGAGTTAATTGCTAGTTTTTAATGCAACTATTCTGTTACAGTAAATAATATACCCAGCTAATGGTTTCTTCATACTAATCATGAGGTTTGGTAGAATATGTATACTTCAACAACAGTGTGTGAGTGATGTTCAAATCTCAGAGCCCCAGCATTTAGTAGAGGTGCATCAGGGACTGGGGAGTAGCTGGACAACAGAGTGGGAGTTTTCTTTTTCTTTTTCTTTTTTTTTAAGATTTATTTATTTTATCTAAAAGTCGGAGTTACACAGAGAGAGAGAGAGAGGTCTTCCATCTGATGGTTCACTCCCCAGTTGGCCACAAAGGCTGGCGCTGCACTGATCTGAAACCAGGAGCCAGGAGCTTCTTCCGGGTTTCCCACGTGGGTACAGGGCCCAAGGACTTGGCCATCTTCTACTGCTTTCCCAGGCCATAGCAGAGAGCTGGATCTGAAGTGGAGCAGCCAGATCTGGAACTGGCACCCATATATGGGATGCCAGCACTGCGGGCGGTGGCTTTACCCACTACACCACAGTGCTGGCCCCTGAATTGTTACCTTTATGCTGCACTATTTTCAGTCATGTCCTCTGCCTCTGAAATAAATAAAAATTAAGAAGAGAAAGAATTTCGCTTTGTTTGATGTAATCAAAGAATGTTCTTTACTGGGCACTTTGATTCATAGACATGATCTCTCTTCAGCTCTTTCTAGATTCCATAATTATCATTTTTATCTTTTTAAAATTTTTTGAAGTTTAATTTTTCAGTTTTCCCCTGAATTATACAGATATATAACTTTGTAATTTAAAATACAGAATTATAAATTTGGAAATACAGAAAAATATTCTAACCTCTTCAATTGTCATTGAATTATAACTGTTCATGTATATGTGGCATACTTTATAAGATAAAAACTTAGAGATTATAACCTATTTTTTGTCTTAGGTTAAACCATAAAGTTACCTCATTCCCAGTAGTAGTAGCTTTTAATGACATTTTCAAATGTTGACACAGACCATCTGTATTATACTAATTCTTTGTTTGTTTCTAAGATGTTATTTTATTTATTTGAAAGGCATAGTAACAGAGATATATCTTTCATCCACTGGTTCACTCCCCAAAATCTTGCAACAGCTGAGGCTGGGCCAGGCCAAAGGCAGGAATGAGGAACTCTGTCCTGGTCTCCCACATGGGTGGCAGGGACCCAACTACATTGACCATCTTCCACTGTCTTCCCAAGTGCATTAGGAGGGAGCTGGATGTGAAGTAGAGCAGCTGGGGCTCTAACAGGGGAGGGATGCTGTTGTCTCAAGTGCTGGCTTAATCGGCTACAACATTGGCCCCTATAGTAACTCCTCCTGGCATTCTCATTTTCCAAAATGTTTCATCTTTCCTCATGTCTAACTTTCATTTTGAGGAGGAGGAAGAATAGCTCCTCGGCATTTAAATTGGTGATGTGACTTGTATTTGAATAGACTCGGATCTCCTTTGTCCATGGTTTTAGTTAGAAATAATGAGAAGAAATCATTTAGAGTTTTTTTGACAATGGTGGCATTTTTTTCAGATATTTTTTATAAATTGACATTTATTTCTAGCTTAAATTTTGAAGAGATATATAAATGAAACTGAGAAAAGACCAGAAACTAATAAAAGATGAATCAGTAAGTCAATTTTTTCTTGGTGGAGGAGAAGATTGTCAAAGAAGATGATATAATTCCAAATCAAAAATACAGAATTTTTTTCTTTACCCTTGTCTGTTCTGTCTGTGATGTAGGTTGAGAGTAATTGCCTTTTTCTTCTCAGTTTTACAGAGTTAATAGAGTGGAGACAACCTTGCTGAAGATGAAGAATATACAATATTAGAGGAAATTTTTTTCTTCTTTCTTTCCTTTTTCTTGTCTTCAGTTCCCACTTTTCAATCAAGTCTGTTTCATCAGAAATGTTTTTTACAATCTCAAGGAAAAACATGTCCCAGAAATTAAGTTTACTGTTACTGATATTTGGACTCATTTGGGGCTTGATGCTGCTGCACTATACTTTTCAACAGCCCAGACCTCAGAGCAGTGTCAAGTTACGTGAGCAAATACTAGACTTGAGCAAGAGATACGTTAAAGCTCTGGCAGAAGAAAATAAGAACGTGGTGGATGTCGAGAATGGTGCTTCCATGGCAGGATATGGTAAGACAACTGTGGAGTGGTTCTGGTCCACTCTTCAGCCTTTCCCATGTAAATGTAGTCTTGTGGAATTGAACTCATTCCTTTTTGCATAGTAATTTTAAAAAGTAATTTTGTTGACTTCTTATTGTAAGAATTTTCAAATGCACTGAACAATAAAAATAATATGATTAAACACTCATATTCATCACCCAGATTTTACATTTATTAAAATTTTATAACATATTTTCTGTTTGAAGGATATTTAAAGTAAATTATAGAAGCTGTGATTTTCTTTAGTTAGATAGCTCCTTAAACATATCAAAATCTTTAAAAATGACCTTTTTTGGTATAATACAGTAGTGACCATTATCATACCTAGGTTCTATTTGAATTTCCCTGATTGTCCCAAAACAGTCATCATTGTAGGGCATCTGTTAATTCCCAAGAAGTAGGATTTGCCTGGATCTCCAGTGTTTATTGCTATTCTCCCTTTTATGTTCTGGGTTCTGCTGTGTTTGAAGTCCCTTACGCATGCCATGTTCTCCCTTTAAGACTTCAAAGAAAAATAAAACAGATAAAATTGGTTCTTTCTGGAACTGCATGTGTACATGAGTGTATGTATATTTTTATTTCAATGCTTATTCAATGAAAGGTTACACATCATCAATCAAAATGTATGGATTCTTACCATTAAAAGGGCAGTTCTTGCACTCCCAGCAGTCTTCAGAGTCCTGTTCCTCACAGCAGCCCATTTTGAAGTCTTTCCTCTCATTTGCTTGATTATTATGCATCTAAATTAAAATGCTCCATGAGCTACTTCTTGATTTTGTCCTTAGAGGCATTCTCTGTTAATTTCCCACTGTGCAGTAAGGATTAGCTCCCTTTTTCACCCAAAAATGGATTCTGCTTATCTCCTGGCTGCCTTGGCACATGCAGGTCCCTCTTGTCCTGACATTTTCCCTTCATAATTTTGGTTAGAATAATATTCAGTATGTGCAATATCATCATTAGGTTAAAAGTGTTCATTACTGAGCCATGGAATATATTCTGCTTACTTTTCCTTTCCTGTACAGTTGAATTTTTTCCCCTGGAGTTAATATGTATCAATATTTATCTGTGTAGTTTTCTACCCCATCTCTCCACAGTTATTTAAATATCCTCTCAGTATATTTAGACAAATTAAGTATTTCATGACTTTCTCTCTTTTTAAAGATTATTTATTTGAAAGTCATAGTTACAGAGAGAGAGAGAGGTCTTCAGTTCATTGGTTCATTCTTCAGATGGCCACAACAGCCTGGGTTGGGCCAGGTCAAAACCAGGAAATTCATCTAGATCTTAAACTTAGATTTACCCAGAGAGAGAAAAAAGTCAGTCTTCCATCCATTTGTTTACTCTCCAGATGGGTACAGTGGCCTATTAGGCCAGGCCAAAGCCAGCAACTTCATTCCGGGTCTTATACTTGACTTGGGTGGCAGGGTCCCAAGTACTTGGGCCATCTTCCATTGCTTTTCCATTAGCCATTAGCATGGATACTGGATTGGAAGTGTAACAGCTGGGACTTGAACTGGTGTCCATATGGGATGCCAGTATCACAGGCAATGACTTTACCCACTGCGCCACAGCGCCGGCCCAGACTTTCCCTGTCTTAAAGATGCTTTCCCAGGGGCTTCTGATTGACTCTATTGTAGACCCTTTGCTTTTTAGGTTTGCAGCAGTGAATTGTAGATTTCACTGTACTACCATCCTGGGGATTCCTGTGTGTTTTCTTGTGTTAAATTCAGTTTCCTAGAATTAAAAAAAAAAAAAAAAAAAAATTCCCTAGAATTCTGTAGCTTCTTCATTGGTTACCTACTGAAGTTAGGGGAATAGATCTTCTGGTAGGTTCTGAGAAAGGTGAAAATGAGTTTTAAGTCCCTGTATATTTGAAAAGATGTTTTTTCAAAAAATTATTAAAGATTTACTTATTTATTTGAAAGAGAGAGAGAGAGAGATCTTCCATCTGCTGGTTCATTCCCCAGGTGGCTGCAGCTGTGGGGGCTGGGAGCTGGGGGCTGGCAGGGACATTTCCATAGATGTGTGTTGACTGCTTACAGTGACTTCTGATATCAGACAAGACTGCCCTCACTTTGGGCAACGGCCTCGATTTTGGACATTTCATTCTCACTTCCACGTAGCTGGCTGTTCGCGTGGAGGTTCTAAATACCCCTCGTGTTTAATAATTTCCTAGAACAACTGCCGGAATTCACAGAAAGTATGCAGTTATATTACATGCAGCATAAGAGTGTTGTCTGAACCAGCCACAGAGAGACACAGGTAAGGTCAGATCTGGTGGGGTCCCAAGTGCAGTTTCCACTGACCTGTCCCTGCGAAGACAGGACACACAACTCTCCTGGGACATTGAGGCACATCAGTATATGACCATATGCAGAGGACTGCCAACCAGGGAAATTCCCTCAAATTCCAGTGTGCAGGGTTTTTTGTTGTTGTTGTTTTTTGTTTTGTTTTGTTTTGTTTCGTCTTTGTTTTGGGGTTTTGCAGTATAAGCACAGTTGATGGAATTACTGGCCACTCTGTCTCCAGCCCTCCTCCCCTCCCTAGAGGTTGCCTGAAAATCCCCAAGTCTCTGATCACATTGGTCTTTCTGGCATGGCCAGCCCCCATCCTGAGTCATCTCAGTAGCATAAAAATATCTAGGGCCTTTTCATTAATACAGACTGCAGGTGTGGTCCCGGGGCTTGCCATGACCAACAAAACCACTTATCAGTTAGGAAATGCCAAGCATTTGGCGATGCCTCCCGGGGGCCAGAGACAAAGACTAGGCAAATGCTGATTTCACAATACAGTATTCCCCCTTTACCTGCAGCTTTGTTGTCCACTTTGATTTACTAGTAGTCAACTGTAGGCCAAAAATATTAAATGGAGGATTCCAGAAATATAAGTTCATAAGTTTAAATGCCACAGTGTTCCGAGTAGCATGATGGATCTCACTGTCCTGCTGTGTTCTGCTCAGGATGTCTCTCATCCCTTTGTCCAGTATATCTGTTGTAGGAATGTGCTTCCCAGTTTTTATTCCAGGCTCTTGCCCCATATGAGGTAAGAATTCAAAGCAGAGACATATGCGAAGTGTAGTGATGAGGGCAAGGTTTATTTAAAGTGAGAGAGTGAGTATACACTCGGGCGTGAGTGTGGGTAACCCCATGAAGAGAGATACTGGCTGTTAGAGGGCCAAAGAGAAAGAGAGGGCTGCCCACAAGGAGAGAGCATGAAAGAAGGCCCAAAAGGGCCACCCCTGTGTCCAGCGGTCCTCTTTATGTGGTAGGGGGTGGAGCCTTAATCGAATACACAGATGAGGTGCTTCATGGTATCTCCACCTGGAGCTCAGCTGACGCAGGCTCATCACAACGCCTTCTCCCTGCTATGGGAGGAGACCTGGGTGCCTCTTGGGAAAGTGGGTGTACTGAATTGGCATGCAAGGAGGTGGCATTAAGATGCAAGGTTAGAGACAGAAAGTGTAGAAAAGTCTTCCACCTCATTTTTCCCTAACTTCCTGCCTACTCTGTTCCCTATATCATATCTGTGCTGTATGTGCTACTCGCCTGACGGTTGTTCATAGCTGTCCCAGTTGTGAAAGCGACAGTCCTAGAACGGAATTGCTTGTGGCCAAGGCACACTGACTTGGCCCTAAAACACAAGAGGAGTGAGTGATGCTGGTAATTTAGATTTGCCAAAGAGAAGCCAAAATTGCTTCCTGTAGGTGAAAAGGTGAGGATTCTTAACTTAAGAAGAGAAAAACATTGAGTCTGTAAAGATCATACTGTGCCTAACTTACAAATTAAACTTCATCAGAAGTATGTATACGTAATTCAAAACAGTATCGGCTTGCTACTATCTGTGGCTTCAGGCGTCTCCTGGGGGTCTTGGAACCTGTACCCCATGGACAAGGGGAAACTGTCATATCACTGGATTTTATTTTTTGGAGGTTATCTCCAAAATTTGGATATTTAGATCTTTCCTTGTGAGCTGGCCAGAGACCCTGGAGAAGTCCATACTTTGCTGGCAAGTGTGGAGTGTGGACCACTAAGTGTCTGGGTCCTGAGAGACAGGGAAAAGGCTAGGTGAGGAGGCTTGGTCTCAGGACCATTTTTCAGTGTGGTACCAGATCCTTAACTGCTTTATGCCCTTCGAGAATTAGACCTCAGATTTTCTGCAGTGGGGAAGCTTTTGGCGGGTGTCCAGAATTTAGGAATAAAATTGCTTCCTAGATTCCTGTTTTTAATGTGAGTTCCTCCTGTATCTCCATTTTCAGTAGTATGTGGTATAAAGTTCTTGTTTTGTTTTTTGGATTTTCTTACTTGAGATTCAGCCTTTTCAAAAAAGTCTGCTATAAATCAGTCACCATTCATCCATCCATTTTTCAGCTTCTGAAGTTTTGCTGTAATTATCTCTTTTCTTACTACCTTTGGTCTCACAATTTATGAGACAGCAAGAGAGAGAGAGAACTTCACTGTTTTGCTGGGGTATCCAGAGTCACCATAGGTTAAATGCCTGTGCGCAATTGATCTTCTTCTTCTTCTTCTTCTTTTTTTTTTTTTTTTTAAGATTTATTTATCTGAAAGAGTTACAGAGTGAAGTGGAGACAAAGAGAGGTCTTCCGTCTGCTGGTTCACCTGCCAAATGGCTGCAATGGCCGGAGCTAGGCCAATTCAAAGCCAGGAACCAGGAGCTTCTTCTGGGTCTCCCTCGTGGGTGCAGGGGCCCAAGTAGAAACTGCCTTCCCAGGCCACAAGCAGAGAGCTGAATCGGAAGTGGAACAGCTGGGACTTGAACCGGTGCCCATATGGGATGCCAGTGCTGCAGGCCAGGGCTTTAACCTGCTGTACCACAGCGCCAGCCCCTCAATTGATCTTTACCTGAGAATGTTCTGGATACTTTTTGCTTCTGCATCTTATGGTTTTCGTGAAGTGATGGGGACTGATCTGCATCAGCTCTTAAGGGTCAAATTTAGATGATTACAGATGAAAGAGTGAGTGTAAACTGAGATGAAGGTACAATATAGTTACAAATACAGAAATTCTATTGTTTTGCATTCAGTTTAGTCCAAGGACACTGACAGAAACAATGAAGAAGTGGATTCTTAAAGAAGAAATACTTGAAGGGCCAGCGCTATGGTGTAGTGGATAAAGCTGCCTGTTGCCGGCGCCGTGGCTCAATAGGCTAATCCTCCACCTTGCGGCGCCAGCACTCCGGGTTCTAGTCCCGGTCGGGCGCCGGATTCTGTCCCAGTTGCCCCTCTTCCAGGCCAGCTCTCTGCTATGGCCAGGGAGTGCAGTGGAGGATGGCCCAGGTGCTTGGGCCCTGCACCCCATGGGAGACCAGGAAAAGCACCTGGATCCTGGCTCCTGCCATCGGATCAGCGCGGTGCGCCGGCTGCAGCGGCGGCCATTGGAGGGTGAACCACCGGCAAAGGAAGACCTTTCTCTCTCTGTCTCTCTCTCTCACTGTCCACTCTGCCTGTCAAAAATTAAAAAAAAAAAAAAAAAAAAAAAAAAAAAAAAAAGCTGCCTGTTGTGCCAGCATCCCCTATGGGCATCAGTTCAACTCTCGGCTGCTCCTCTTCTGATCCAGCTCTCTGCTATGGCCTGGGAAGGCACTAGAAGATGGCCCAAGTCCTTGGGATCCTACACCCACGTGGGAGACCTGGAAGAAGCTCCTGGCTCCTGGCTCCTGGCTTTGGATCGGCTCAGCTCTGGCCATTGTGACCATTTGGGGAGTGAACCAGTGGATGAAAGATCTCTCTGTAACTCTTTCAAATAAATAAAAATAAATCATTTTTTAAGTGAAAATCAGACCTACCCACACATGCTGTTTTTTTTAATATTTATTTATTTATTTGAAAGAGTTACAGAGAGGAAGAGACAGAGGGAGAAATAGAGATCTTCCATCTGCTGGTTCACTCCCCAAATGGCCCCAAGGGCCAGAGCTGGGTCAATCCAAAGCCAGGAGCCAGGAGATTCTTCCGGGTCTCCCATGTGGGTGCTGGGGCCCAAGGACTTGGGCCATCTTCTGATGCGTTCCCAGGCAATAGCAGAGAGCTGGATTGGAAGTGGAGCAGCCAGGACTCGAACCCATATGGGATGCCAGCATTGCAGGCTGGGGCTTTAACCTGCTGTACCATGGTGCCAGCCCCCACACAGGCTATTTTAAGAATTGTGTTTCGAAACTTATATATGGTGGAGATATTTCTGTGTCAATTATAGTGCATCATTTAATGGCCCATGGTACTTAAGCAATTCACTGAAACTTTTTATATTTCTGATTATAAAAATGTTTATTGTAAGTATTCAAATGTTATAAAATATGTAGCACAGATAATTAAGAGTAGAGCAGAGAGTACTTCTGTAATTTGGTAGGGAACATACTTTTTTAGGGCTAAATAGTAAACATTTTTGACTTTGTTGATTATAGGATATCTTCTGTAATCAATGGACACAGCTATCTTCCAATAAAACTTTATTTACAAAGAGGCAGCTAATCAGCTAGTTTGCTAACATGTGTGTATATGCATATACCAACATACTGCTTTATTTAAAAAAAGGGACTGTATTAAGTATACTGGTTTCTAACTTATTTTTCATTTAATGTGAGTGTATTTCCATGCTATTAAGTATACTTGTAGTAGCTTATTCTTTTTAGCAATTTGTTTCATTTGATGAATATGCCTTTCTTTCACTTATTGTCTGATGATGAATTTGATGCTAGTCTTTTAATGTTTACTCCGTGCTGCAGTGTGGTTGAGTGTGTGTATGCATGTGAGAGAGATGAGGGTTCTTCGAAAAGTTTGTTGAAAGTGGAATTAAAATGCATTTATTTTTTTCCCAAAAATTTTTAACAAGTTTTTTGCAGTTTTTTCATAATAAGAATTATCCACAGGCCAGCGCCATGGCTCAATAGGCTAATCCTCTGCCTGTAGCGCTGGCAACCTGGGTTCTAGTCCCGGTCGGGGCGCCGGATTCTGTCCCGGTTGCCCCTCTTCCAGGCCAGCTCTCTGCTGTGGCCCGGGAGTGCAGTGGAGGATGGCCCAAGTGCTTGGGCCCTGCACCCCATGGGAGACCAGGAGAAGCACCTGGCTCCTGCCATCGGATCAGTGCGGTGCGCCGCCTGCAGCGGCCAGTGGGGTGAACCAACGGCAAAAGGAAGACCTTTCTCTCTGTCTGTCTCTCTCTCACTGTCCACTCTGCCTGTCAAAAAAAAATAATAATAATTTACCACAGACTTTTTGAGATACCCTCATCTGTGTCAGTGTAGGTGAGTGCATTTCATGTTTTTGTGATTCTGTCACAGGAGAGACAAAGGTGGAACTTTTGGGTCAAGGATATATATAAATTAAGTGAAATTTAATAGTATTTGTCAGATTGCCCTACAGAATGCATCCATCCATTTACATTCCTCTTTTTAAAAATTATTTTAGTTTTTTAGTTAAAAGGTATAGAGACAGAGGTCTTCCCATTCACTCTCCAAATGTCCTCAGTAGTTGGGAACCTAGAGTACAATCTGGGTTTCCTGTGTAGGTTCAATGTAAGCAATTCTCGGAAAATGTTATTTTTTGTATTTGTAATATATACTTGAGCCATAACTGCTGTATCCCAGGGTGTGCATTAGCAGAAAGCTGGGATTGGAAGCAGAGCCAGGACTCGAACTCAGGTGCCCTGGGATGGGATGCAGGTGTCTTCACTGTTGAGCCACGCTCCTGGCCCTGTCCTGCCGCCACTTTACATTCCTGCCACTTTCTCACCATGGGAAGGTGCCAGGGAAATTTTGAGCACATAGTGCATTCATTAGAAAAGAGGAAAAAATCTCAGATCTAAAATGGAAGTTCCTACCTTGAGAACATAGAAAATGAAACCCAAAGCCAGCAGAAAGAGGGAACTCTTAAAGAGCAGAAATCAGTGAAACAGAAAACAGAGAAAACCAGGGACACAAATAGCTTGTCCTTTGAAAGGGTAAAAAGAATTGACAAACTTCTCACCAGAATGAAAAAAATACAAATTGCCAATACTGGGGATGAAAAAGCAGACCCAAAGGTACGGGAGATACTACAGACAGTGGTACACATATAAATCTGGTAACCTAGGTGAAATCAATCAGTTCATCAAAAAACAAACTCCCACACTTCACCCAATATGAAATTGATAATTTGAATAGTCCTATAACAGGGAGATAGAATTTGTAGTTAAAAAAATCCTCCCTGTACCCCCACACCCAAATCTCCAGGTCCAGATGGTTTTGCTGAAGAACTCTATCAGAAGTTTAAAAGAGAATTAACATAGTACTCTGCAATCGTTTCCAGAAAATAAGAGAAGAAAGAATACTTCCTAGTTCATTTTACGAAGCTGGTATTACTTTAAAAAAAAAAAAAAAAGGTTTATTTATTTATTTGAAAGGCAGAGTTACAGAGAGGCAGAGAAAGAAAGAGAAGTCTTCCATCCATCTGCTGGTTCACTCCCCAAATGGCCCCACTGGGCCAATCTGAAGCCAAGAACCAGGAGCTTTTTCCTGATCTCTCACGGGACTTGAACTGGCGCCCATATGGGATGCCAGCCCTGCAGGCGGCAGCTTTACCTGCTATGCCACAGCACTGGCCCCTAGTATTACTCTTAAAACTAAGATAATATAAGAAATAAATGCTACAGATTGATCTCCTTTTTGAATACAGATGTTAAAAACCTTAAGAAAATTTTGACAGCACCGTTGTTACAGTAACCATATAGTTGTTTCTCATTCGTCCCGATTTTTCCTTTAATTGTTCTCCTTAATCCAGTAATTTTGCCTTAATGTCTTAATAATTCATGTCTCACCTCAGCTTGGTGTCACACTTCTGGTTTTGTTTTTTTTTTAAAGATTGATCTATTTTATTTGAAAGAGTTACATAGAGAGAAGGAGAGGCAGAGAGAGAGAGAAAGAGAAGACCTCTAAACCTCTTGGGGTTTTAGTTTCATTTGATGTTAATGTGCTGGCAACCCCCCACCACACACCCACTCTTCTATGCAGGCTTATCTGGCCAAGGTTGCTACTTCTTATATAAAAGGAGCTGACTGCAGGAATGAACAGAAATTCAATATGTATATTTTAGTCTTACTGTTGAAGGATTTAAAAACATATATAATTCTCTTGTTTCAAATATTTTATTACAACTCGAGTGAATTATTGGTCTTTTATCATGAAAAATTTCTAAAAAATGTTATGATAAACATCATATATCCGTCATCTAGATTCACAATTTAGTAACATTTTTTAAAAACTGCTTTAACATTTTTAAAACATCGTTAAAAATTTGAGTGGGGTCCATGCTGTGGAGTAACGGTTAACTCGCGGCCTGCAGTGCCAGCATCCCATATGGGCTGCTCTGCTTGTGATCCAGCTCCCTGAGAATGCACCTGGGAAGGAGCTGAAGATGGCGCAAGTGCGTGGGCCCTTGCCACCTACACGGGAGACCCGGACAAAGCTCCTGGCTCCTGACTTCCGCCTGGCCGTTGTGACCATTTGGAGAGAGAACCAGCAGATGGACAACCTCTCTCCCAATCTCTCTGTAACCCTGCCTTTCAAATAAATAAAAAATAAATCTTAAAAAAAAAGTATTTGTTTAAAAAACTTTTTTAAAGAGTGACATCCCATCTACTGATTCATTCCCCCAGTATCTGCAATGACTGTGAGTGGGTTAGGCTGAGGTGCAAAGCCTCGAGCTGAATCCAGGTCTCCTATGTGGGTGTCACTTGAGCCATCACAGCTACTCTCCAGGGTCTGCATTAGCAGGAGGCTGGAGTTAAGAGCCAGAGCTGGGTACTGAACCCAAGCACTCCAATATGAGACACATGGGCATCTTAATCCATGTGCCACAGTAAAGGCCTGCCCTTGCCAGCATTGTTTTTCCTATACCGGTTGACTGGTCGTTATGCAAAATGCTTGGGAACAGAAATATTTTGGATTTTGAAATATTTGCCTATACATTAGATATCTTGGGGGTATGGGACCCAAATCTCAACATGAAATTCATTTATATGTCATAGATACTTTGTACACATAGCCAGAAGGTAATTTTGTACATTTTTAGTGCACCAGCATTTTGACTGCAACCCATCACATGAAGTAATGAGTAGAATTCCCAGCATGTGCTGTCATGTTGATACTCAGAAAGTCTTTGATTTGGGCTTTTTGGATTAAGGGTGCTAAACTTGCAGTTACTTTGTCTTTATATACATATATACAAACACTGCTGTGTGTGTGTGTGTGTGTGTGTGTGTGTGTGTGTGTGTGAATATCATTTGAAAGAAATTGTGAGTGTCAGAGTTCATCCTTGGAATGCTTCTTTCTAAAGCATTTTTCCTGTACATTGTTTTCCTTGCATAGTCCCACTGCACCAGAATATTTGGGTGCTCATGAGAGCCACTGCTTGCGTGGTTTGACTTCCTCCACAGTTTATCCCTCATTATATTACATTCATGTTGTTAACTGAAATAATCCATCTTTTGAGAGGATCAAAGGTGAGAGATTATTCCAAAACCAAAGTGAGGGCATAAGCCTGGCACAGTCTGTATTGGGTGCTTCACAGCCTTCTGTTTGTCACAGGTTTGTGTGTGTGTTTTTTGTTGTTGTTGTTGTTTTTGTTGTTGTTTTGACAGGCAGAGTGGACAGTGAGAGAGAGAGACAGAGACAAAGGTCTTCCTTTGCCGTTGGTTCACCCTCCAATGGCCTCCGTGGCCGGTGCGCTGCAGGCGGCACATCGCGCTGATCCGAAGGCAGGAGCCAGGTGCTTCTCCTGGTCTCCCATGCGGGTGCAGGGCCCAAGTACTTGGGCCATCCTCTACTGCACTCCCGGGCCACAGCAGAGAGCTGGCCTGGAAGAGGGACAACCGGGACAGAATCTGGCGCCCCAACCAGGACTAGAACCCGGTGTGCCGGCGCCGCTAGGCGGAGGATTAGCCTATTGAGCCATGGCACCGGCTTGTCACAGGTTTTATACTTTTCTTTTTTTAACTTTATTTATTTGCATGCATCTCATATATACTTTTCTTACAGGGCTGGTAAAACATTGATTCAGGGCAAACAAGACAGATGTGTGCTATGGTTATCAGTCATATTAAAAATCAAAGAAGGACACCTGGTATAGTTAGAGATTTCGTTATTAAGCTGGTGTGCTGCTGTTATTTATAGGCAGGGAGAGGCGAACAGTGGGGTTCTTGGTCATTCAGATGATGAAGCGGTTAACCATTTTTCCTTTAGTGGCCCTACACTTATTTACTCCTAAAGGGCAGATGTTTCCTTTCCTGGGTCACAGTTCAAGTTTGTTGAAAGGTCAGGCTGAATCCGTGGAGTGGACTTCAGGATGTCTTCTCAGCAGGAGGAGCGTCCCGGTTGACTTAGGCCTCTGTAGTCACCTTTTCCATTCTGAAGTACACAGTATTTTTCTGTTTTGTTTTTGATAAACATATTGTAATTATCCTCTACCACTATCCACCATCACTACTCTCTCTGCTATGTTTTTATTTACATAAAAAATTTTTGGAACAAAATTTGCCATTTAACCATTTAAAAGTATACAATTTATTGGTATTAATAACATTTTGCAATGTTGTATAAGCATTACTGTGTTTTGCCAAAACTTTGCATCACTCCAAACAAGAAACTGTAACTATTAAGCAATAACTTTTTTAAAAAATTTAAAATATATATATATATATATATATATATATATATAGCTGGGTTAGCCAAACAATAACTGTTCCTCCCCGTGCCCTTGTTAAGCCCTCATCTATTTTCTGTCTCTATAAATGTGTCTGTTTTAGTTACTCGATGTCAGTAGTATCATACAGTGTTTGACCTATTGTGTCTGACTTACTTCACTTTGCATACTGTCTTCAAGGTTCTTCCATATTATAGCTTGGATCTGAACATCATTTCTCTTTATGGCTGAATACTACTCCATTGTATATGTACAGAACATTTTATTTATCTCTTCATCTCTGTCGATGGGCACTTGGGTTGTTTCCAGCTTTTGGCTATTTTGAATAAAGCTGCAGTGACAATTGGTGTAGTATCTCTGAGTCTTTGCTTTCATTTTTGGATATACAGCTTGGAGTGGACTTCCTGGGTTGTATGTAATTCTGTATTCCACATCTGAAAGAACTGCTAAACTGTAAACAGTAGCACCATCTTATTCCCGCCAGTAATATGTGAGGTTTTCAATGTTTCCATATCCTGCTATTTTCCCCATTTGATTATAACATCCTATAATGAGTGGTCTCATTTGCTGGTAGTATTTGGTGTCTTTTCTTTTGCATGTTGCCTATTTGCATATCTTCTTTGGAGAAATATCTTTTCAAGCCCTTTGTCCATTTTAAAAATTAGATGATCATTGTTT